>NC_000075.6:64514603-64821567 GCF_000001635.26 Mus musculus
CTTGTACAGGGGCCCTATCCACTGCCTTTGCATTTTTCCATGAGCAACTTATTGTTTTCACTGTCTTGAGACCATTCTCTGGTCTGACAGCTTGGCCTGGGATTCCTGTGTATAGTGAAGGTATGGGTCTCTGGCTTTTCTTTTCTCTTTTCTTTTCTTTTCTTTTCTTTTTTTCCTCTTCTGTTTAATTGGTGTGAAATTCATGTAACAGGAAATGCATCGTTTCAAAGTGCACAGTTTGGTGGCATTTAGCACAGTGTGGTACCGATACCATTCCTGGCTAGTCTCAGCACATTGTTAACCTCCACCCACACCCCACCAACTCCAAGAGACCGGTACTCCCAAAAGCAGTCACTCCCAGCCCCTCCCCCGGCTTCTTTGCATGGGAGACTCCACCCCCTTCAGCCCCAAGGCAGATTGCCATGTTTCATCCCCATTGGTACGTAGCTTGTCCAAGTTTCCCTGAGTGGAGCTGGAAGCTCCTGATGCCAACTCTGCCTCGTGTGGGCATTAAACCCTTGGCTCCTGGCATGGGCTGGAGACAAGGAGGTGGGTTGATGGCTGGGTCTGATGTTCCCCGTGCTGACTTGGCACCAGCTCTTGACCTTACTCTCTTCCTGTTGCGTTTCCTTGCTCTCAAACTTGGAATTTCTCTTTCTCTCAGAGCTCAGCTATATCTCAATAAATGTTTACTGTATTTGGGGGGGGGGGGCTTTAGTAGCATGGTGAGCCTCCATCAGCCCTTGCCCCTTGCCACGTGTGGCTACGTCTGTTTTATCATGAGTGGTGAAGTAGGGGCCTTCTACGGACCATGTGCCATTTAATTCAGTACTTCCTTGGATCAGTCACTAACTTCCTTCCAGCAGTAATAATGACCACAGTGCTCACATACAGTCTAGTCTGTGCTTGCTCAGCCAAACTGCAGAAGCAAACTATATCATTGTCCTACAGAAGACAAACTGGAGGTTCACAGAGGCCATTGGCATGAGTAAGTGTCCACATAAAAGATCAAGTAGGTGTAGCATTAAATCCTGTATTTGCCCTTTTTGGTGGATTTTCTCTGGTCAGGAAGGATGGATGGCTAGAAGAAAGACGTAAGGTTTAACTGAGAGGGTAGTCAAGGAGGTAGCAAGGAGAAGGCCTGGATTACACTGGGGTGATCTGGGCAGATGACGACTCAGTGAATAAGAGGGTTTGCTGTGCAACCATGAAGACCTGAGTTCAAATCCCAAGCACTCACTTAAAAAGCCAGGGATTGTTATACCTGTCTGTGCCCCCAGTGCTGGGGAGATGGTGAAGATGAAAGGATTGTTGAGGGTTGCTGGCCACCAGCCTAGCTCCAGATTCTGAGAGACTGAATTTCTTCAAGGGATAAGACGGAGAGTCAGAGAGCCAGACACTTGATAGCCTCTTCTGGCCTCTGAAAGTACATACCCGCACACATACATACCTGCATACATACCCCACACATGTATATCATTACTCCTGCATAAATGAATACATATACATATATTTCTAAAAATTTGTTGAGGTCGGTCTCAATAGATGCCAGGATAGGGTAGCAGAGCTGGGGGAGTCAGGGGTGTGTGTGTGTGTGTGTGTGTGTGTGTGTGCACAAGCAGAGTCTGAAGGTCCTGTCTGAAACTCAGAGGGTGAAGCACTCGTGGTGGCTCTGTGGGGCTCCTTGGGGAACTGGGCCTGCAGCTGGCACCAGGAACAGTGCTGACATCACCCTCTGGGTTACTAACACCTGGTGCTGAGCTTTGCTGCCTAGAGCCCCCATCTATCCATGTCCCTGTGTGCCATCTATCCAGGTGTCATGTTGTTTCACATCTTGCAGGCACTGCTGTATCCCGGGGATATAGGGTAGTGGGAGGGAGGCCTTCTTATTATAAGAAGTGCACTCTCACTGGATAGGCCAGGGTGTCACAAGGCTGATGGTGGGGCAGGAGGCTTCCTAGCTGCCTCATTAGGTCCCTGCTGAGTGAGCTGGGGTGGTGAGTGACCCTCAGCCTATGAGCTTAGAGAGCAGGAGCAGAAGTCTGAGTGGCTGAGTTTCCACTGGTGTTTCACGTCAACCAAACACCTAAGAACTAATATAGAAACCTTGAAATCAGTTCATTCCAAAGATCTATTAAAACTACCAAGGATGCGTTCTTGAACCCTTGTTAGTGATTGCCAGGTCTTAGTAAGTCAGTGAACAAGTGAACTCATGTGAGGTACCCACGGTGCCTACTGGCCCCTCCAGGTTCCCCTTGTGTGAACACCCTGTGAGACTCTACTCTGGACATGAGTTGTTTAGAAGCCATAGGCATGAGCTCTGTATTTACCACATCCTTCTTCTGGCCCCACAACTCTGGGCCCCTCTGCCGTTCTTATCCCACTGCCTCTGATGTCCCCACTGTTTGTCTGTCTGTCCATCTAGCTTGGGAATGAGTTCCCAAGCACAGGGATCAAGTCTTCTGAATGACTTGTCACCGGGGCTGGACATCTGGTGCTGGCTAGTGTTGGTTGAGTATGTAATGAAACAGACCCCTCCAAATGCTACGGCTTTCCTAGATACATCTCGAAGCCTGGGAAGGGAGGCCCAGGTAACTCAGCCACTTGGAAAAGATCGTTTAAACACCAGTCTGAAGAAAGTTCAGAGCTGAGCAGTGGTTTGGACAGTTTTAGAAAATATGTGTCTGAGTGTCACCAAGGGACCCTGCTGCCCTTGCACATGGGAGACCTTGGTACTCCTGTCCTCTGCCCAGTGGGCTCTTCCAGAAGAGTCACTGCCCCTTGCTTGTCTCTGTTTTCTCTACGTGGTACTGCCTGACTTGATACACACACACACACACACACACATGTACTTGGGGCTTGGGGTATAGCTCTGGTGGTGGAGTGCTTGCCTAGTACGTATGAAGTTCTCAGTTTGAACCTAAGAAGCCCACAAACTGCGTGTGTTTTGCACAGGCCTGCAGTCCAGCACTTCAGGAGGTGGAGGCAGGAGGATCAGAGGCTTGAGGTCATTTTCAGCTACATCACAAGTGTGAGGCCAGCCTGGGGTCTATGAGATCCTGTGAGGCTAGCCTGGGGTCTATGAGATCCTATGAGGCTAGCCTGGGGTATATGAGATCCTATCATAGAAACAAAAGAAAAAACGATAGCATCCCAAACTTAAACAATGTTTAGAGTCTACAGAGGCTGGTAAAGTGCCAGTCATGAGCAATTCCCAGCACCCGAGTAGCCAGCCACTGCCCACTCATTCTTGCCTGGTCTCCTCCTTTGGTTTCTGACAACCAGCTACAACCCCCTGGGGCTGCCCGCCAAGTGCACACCAGACTCCTCTACTTAGAAGCCTGTGCCCTATAGCTCGCTTCCCTAGGGCTCCTCCCACCGTCCACTGCAGTCCCTTACCCCATCCAGGTACCCGGAGTGCCCACTGTCTGTTGTCTCCTGCCTCCCCAGGCAGGATGTTCTGCAGATGGAAAGAAGGAACTCCCCATGCTGGCTGGCTGGCTGGCCAAGTGCTTCCCTCCCTCTGGGGCTTAGGAGAGTGGCCATTACCAGAGGTTTGCAGTCAATGGACTCATCGGTCCCCAAATCTCCTCTAATGCTTGCTCTTTGACTAAGGGAAGCTGAATGGCTTCAGGGAGGTCGAGGACAGCTCAGAGCCTCCCCCTGCCTCCTGATGGGCACTTCAGTGTCTTTGAAGGCCTGCCTCTGAAGGGCCTTGATCAGCTGTGTGGTGGGGGGATGGGGTGAGAGGATTGGCTTGGGGAGCCAGACACTCCCTTTACCATGCTAGCCCACTAATGCCGGAGGAGAGCTGGGGGTGGGAGGGAGGCCCTTGTGTGGTACACATGCCTCTGTGCCCACCTTGTCTGCACCTGGGCGTAAGGTGCAGGGGGAAAATATGTAACTTCAGGTTTGGCAATCTCACCGGTAAATAGAAGGAGTAGAGAGTAGGAAGTGCCCTGGAGTGAGGGGTGGGTGACCCCAACATGGCTGGATTATGAGGAAAATGTAGCAACTACTTTTAACCAGACTGAAGGTTTTATTTTATGTGTATGGGTGTTTACCTGCATGTATGTGTACTGTATGTGTGCCCGGCACCTGTGGTTGCCACAAAAAGGAATTAGGTCACCTGGGACTGAAGTTATAGGCTGTTGTGACTCATCATGTATGTGCTGGGAACCAAACCAGAATCCTCAGAAAGTACAATGAGTTCTCATAATTGCTCATGCATCTCTCTGGCCCCAAGACAGCAGGAGCATTGTAATATCCTAACAACCTATAACAACCCACACGGTCTTCTATATTGCAAGCCTTAGCCTAGAACTGGGGCCATGGAGTGCTTGGATCCCTGGAGATGTCTGGATGTCTGAGGATGGGTGGCCTCAGCCAGGTCTGCTATGCGTGCCTACGTGCAGGGACGATTAGGAGTCTATCTAGCTAGAGGGGCTTCTGTAGGCAAGCCGAACCAGACTGTTTCCTGCTGCCTGTGTGGCTTTGGGCAGGTCATCTAACTTCTTTAGGCCTCCACTTAGCTGTAAAACCAGGTACTGAGGGTACTTTCCTGATGTGTGAGGCCCCAAGAGAGTTCATGGGATGCCTGGTGTGTGGAACCCATCAGATGCGCTGGGGATAGGGCCTGGTATGTGGTAAGTGGTACCCAGAGTTAGTCTTCATTGTCATAGAACAATATATGTCTCTGGGTGCTGGGATTCTCGGGATGCAGGTATGGGTGTGTTCTGTGCATTATTTGCCGAATGTGTGGACTGTGTGTCTACCCACGGGAGCACCCACTAGAGCTCGTGTTGCAGTGCTACCTGCATACTTGAGGGTTTTGAGCCTGTGTTTACTGCTTCCTAGATTACGCTGAGAGTCACCTTCCCCATTGTCCTCTCCCACTCTACTCCTTCCTTCCCTTTTGCAAGCCATTGGCACTTCTGAATCACCACCAAGGGAGCCAGAATGGCTTCCTTTGCTCCTGCTGCGGGGGGGCAGAGAAGCCACATCCCCCATCCATCTCATTCCAGGATGAACATAGCCTTGGTCCCAAGGACAGAAGCTCCCTCCCTCCTGGCCAGACAAAAACAAAACAAAACAAACAAAAACAAAAACAAACAAACAAAAAAACCCTTTCCCTCTGGCCACCTTTCCCCTATGTACAACTGGAAAGAGAGGGACTGCCTAGATATGGCCCCAACTTTAATTCAGCCTTAGAGTGGACTTGGTAAAGTGCTTCTCACATAAGCATGAGGATCTAAGTTCAAATCCCTAGCACTCAAGTATAACAAACAAACAAAAAAACCGGAGTGTGGCCAAGTGCACCTACACTTCCAGCAACGAGGAGAATCCTGGGGGTTTGCAAGCTAGTCCATCTAGCTGAATCAGTGAGCTCTGAGTTCGACAAGAGACCCTGCCTCAGAAACTCAGGTGGAGGAGCTAGTGAGCTGGCTCAGCAGATAAAGGTGTCATAGCCAAGCTGGATGGCCTAAGTTCTATCCCTGGTCCCTACCTAGTGGAGGAAGTATGCGACAAGTTAAACTTTAACCTCTACCCACGTGACATCATCTCCACACCCCCAACACATACAAAAATCTAATAAAAAAAAATAAAGTGGAGAGCAATTAGGGAACACGTACAATGTCAACTTCTGGCCACTACTACACAGACACATGAGCACAGGGACACGCACGCACACACACACACACACACACACACACACACACAGAGAGAGAGAGAGAGAGAGAGAGAGAGAGAGAGAGAGAGAGAGAAAGAGAGAGAGAGAACAAGCCCCCTCCCCCTCTTGTTGACATGGCCAGGTGGAAAGACCTGGGCCTCAGTCTGTTTATTCACAAACTCCCATCCACCAAACAAACTGCAGAGGCCTGATAGTAAATCAGTAGCCCCGTGATTTACAGGGTTCTGTTTGTTTGCCCAGCTAAGCTTTTGGCAAGGTAAACGCAGAAGCTGCAGAAATCTCTTTGAAGCAGCCGCAGGGCTCAAACGCCCTTCAGTCCTCCATAAAGGATTCACAAAATTATATGGACTTGATTAGTATCTCTCTTACATAAAGCCACTTCAATGCCTGCTTTGGGCTTGAGAATAAAGTCACTGGTGGAGCCTTTTGTTGCTCTGGCCCACGGGCACCTGGTAATTGAAGATTTCCCTTTAAAAGTGTGTCAGATGGAAAGAGCTTCTAATTTACTAAGTGGAGAAGCCTTTGTTAAGGAGGCAACGGCTTTGTTCTGGCCGTCCCTTTTAATCTTGTTTTTGCACAATGGACTTCCAGAGAGCACTTTGAGTGGATGGAGGATGGATGAAGATGCGGACTGGATGGATGCTGGGGAGCAAGCTAGGGCAGGACAAGGGCTGTGCAGAGCAAGCAGTGGACCTTGGTTTCTCTTCCATCTGCCTCTCCTTCATCTGTTGGCATCTCTTTCCTATCTGGACTTTCTTTTCTCTGGACTCCAAAACTATGTGGCAGGTGTAGGCCCTGGGGCAAACTCCATTAATTTTGTGGAAGAGCTTCTCCAACCCCCCCCCTTCCCCACTTAGTTCTAATCAGAGCATTGCTCCTCCTCTAAAACCACATCCCATCTGTGCATGGAAGCCCAGAAGCCAGACCTGGGTTCAGGCTACATTCGCTACTGGTTCCCAGGTTCAAATCTCTTCTACTAAAATGTTATCAGATGCTTGGCAGGGTGGTTGTGGTCAAAGGATCACCCACAGATGTCACTGAATGTCATTAGTCATTAGTTTTCCCCTTAGCTGACTTTGGACTCCAAGAACAAGGAGGGCTCTGTATTCTCCCAAGCTGCCCGCCTTGGGCTGGAGGAGGCATCGGTTGCAAGACTGTTCTGGGTAGAAATCTCAGTAAGGCCTTGGTGTACCCCTGATGAGCACATGCACGGTTCTGTCTCTCTGAGGCTTTGCCTTCGCGTGTGTAATGCCAGAAGACCAGTTGGTTCACAGGGTCTGTTACGTGTGAGTTGAGAGCATGGCCTTCACATGTTGCACTTGGTGGGCTAAGTTGACAGGAGAGCCAAGATCACTGGACAGTTGAGAATGGAAAGTGTGCTTGCAATACACAAGAGGATGAATCGGAGCAGGAGCCCAGGAGGGACCAAGTAGTGAAGAAGATTAGGAAATAGGTGCAGCGCTCCTTGGAAACGACACGCCATGGGGCTTGTTTGCATATGGCTGGTGTGCATGGTGTAGCCAGCGCCACAGCATCTCGGGCCTCCCCAGGGCCAGCCACTGCTTCCTGCATCTGGAACAGCTGCCACAGGGCTTCATAGACTCAAAAAAACCTGCTCTATTTCTGGGGAAACCTGATTTATATCTTGAGGGACGGAGCTGTGGGAATGACTTTGAAGGATATTTGGCTTCACAAACACTGGGGTGAGGAAGGAACCCCCATTCTTGTCTCAGGCTTCTCCTCAAAATTACCACACAGGGCTGGGAAAGCAACTGGGAGGGCTGAGTGCTAGTCTAGCGTACACAGGACCCTGGGATCAGTCTCTAGCTTTACATGAACTGAACACGGCAGCTCATTCTATAATCCCAGCACTTAGGAGGTGGGGGCGAGAGGATCTGAAACTCAAAGTCATCTTCAGCTGCATAGTGAGTTTTGGGCTAGCCTCGGCTATGTGAGACCTTGTCTCAGTGACAGAAAGTATACAGTGGCTCCCTTACATCTACACTCAAGATGTGTAAAAACTCCTCGAGGGAGCAAATGACTCGTCCAATGGCCCACACTGGAAGGTGCCAAGTGTATCAATGTCAGTATCTGGAGAGTCAGGGCTGAATGTCGGGTATGAAGGGTGTCCCTCTCCCCTGGCCTTCAGTCCCCTTGTCAGTAGCACTCAGGATCTGGGTGGTACAGTACCATGGCCCTCCTCGTTGCTGCTGAGTGCGAGCCTGGGTTAGGAACCCCGCTTGGTAGCTGCTCCGAGTCCGTTTTCTCATCTGTGTGAGAAGCTGGGAGTGCTCCCACTTAGCCAGGCTTGCAAGCAAGGGTAGGGAGAACATGGATGAGGTTTTGCTGAGGGATGGGATTCTACACCTGTCCTCCGCTGTGGCTGTGCCAAGTTAAGCTTTGGCAAATGGAATGCCAGTTCAGATGTTGGGAGATACTGGGTTACAAGGTGAGGCAAAGGCCCCTGCTTGATTTCCTAAAGGAACTGTTGGGGAAGGACTACAAAGAAACATCACCAGGCTCGATGTCTCAGGAATGTGGCTGGCAGCCCATGCTGTGACCAGTGAAGACTGGTTCCAGCTGCCGGGCCTTGGCAAGGTCTTGGGGTTCAGCCCCACAGGTGTCTTGGAAAGAAAAGATGATCCTGATTCCAGAGTGTGGAATGGGGGAGCCTAGCTATGTGGGGAAGTTCTGCTGACTCCCTGAGGAGGAGTCTGTGAGTCTTGGGCGCAGCTGGTCTTGTCTACAACCTTTAATCAATTAATCAGTTAATCAACTCAAAGGATGTAAAGGTGGGTGTAAGGTTTCCTTGTCTCCATGTGGGAAGAAAGACGCCTGCCATAGATGGCAAGTGACCCTAAAGGAATTCTGGGGTGTGTCTGGGGGTTCTGAGTGACTCTGTCTTGGCTCCCCGTGACAGTGGAAGAAAAGCTGAGCAGACACTGTGCAGACATCGATAGAGCTCTAAAAAGTGGCCCCTGGTGTGCGGACAGCCACTCGGGGTGCAGCGACTCAGCCGGAGGTCTTAATTACCTGCTCAGAACAAGAGACAGATCTGAGATGTGCAGAGTTTCGTGTACAAAGTGTTTTATTTCCCGGGGCGGGTGCAGAGCAAGGAGAGCCATATGGCCCAGTGGTTGAACAGCTGTCTCTGGAGAAGGAGCAATCGGGAGCTCCCACCATCTGGGCAAATTACAAGACTCTCGACTCTTCCCTGTGTGTTGCAGCAGTCAAGTGGGTCTGTGATGGAGAGAGAAGGAAGTACCCTGTGTGCACTCACCTGGGCAGCTCCGCCACCGTCCTTCCCTGGATGCCCTGGGCTGCCCTCCTGAGCCCCTCAGAGCTTCTCACCGAGGTCACCTGCAGCAAATGCCCTCCCAGCTTCACCCCACAGCCTCTGCCCAGCGGGGAAGCCTTCTGCTTTCTCTAGAAAACATAAATGTCATTCCTTTAACCCAGCCCCCTCTTGCCTCTTTGGCAGGCTGCAGAGTCTACTTGAAGAGTGCTTAGTGGTTTGAGGCTGTTATATTTTCTCTGCTCTATGATCCGTGTTAGGTTAAAAGGGCCAGGGCGGCTTTTCCTTCCCATGGAAGATAACTCAACCCGGACAGGCTCCCTGTGGGAGAATTAAAGGTGACGAGGGACTTCTGCTTGGCTGCAACCGTTAATATCCTTCCCCCAAAGTGGCCCCCTCAGCCGCCTCCTCCCCAGCGGGCTGCAGTGATGCGTTTATTCCTCCATGTTCTCATTCCCATTCTAACTCTTTTCCTTTGGTCTTCCGTGGCCTCATGGAGCTAGGGCTTACCCACCCAAGGAAGCAAGAGGAAAGTCACACAGAGGGACGTGATGTGCTGTCGTGGATAGCTTTTAAAATTTCTTATAGAAGTGCTTGGGGCTAGGGGTATAGCTCAGTTGATAGAGTGCTTGTCTAGCATGCACAGAGTCTCCAGCAACACACACATCCAGGCATGGAGGCACATGCCTATAACCTCAGCCATGGAGATGTGGGGGCGGGAGGAACAGAAGTTCAAGGTCATCTCTGACCGTGTACCACGTTCAAGGCCAGCTGGGCTAAAGACTCTGTTTGAGAAAAAGACAAAAACAACAACAACAACAACAAAAAAACAAATCTAGAGTTAGAAGGAGTTGTCAATCATTTTAGCATCTGCCAGAGAGAGGCTATAAGAGAATCATGCAACCTGCCCCTATACAGCTTATCCCAAAATAGGTGGTGGGTGGATGGGGGCTGATCTACTCAGCCCCAGGAGCAGCAAGACAAATTTTGTCTTTAGTGGGCCTGCAGAGTGGTCCAAGATATAGAGCAGCCATTGAGGCCCCTGACTTTTGCATTGGTGACAAGGAGGCGTGGCTTCTGAGCAGTAAAGCTAAGTTGGCTTGGCTTCCCCGAAGCTGCCCTCCCTTTCCCCTTCACAGACTTTACTCTTCCTAGTGTGGAGGCCATGTGAAAGCTGTTCCTCATGCCCACCAAAGGGGAAGATGGGAAAGGAAGCTGAAGCAGCTGCTGTTGAAGCTCATGAGAGTTGGTCCTATTTCCCAAGATGGCCACCTCTCTCTTTCCCTGTGTATTTATAGCTAGATGGGGGCCTTTTTCTACACCATTCTGTACCTTCATCCTCTGTGTAAAGGCTCCTGCATTGCCAGGAGAGGACACTGGAGAGACAGCTCATGTGGTAGCAGTCCAGTACCCCAGGCTGAATCTGTGGGCTGTGTGAGACGGAGCAGGGCCATGTGAGGCTGTGTTCAGCTGGTGAAGGAAGAGAGAATGGTGGAGGTAGAGGTGTGGTCTTCTGACTCCTGCAAAGTTGCATCAGCAGATTCAAGACAAATGGGGTAACTGAGGTCTCCTGGTCCCATGCACGCGCAGCAGGGCAGCAAGTCAGAAGATGTGAGCTGGGTCCTGATCCTTCTCTGATCCCCACACAAGGAATCCCGTGTTCTCAGGGTGAGGCGGGGCTCTGGGCATTTGTCTATAGATGTCTCCTCCAGGCCTCTGGGCCATGATTCACACTCCCGATAGACAAGCTTGGCCACGTGGAAGGCTGCACATCTAGTTTGATCCAGGCAGAAAATGGCGGCCCTGCTTTGATTTCCATACTTGTGATGATATCTGAGCAATGCCACGGGGAATCAGTGGCCTCCCTGGAAGTTCACTGGGTGGGGGAGGGACACCCACAAACACGGACTCGTGGCTTCAGAGGTCCAGGTCCATCTTGGTTCTCCTGCTTGACGGAGATCTTGCTGTCTCCTAGGGAGGGAGTGTAGGAAGGTCTGGACTGCACTCAGGAGAAACAGATTTACATTGGTCTCAGAACAAGTCTGTGCCTTCCACATAATCTCTCTTCTTTTTCTCTGCATATGTGTGCATGTGGGTGAGTGGTGTGTATGTCTGTCTGTCTGTTGTGCATGTGTGTGAGCCTGGGGCTGATTTCAGGTGTCTTCCTTGACTCTGCTTTATTTACTGAGTCAGGTTCTCCCACTAAACCCAGAGCCTGTTGATGTTTCCAGTCCAAATAACCAGCTTGCCCCATAGAGTCCTCTCTCTGCCTCTCATGAGCAAGATCACAGGCAGGCCACCTGTCCACTTCCCTGTGGGTTTTGGGGATCTGAACATTGGTCCTCAAGCTTTTATGGCAAGCATTCCCAAGCCCAATTCTTCAGATATTTAAAAAGAAAACAACAACAACAACAACAAAAAAACCCCTCTCATTTCCCTGCCAAAACATTTTGTTTTTCCAGGCTAAAATATCATTTATTGACTTAACAATTGATTTTCAAGTACCTCTTTTGCACTAGGCTGTGGGCTAAGTGCTAGAGAGCAGAAATTCACAAAGCAGGCATGTTCTTTTATCCAGGGAGCTCACAATCCAGCATGACATTAGTCCCAGGCACCCCCTGTCCCTCCCCTAGAATAGAAGAAGGGCTTCAGGTCTAGCTTGATCACAGCAGAAAGTGGCAGCCCTGCTTTGAATCCCACACTTCTATTCATGCCTATGTAATGCTGGGGAAACCACTGGCCCTCCTTGGAGATCCTCTACAGGATGTTTGTTGCCTAGTTACCTCTCGGGGGTAATATGTGGGGTCCAGCAGGACTGGATTTTCCCTTTGCTGCACCATGTGTGAGGTGTTGCAACTGATTCTGTATGAATAGAGGGCAGGAAAAGAAAGGTGCCTATTGGCTGGTGTCCTGACACTCGTTATTATTACACCTGTCATCCATTCAGCAAGTATACTTAAGTTATCAGACAACTCCCTCCCCCGCTTTCTTCCAGTCTGTCTGTCTGCCTGTCCGACTGTTGAGGTATAGGAGAATCAAATTCAAGGCCTTGTATGTGCTAGGCAAGCACTCTACCACAAAGTAGCACCTAGCTTTCACTTGCTTTTATTCTGACAGTTTACATTGAGTAACTGTTGTACCTTGGCTGGAGACTGGGCATAGAGCTTAGGGATGGACAAGCAAGATGTGCTTTCTATTCCAGGGATCTGGCTGCCCATGGAGAGGCTCCCAGAGGTTATCTCCAAATTAATCACAAATGATGTTTTTGATCGGTCCCATGCAGGAAAAGAACCTGGGGTTCTGCAAGCCAATCGTGGGGTCCCCTCAGATGGGATTATGGGGGAGTAAGGGAAGGGCTATGAAGCTGGAATCTTAAGAGTTCACCTGGGGAGCAGAACTGAATGAGAG
Source organism: Mus musculus (assembly GCF_000001635.26). Taxonomy (NCBI): domain Eukaryota; kingdom Metazoa; phylum Chordata; class Mammalia; order Rodentia; family Muridae; genus Mus; species Mus musculus. Next base: position 64,526,999 of record NC_000075.6, read on the forward strand.
AAGGTTCTGTGTACTAAGAAACTAGAAGATGGGACCTGGGGAGTCGTTGGCAAAGCACTTGCCTACGAGCAGAAGGACCCAAGTTCGATCCTCAGAGCCTGTGGTGGTTTGAATAATAATGGCTCCCATAGGCTCCCATATTTCCACCAGGGAGTGGGACTATTTGAGAAGGATTAGGAGGTGTGTCTTTGTTGGCAGAAGTGTGTCACTGGGCATGGACTTTGAGGTTTCAAAAGCCCATGCCAGGCCCAGTGTCTCTCTCTCTCTGCCTACAGGTCAGGCTATGGCTCTTAGCTACTGCTCCAGTGCCACACATTCTACCATGCTGACAATGGACTGGCCCTCTGAAACTTTAAGCAAGTCCCCAATTAAATGTTCTGAGTTGTCATAGTCGTGTTTCTTCACAGAAATAGAACAGTGACTAAGAACACACGTGTTAAAAAAAAAAAAAGCCCTGGTGGTGCACACTTGTAATTTCAGTGCTGGGGAGAAAGAGACAAGCAGACCCCTGGGACTCACCTGTCAGCCAACCTAGCTTGGTAAGTTCCAGGCCAATAAAACCCTGTGCTGCCCCTAAAGGATGGGATACCTAATATTGTTGTCTGATATTTGAGTGCAAGTGCACACACATGCACACATATGCACACACATGTGCACATATGCACACACATGCATACAAACCCCTGGGAGATTTTAAGGACCATCGCAGGTGGGTTGGATGAGGGGATATGGGGCAAATCCCATGGAGTTTCCACTACAGTAGAACCCATGGTCTTGGCATTCCTGGCAGAATCAACAGAAACACAGGCAAGGCCTGGGAGCAGAGGCTATGAAAGTTTCATTGATCCAGGCAGTGACATTAGCCCTGAGACTGCCAGGTAGGGAACCACCACTTACCTTGGGGATCACTCCTTCCCTGTGTGGAATAGGATTCCTACAGTAGACAATACTGCTGATGTCAAACTCCCTCTGTAGATAATGGATCTCTAAGGTAGACTGGCTTTTTCTTCTGAACTGAGTTTCCCATCTGACTACTCCTAGAGGATCCTGTGAGCTGCATGTCAAGAGGGAGCTGAGAAGAGATGGGAATTCAGGGATGCTCACAGTTGAGAGAAGCCTTCGCAGACCCTAGTGTTAAGAAGGAGATAGCTGATGAGTGAGATCCACACACTTCCCCCTCCTCCCTCTGCAATCCTCTCTCCACCCTCTGTGTTGCGCGTAGCCTTTCCCTGCAAGGCATTGCCAGCTGCTGGTTCTTACACACATGGGGGAGAAGCACCCACAGCGAGTGAGTCATTCTAGGAATTAGCTAATTTCCAAATCTCTAAGTGGTGAAAACAAAATTTGAGCACAGCCTCCCAAGTCTCCTACAGTACTTTAAGACTTACTGTATTTGGCGTGAGTGCATGCGTGCGTATGCCTGTTCACATGTGTTGGGCACACACATGTTTCCTCTACATATGTATATAGAGCCCCCAATTGAAGATTGAAATTGTGTGTCTTCCTTGACTGCTCTCCACTTTATGCAGGGTCTCTCACTGAACATGGAACTGGCCAACTTCAGGCAGTCTAGCTAGCTAGCTTATTCTAGGAATCCCCTGTCCCTGCCTTCCAAAGGCTGCTGGGATTATAGGTGCCATGCCTGCCTGGCTTTTACGTGGGTCCTGGGAATCTAAATTCTAGTGCTTTTACAGCAAGTGACTTATCCACTGGGCCATCTCCCTAGCCCACATGCTTGACAATTCCTGCAAAGACACCCTCGAGTTAGATTGTGTGTGCCAGTGGCAAGCAATGAGTCACCACTCTCATTTTGGCTTTTGGGAAGCCTAGAGTATCCAAGGCCACTCAGGCAGATCCCTGCTCTGGTCCTGGAGGAATGTGGAGCAGGGCTCTGGGCACTTGGGTGTCTCCCAGAGTATGAAAGGATGAAGCTCAGGGAAGAGGCCTGACCCCTGGCTTCCAGGATGCTTGGTCTCCATGGTGACCCCTGAGATGCACTCTGGGCAGCATACTGTTTCTGTCGCTCTGGTGAAATATTCTGTTGAGTGCTTGTATGAGTGCTCTTGGGGCACAGGGTGGCAGAGGCAACATTATTTATGTGTTTAAAGGGTTGAAATTGGAGTCACCTTTCCTTTATTGTCTGATCCCCTGGGAGAAAATGAGCCCTGTCTTTTTCAGGCTTTCTGGCTCACGACACTGCTGTTCTCCACTGCCAGATGCTCTCTGAGTGCGCAGCCTGCAAGGTCAGACTTTGGTCCCCAGCCCATCACAGCTGCCTGCTATGGCTTTGTGTCACCTTCCTCAGCAATGAGCCAGCATCGGCCTGGCATCCACTCTGTACAGCCTGTGGGTCAGAAGGAGCAGCAGACAGGGGTCTTTGTCCTCGGTGGCAGAACGTTGTCTAGATGTCCAGATGAGCCCCTCCCCCCATATTTGGTGATGACTGGTGACAACTTGCTGTGAGTGACTGCATGAGGACACTGCAGATATTGGGGACCACAGAGAGAAGTTGCCAGAGGCAGTGCCCTCACGACTTTGAGACTCAATGTCCTTGTCTGTAGAGTGGGAATAACAGATCTGTTTTGCCTGTTTAAGGGAACTGGGGCAACAACGGAAGAGACAGACATAGGCCTTAGACGTCAGACAGTGGGCAGGGGATGTGGTTCAGTTGGTAGATGCTTACCTAATGTATTGAGCCTGGTTTAGTCCCCATCATTGCACAAACAGGGCATGGTGGCATGGGCTTGTAATCCCAGCACTTGATGAAAAAGTGGAAGATTATAAATTCAAGGTTATCCTCAACTTCATAGCAAGTTCAAAATCAGCATGGGGGATGGGTGACCCTGTCTCTTAAGTGAGAAAGGGAGGAAGGGAAAAAGGGAGGAGAGAGAACAAAACCATAGAAGAGCATTCTAGGCTACAAAGCCAGTTTAAAGCTAACCTGCATTACACTGTATACTCTGTCTCAAACAAACAACCAAATAAATAACCCCAAGACTTAGAAATTAGAAAGGCTGTCAGGTGACTAGTATCTAAGTACTCCAAAAACTAGAGTCTGAAGTCTGTTTGTCCTTCTTCTGTCTGTCTGTCCCTCCCTCTCTTTCCTCTACCTTCCATCTCTTTTTGTTTCTTCCTTTCTTCACACATCTTCAGGATCTCTTCCCTGTGTAAATCCCGTGGCTATTACAGATCAGAGAGGTACTAAGGAGCTGACAAGAGGGAAGGAGGAAGGAGGCAGGTGTCCCACAAGATAACTTTGAGAAAGTTGGGGTGAGCGAGGCTCGAGGCTTGTATTTGAGTCAATCAGTGCCCTGTTTAGTGTGATGCAGATGGGAAGGTCAAAAGGTCGCCCTGAGAGTCCGTGGAGCTCCATTTTATTGGGTGTTGGGTGAGACCTGTGGGCTATGAACGCTGCCAACCTTCACTGCTGCCTTATCTCCCTCGGGCACTGCGGAGCCCCTGAAGAACCTGCTCCTGTCCAGGGCTCTGGGTAATAGAGACCTGGTCCCTGAAGGGAGGTGGCTTCTGGGGTCTCCACTCAGCAGCAGGCAGAGGTCACTGTTATTTCCCCAAGCTTACCATTCCTTAGGGATCTGTGTGGTCATGCATTGTCACTGGGACTGGCTAGTATGTGGGTGCTGATGGATTCCTCCAGTGGAGGCTCCTGTGGGTGGCCACAGACTCTTTCTGGAGACTCTTCTGTCTTCCACATTCAGTAGTCTGCAGAGACAGGTGAGTGCTCACAAGTCACTCTCCTGAAGGGCTCACTGGCTGTGTGGTCTCTGCAGAGATGTTTGAGGTGTAGTTAAGGACATGAATATCCTCGTGCTGTAATTTCTCACAGAGGGTACCGTTCTGATCTTGGCCACTCTGGCCCAGCTTCTTAGGCTCTACTGCACTGATGCCCTACTGTGTGACTGTATTTTCCTACTGTGGGGTGTGTGTGTGTTGATATTGTCTTTTTCCTGTGGATGGATGGTTGGTTGTGTCCAGGCCCCTGCTGTTGTCACCAGTGCCATGGCACATGACCTTGCATCCTGTCATGTGCTCAAGTTCAAGGATATTGAAGCTGAGCCTCTCCTCCAAAAGATACAGAGTAAAACGAGTGCGTGGAAGAGGGTGCCTGGCCTCTCACCCCAGCTGTTTCTCTGCCTCGCTTCCACAAACCTTCTCTGGTGCTTTATGCCTGCCTGCTCTCCCTTTTATCCATTTGTCTTTAAAGCTTAGGTCTGTCAGAGTCTGTGGTGGGGAGAGTCTCTCCACCTCCGAGTCAACATACAGCCCTTGGTGGTCACTGTCTTTATTACTTAGAAGTTGGATGGCATGTGCTAATAGACTTTAAGCATTATTTTAAATAATGCTTAAATAATCCATTTGCAGGCAGAGACCTCTGACTCATGGGCGGGGGCAGTAAAAGGAGGCCAGGACAGAGAGGGATCTTTTTAGTGACATAGAGGCTCCTGGAAGGTGGAACACTCCTGGCAGTCAACATCATGAGAAGGCTGTGGTTTTGATGACAACCCATTCTTGAAATCACTCCCAGAAAGTTCAGGGAACTTAGGGTTCCCATGGCCAAGCAGCCCCTGATTTAGCATATCATAGGAGTGAGACTTAAAACCAGCAGGACCATGCTGTGGAGGATGCAATGGACACTGAACCCTCGGTGGCCTTCGAGCCAGATGGGGTGATGGCCTCAGAGCAGGCCCAGGGAAAAGACTGGTATCAAAAGTTCTCTAGGGTGGGCACCAAGCACCCTAGCCATACCTGCTGGGAGCTGTGCTTCCTACCAGTCTGTCAAGAGCCTCCTTCAGCTCCTGATGTAGACTCTGGTGGAGTCAGAAGGGACCTGGAGCCAGAGGTGGGGAAGGGCAAGCTTGGCAGCATTGCATACAAGCTCTGAGAAGGCAGATTTCAGTGCAGGGAAGCGGAGCGCTTTCTAGTGATGGGAGCTGTCCAGAGTATCAGGGACAATGTGGATTTATTCCATCAAATACCCAACAGCTGTTTACAAAGCTGCTCAGTGCTCGTGCTGTGTCGGACCCCAGGATGTGGCAGGGAGAGTAAAAGAGTATCATTCTTCCAGTGTAGAGCCAAGCAGTGTCATGTATCCAGTGTCATGTGACCAGTGTCATGTGATCAGGAGGGGTTGGGAAGGTGCTAGAACCACCTAACCTATGGAGGCTATCCAGGGACTGCTTCTTGTGGTGGGTGACATTTGAAGTGAGACCTCCATCGGTCATGTTCAGAAGGGATGCTAGTTGGTGCAAAGGCCTGGGAGCTGGAAAGAACCATTTTCCCCTGAGGATGTGGTTACAGCTGATTGAGACAGGCTGGAACAAAGCAGCTGTTTGCTGCTGTCAGAGCTGGGCTTGGAATTTGGCGAGGAACTACAAATGCTAACGTCTAATGAAGTAGAGGTAGCCCTCTCTGCAAAGATGCTATGCCTCTGAGTGTCTTCAGAAGTCTCTGAACTCAGCATGTCTATATGTTCCCTTGTATGTATGTATGTATGTATGTATGTATGTATGTACTTTTGTGTTCATGCATACGTGTTCACATGTGTGTGAGAGGGTGTGGAGTCCAGAGGTCAACCTCAGTTGTCTTCCTCAATCTGTTTCACCTTATTTTTGAGACAGTCTCTCACTGAACTCACGATTCACCTAGGCTGCCTTGGCTAGGGAGCCCCATAGACCTAGTGTTGAAGACCTATGTCTCTATACCTGTTTTTTTGTTTTGTTTTGTTTTGTTTTTGTTTTTTTTTATATAGGTGCTGAGACTCGAACTCAGATCCTCATGCTTGCATAGCAAGCACTTTACTGACTGACTCAGCAAACTCGTTGCTACCTCTTCTAAACCAGCAGTCTTGTCTTGAGCTAGGATTTCTGAGCCCTTCCGGGGCCTCCTGGGACAAGCTTAATCTTGTTTTCCCCTCCCAACCCTTGGGTTGCTCAGTGCTTTGCAGATAGGCAGTGGAGACTTTGTAACAAGGGTCATTTTAATTGCTATAAAGCCTGACAGGGAGAGGCACGGGACTCCCACTCATGGCTGTCCAACTGACAGCTGCATGCTGGCCCACTAACATCTGCTTGAGACCTGTCAGATGGAACACAGGGAACACAGGAACTGTGCACTGGTTCATCTGTCCATTCTCCATTGCCACCTCTTTGGGAACTCTGTCACTCAAACCACAAGAAGAGAGCAGCTCCTTTGAGACAGGCTAAGTTTTAAGAGAGAAACAGAACTTTTTTTTTTTTTTTTTTTTTTTAAATCAGTGTTGAAAAGGAAAAGGAAAAAAAAAAAAAAAAGGACTTGACAAGCCTCATGCTTTGCTTGCCTGGTAGGTGGTGAGGATCAATTTCCTAAAGAAAAAAAATCAATCAGTCGGAATGTGTCTTTCTGGAGAAAGTCTGGCATCTGTCAAATGAGGGAAAAAAAGACCTAGAAAAACCTCTCCTCGGGTCATGGGCTGGGGGGTTTGCTGACTCAGGCCGTATGTTCCAATGCCATTAACAAGTTAAAAGCTGTTGCTCCTTGCAGGGACACAGGGTGGGGGGTGGGAGCAGCTCAACTGTGAAAATCCTCTACAAATTGGGGAAGGCTGGGCTGCCAGGAGCAGAGCCCGGGCCTTCTGCACCCACGGAGGTTGCCGACTGCCATGCCATGGCTTTTATCAGGCCCCGCGGTTGGCAGGCTTGCTGTATGCAGGCACCTGATAGCAGCGTTCTGACAGGTGGCAATTTTAATTGGTAAACCGTTTCTCTCCGTTAAGCCACGTTCGAAGCAAGTCAGGCTAATATCTTAGGATGATTGGTAGAGATGTGAGGGAGGTCCCCTGGTGTAGGTGGGGGGTAGGGGTGTTATCATCTGGTGTTTGAGGATAGATGGCTCCCCAGAGCTCTATAGAATGGGACGGAGGCTCGTCCTCCCCACTGGCTTTGGCTGTGACAAGACAGGCTGTGCCAGCTGCAGTCACTGGCATTTTTCTAAGAGGCATTTTTCAGGGCTGGGCTGTTGCTAAGTTGGTAGAGTGCTTGCCTAGCATTCTGGAGGCTCTGGATCTCATCCACCCTCAGCACTGGAGGGACGGGATTGGTGGCACAAGCTGCGATCACAGCATCCAGGAGGCATAGGCAGGAGGGTCAGAAGTTCAAAATCATCTTCAGCAACATAGTAAGTGGAGGCTAGCCTGGAGTACTCAAAAAACAGACAGATAGAAAGACAGACAAATAAGCAAAACCAACCAACCAGCCAACAAACAAACGCCCTTTGCCATCCTGCCATGGAGCTGAGGCTTAAGTGTAGTCAGGTGTTTTAGCTGAGTGGCGCATTCACCCTCAGGCAGACTGGCATGGCCCATAGAGGAGAGAGTAGATCCTGGATCAGGACGGGCAGGGGTCCAGTTCATGTTGACTGTGCTTCTCTCGTGTCTGGTTCCATGCTGGGACACTGAGATAATGAACAGAGACCTCTTCCTTGCCTCTGTGGACTTGGTGTGAGCTCAGTGAGTAGAATGGAGAAATGAGTGCTGTGGCCCATGGGGCCAGCCACGTGCTAGATTACAGGGAGGCCCAGTTTGGGACAGGGTAGGATTATGTAGTCATGAGAAACTTCCTGGAGGAGGAGGTATTAAAGTGAACATGACAGGTAGACACAGTATCACACATACTCCCTAGTCGCTCAATATAACTCTGGGACTTCGTGAGAGATAGATTTTGACAGCTGGGTTATGACCTTCTTGTAGTCTGTTCCCTGAGACTCAGAGAGGAAGGGGCTGTACCCACAATTCCATTGGATTGTTGTTCACCATTGAGCTGACCCAGACTGCAGCTTCCTCCACCTCCTGTCCCCATAAGCCTAACTGTCTGAGCTAATTTGTCTCTTCCTCCTTGTGTCTACTAACAAGGAATTCTTCCTGGCCCTAGCTCTGGTTTTTGGATAATTTTCTGAACTGAAAGTGCCACAATGGGACTATGATGTCACAGGTCTTCTACCCAGTTCTGAGAAGAGGAATATTGATAGCAGCAAGATGGGAAAAGGGCACAGCTGTCAGCTCTGGCTGTCGTTGCTCTTCAGGTCTCTGTAGTTTCAGATAAGTCAGGTGAGGAAGACAGCAGCTAATGAGCGGAGCAGGAACCCAGAGATGAATACATAACACTACACAACCACAGTGTATCGGTCAACCAGCATATCATGAAAAGGAGGCCAACGAAAAGCATGTATTGGTTCACTTTACAGTGCATTGCTGAGCTCTGTTCATCATGACTCCATAGATAGAAACTTACAAAACACTTCTGGTGGTGTTCTCGTGACTTCTTGCCTCCTCAGCAGACTCAGCTGATTGGCAGAGTGATGTCAGCTGACACAGACTCATATGTGGAGTTTGCTAAGACAGACTCAGGTGCCGTGGGAAGACACTTGATGTTAGGAGAGAGTATAAATAGGACTTAACAGACAGTGATGGGAGGCCACTGCTGCTGATTCGTGTTTGCTATCCCGACACTACTGAAACCATTATTAAAAGTAGACTTTGACAAAAACTAAAGACAACAGTGGGATGGAACTTTCAGCCCCAGCTCTCCAGATCAGGAGGGGCTTGTGCCCATCAGACCCGTCCAGCACCGCAGGGGAGCTGCTACTTCCCTACATGTGACTGTTCATGTCCTGGAGTCAAACATGGCCACAGCCACCCAAAGCTAAGTCTAGATGTGCTGAAGAGAGGAGACGGCTGACTTGGCTCTCCTTGGCTGAGGAGGGAACTCAGGGATAGTGATTACAAAGGCCTGAGTGAAACTCATCTACAGATTGTGTCAGAAGCCCCCTGGAGAGTCCTATGTTCCCCTCCACAGACATATGTACATGTCATATAGAGGTGTGTGACCTTGGCTATGGCAGAATCATTCATGCTAAGCATGTCACCTCAGAATTGGCACTTAGGCCCACTTGGATGGAGGTCATTTTGTTTCTAAGCAGAATCCAATGACAACTGGCCTGTGGCTCCTGCCAGGAATGCTAATGTTGGGTTGATCAATGTGCCTTGGGGCACAGGGGAGAGAGAGGTCATGGGAAGCACCAGAAGCCATATGCCATGGCCCCCTGAGGCCACCCTGTGTCTGGACCCTAGGGCTTTTCTAGTCCTCACTAGGTATGGGGCCAGGGAGCATGGAAGTTGTCTTTATTTGTCTTGACCTTTTCATGTGAGGGAATTTTATAGTTTCATTAACTAGTTAGACCATTTGCAAGCAGCCAGGCAAGATATATTACCATGAGCACCTTGGGGACTTGTGGGTCGTCTCGGGTGGAATGCTAATAGAATGGAGAATTGATTCAGGGGGCTCTCCACCATGAGGGCCAGCCAGTGGTCAGGAAGGGCCAGTGTTGTCTCAGTAGCTTGTCTGCTGAGGAGACCCCGAGTCTGCCTTGAGTATTTGCTTGGTGCCAAGCTCTCATCCTGGGACCCAGTTGCCTGTGTGAGCTTCTTCTTCCCCCAAAGACTGACACTCCAGCTGCTTTCCTGCACCCCACACCGGGCTGCATTTTGTATGTGTGTATACACACATACTTGTATTTGTTCACTCCCCCTTCTCTCCCTCTCTCCCTTCCCCTGTCTTTCTCCTCCCCCATACATTCAGTGGTGTGTGCATGTGCGTGCATACGTGTGTGTGTGTGTGTGTGTGTGTGTGTGTAGTCCACAGGACAACTCTGAATGCTGTTCCTCCAGTGTTGTTCACCTTCCCTTTTCTTTTACATAGCCTCTCACTAGCCTGGTGCTCACCAATAGGCTGGCCAGCAGTGGGCCCAAGGGATCCGCCCCTCCAGCCCTGGGGTTATATACATGCACCATCACATCTGCCCTTATTTACATATGTTCTAGGGCTCAAACTCAGGTCCTCTGCTAAGGTAGCTCTTCACTCCCCTCAAGCTTCATTTGAATTGTCCCCCAAACCAAAGCTGCCGCGCCACAGCCCTGCACACCCAGAGCTAGAGTATCAAGGGGCCACACCCCTAACTCCTTCACTTCATGCTTCATACAGGGGAATGGAGGTCAGGAGGAGCTCCAGCTAAGTTCTTAGAGCAAGTCAGCACCAAGTCCAGCACTGTTGCTCGTCTCTCTCCACCTGAGACCCAGCTAGCAAGGCAGTATATGGATAAGCCATTTAGCATCATGCACATGGGTGGGCTCAGACCTTGGCATGGCTCTGGACCAGACAGGCTGCTAGCAAGAGAAAGAGGGTTTAATGAAGAGGATCACTGGGGAGAGTGTAATGATAACGTGGCTGTTTTTATAAAGGTGAGGAGAGGGGTGCTTGCTTGCTATATGCAGCATCCTGAGTTCTATCCCCAGCACTGCATAAACTGGGTGTGATGGGGTGCACTGTAATCCCTGCATTTGGGAGGTAGACACAGAAGAATAATGAATTAAAGGCAATCCTCTGCTACATCGTGAGTTTGAAGTCAGCCTGGAGTACTCAAGGCTTCATCTCCAAAGAATAAACACACATAGGCAGGGAATGGAAAACATCTATCCATATAAGAAATGGTATAGCGTCTATCTGAGGCCCACTGCCATCCCTCAGGCTTTAAGGCTCCCCAGGACCTTAGACACATGGTGCAACCTCCCTTCCCACAGGTTGGACCTACCCAGAGGCTAGAGGATGAGGGGGCCTGAGATGCTGTCCACGGAGGTCATCCCTGGGCACAGGGAATGGGAGGAGGGTAAGAAGGGGTCAACACTGGCTTGTAGTCTTGATTTTCCTGAAGGCACAGCATAGTCCTGATTTGTAGGTGAGGGGCTTGTGTCACTGACAGACCATGATACAGATGCAGGTACAGGATGGGTGGTTGAGACAAAAATGTCTAAAAAGGCTGGAGAAGGAAAAAAAAAAAAGATGAGGAATGGGAACCTAATACACTCTCTTCCTAGGCAGATGTGCAGGTTATCAGGACCTCTCGAGGGCATTTTCCACTTGCCAGAGGACCAGACCCCAGGATCTGGGCTGGGTATGCTTAGTACCTGGCAGAGAGGAAGAGAGTACTTACACAACCTCATTTCCTGTCACACGCACTGCAGTGACTCATGCCACGTGAACAAGGCCATTGATCACAGCGCAGGTCTTCAGTGACTCTTCCAAGTTACTTGTCTCTGGTCCCCAGGGAAGGAGAGGGGACTATAATAGAGTACTAGGTCAGCATAGAGGCTGCTGAAAATTCTGCTGCCTGGCTGAGTCTCCCTGGTTCCCTGGGGTGGACCAAAGATTTTCTATATGTCTTTTGGACTTGCTTTATTGTTTGGCCTTACTGGGAAGTCAGTTCATGATAGAATAGAGAAAAAGGAAGGAGCCTTAACTGTCCATAGTCCACTTTCCTCCAATCAGGAACCTCCAGCAGCAGGAGCCATTCCCACATACAATGCCTGGGATTCAATGTTCTGGGTTCAACTGACCATTTGTTTTTGGAGAACTTCTTCACCTATCCTTACTGTTCAAAAGCACGTATGAAGATATGGAAATGAATGGATGCGCCTGTGTGCCAATAAAACTTTATTTACAAAAACAGACAGCAGGTCAGCCAGCGCCATTTGCAGAGGAAGGAAAGAAAGAAGCTCGCTGAGATGTCAAGAGAGAAGCATTGCCAAGCTCTAGGAAAGCAAAGCAAGAGGGACTAGAGGCATGGGTGCAGCTGTCTAGGATGCACCTGAGGCAGGAGGACAGCTAGTGTGGTCCTCCACAGAGTCTGCCTTCAGATTTTGTAGGATGTAGTCCTGATTTGAAGTTGAAGACACAGGGCTGAGGAGGATGAAGGCTTGGTGTCTCTGGCACAGGTGCAGTTGGCCCCTCTCTCCTACTCTATAGCCTGCAGCACTGTCTTCTCCAGCCACCTGGCCTGGGGGCTAGTCCATGTTAAGCCAAGGGACAGCTCAGAGACTGGATGACTTCTCTATGAGTTTGTTCTGGGGCTGAGCTTCCTATACATGCTACATTGAACTCTGCTGGGCTAGAAGAGAGTTGGACCCACAGACATCGAGCATCTGCTGTGTGAGGGCTTACCAAACCTGAGGAGGAAGCAGCCCATATCCCCCAGGGGCTGGAGACCTCAGAGGGGGATCTCCTTAAGGTTAGCATTTGAGAAAATTATGATAGTGAACTCCCCAGAGCATGCTGGGCAGGCCTTGGGTTGGGTTTTACCTTAGTTTGGGATAGTATTGCTTTGATGAAACACCATGATCAAAAACAACTTGGGGAGGAAAACATTTATCTGGTTTATTCTTCCACATCACTGCTCATCAAAGGAAGTCAGGATAGGAACTAAAGCAGGGCTGGAACCTGGAGGCAGGAGCTGATGCAGAGGCCATGGAGGAGTGCTGCTTACTGGCTTGTTCCCCATGGCTTGCTCAGCCTGCTTTCTTATAGAACCCAGTAGTGCCAGCCCAGGGATGGCACCACTCACAATGGTCTAGGCCCTCCTCCATCAATCTCTAATTAAGAAAATGCCCTACAAGATTGCCTACAGCCTGATTTTATAGAGGCATTTTCTTAACTGAGGTTCCCTCCTCCCTGATGACTTGGGCTTGTGTCAAGTGGACCTAAAACTATGGAGCACCAGATGAGATACCTGTGTGAAATCTCCAGACTCAGCATATAGTAGGTAATCAGAAAATGGTAGCATACAGGAAATGGCAATATGGTAGCAACTGTCACCCATCTTAGATATCAAGCCCAGATCCCATAGTATATACTGCACAGGTGTAAGTGAAGATTCTGTGTGTAAAATGACCGTGGGACTGTGAGGGGCTCAGATCTCAAGGTGTACATGCAGTCTTATGAGAGGATTTTCTCTCTCTCTCTCTCTCTCTCTCTGTGTGTGTGTGTGTGTGTGTGTGTGAGAGAGAGAGAGAGAGAGAGAGAGAGAGAGAGAGAGAAAGAGAGAGAATGTTATGAGAGGGTGAAGAGGTTTCAGCAGTCAACAGCTCTTGGGTTTGGACAGTTACTGTTTGCAGGGTGTTCATCTAAGTGTTTATTTATGTATTACATTTATTTATTTAGTGGGGTGGGATGGGGAAGGGCATGCACATGCCACAGTGCATTTGCAGAGATCAGAGCTCCATTTATGGAAGTTGGTGCTCTTCTTCCATCATGTGGGTTCTAGGGATTGAATCTACATCAGGTTTGTGCCCTTATCCACTGAGCCATCTCACCATCCCCTAAACATTTCATTTAATCTTTTCAACAGCCATGAGGTGGGTACGACTGCTCAAAGCACGGAAAGGGGTCTTTGCTTATGGTAGTGGTGGGATAATAGTAGTTGGTAAATCTCGGATTTAAACTTAGGTTATGGCACTCTTTCCCACCAGGGATCTGCTAGCAGACCCCTGCAGACCACTTAGCATGGATGACAATGAAGGCTGGGAGTGAGGGTAACTCTGTGTGTGTTTATGTGTGTGTGTGTGTGTTTATGTGTGGTGTGTGTGGTGTGTGTGTATGTGTCTGTGTCTGTGTGTGTTTATGTGTGTGTCTGTGTGTGTGTATGTGTGTGTGGTGTGTGTGTGTGTGGTACGTGTGTGTGAGATGACAAAGTCTCATGTCACAGGATGATGCCCTGTGAGTAGTGAAAGCAAGGCTCCATGGCACTTGCTGCCCCCTGGCACTGCTCTTTATCAGTTACCTTGATCCCCACAGCCTGAGGTCTAGCTTGTCACCATCCCCCACTCAATGGAAAGAGGGTTGACACACAGAGGTGAGCTGAGCCACTGAATGACTCCTGTAGGGCAAGGCCCTGTGTCTGGATGCCCTGTGCTCTAACTCCACCAACCTGCTTCTCAGCAGCAGTGTCCCAGCATGCCAGGAGGTTGGCAGTCGCTAGAAGCATCTAGAAGATGATGGGATCTAGAAGATGCTAGAAGATGGGAGGGCAATGAGAAGGAGTGGAGGGAAAAGAAGTTCAAATTTCTTACTAGGGCTAGAGAGTGGGGGTGCTGCCCACTCCCCTTGACTTGAGGCTGGTCATCAAGTGTGCACTGTGGTTCCTGCACACGAGCACATGGGCATTCGGTGGAGAGACCTGACTAAAGCCTCCTATATCTGCAGGAGTCAAACAGAGAGAGTCAAGGATGGCAGGGTCCTAACCGAGTCCCTTCAGAGGGTCAGCTATATGGCATCAGGAGTCAAAAAAGGAACCTGTTACTTTAGGGACAGGTGCTGTGTGAGCCCCAGGCTTCTGTGGAGGGGCTGCTTATCATTGGCTCATTTGGGGTTCTGGGGTTGGAGTTAGGCTGCCCCAGTCCCAACTCCAGGCCCAGACCTGGACCCATAGCCAGACCCACACCCACACCCACACTCAGAGGGTCATGGCATCTTAACTTCACTAACCTTCAGGTGACTCTCCCCCTCTCTCTCCCCAGGTGTTCAAACAGTAGCCCAAATGCCAGATCGAGCAATCCCAGCCTCAGGTGTTTGTCATCAATATTTCAGGACTCAAACATCTGTCTAAACAACACCTATGAAATATGAATGGATTGAGGTTTTAACAAGCAGATGGTGTGGGCACAGCAGCAGGACACTGAGGAAGAGAGAGAGCGGGAGGTTTGGAGGGAACACAGGGACCCTGGCTATGTCCCCCCAAGTGGGTCTGGGACATGTGAACGGCTGCTCTGCGTGTGTGGGCTGGACAGCAATGTTCTGAACACAGCTAAGCTGGGGGTTATGGCTGCAGTATGCAGGGTGGCACTTGACAACCTGAACTCTGGGTCTCCAGGGCCCTGGAGGGGAAGAGAGGAGAAAGCTATTCAGTGTGTAGCTTGCTCAGAATATCCAAAGACCATTCTTGCTGCTCAAGGAGAGGGTGCAGGGCTTAGGCAAGTGTCCCAGGTCCCTGAGATCTGAAGAGATAGGAAGGCAGATAGGACACTGGCTGAGTCCTTGCTCTTCCCTCATCCCCTCTTCCCGGGGTTAAAACCCTTCCCTCTGCAGGGTGCTTAGGTGTGGAAACTGGCTCTGGCTTGTCTCCCACTCTCACCGTACCCCATCCCCCTTGCTGTGTTATAGTCCTTATGTTCCTGCTCCCTAGCCAGGATAGGGAGATGCTGAGTCTGAGTAAAACAAAGGCTCATAGTCTGAGCACACTTCCCCACCACCACCTTCAATGGCCTCCACCTCCAGGAAGCTCACCCAGAATTCCTGTCTGGCAGACCATATGTCCCTGAGATAATGGGTCCTAGAGCCTCAGTTTCTCCGTGCATACAGGGACAGGGCTGAGTATGATGTTCTCTTTTCTCTGAGGTGTCTTCCATCCCCGACACCCTGCAGGTTTAGACTTTATAAAAGGCTCCCACTTCCTTCGGCAGAGACCCCAGGGTCAAAGCTTAGGCTTTCTGTACTTGGCGAAGCAAATAGATGGTATTATCCTTACTAAGCTGACAAGCTGCCATCTAAACAGGCCCAGCTGTGCATGTCACAGAGTCCTCAGCCTACAGGGATAGTGACAGAGGAGAGAGAGCAGCAAGGTCAGCACTGGGAGCTGGCAGGGCCCAAGGTGCTGGCATGAGATGGAGAGGAAGAGATGGGCACCCGTTTTTCTGTGTGTCCCAGAGACATAGGCCCATTTGAACCCATTTAGAAAGGGTTAGCATAGCAGTGACTGGCTAGTGACAGAGCAAGTCTCTGTGGCTCTAAGTGGAGATGGTCCCCAGATCCAGAACCAGCCTGGTTCCCTAGTCAGGGATCTGGGGGAGCCATCCCTAGGGATCTCCAGTACTGGGGCTGTGCATATTCTTAGCACAAACCAGGGCATTCCTCCAAAGCCACTTGTGTAGATTGTTAAGGGGCTGATGGAGACCTCTGACCCGGTGTCTCCCTGCTTGGGGACCTAGACAGAGCTAAGGCAGTACCTATAGAAGCAGTAGCTCCAGGGCTAGCATCTGAAGTAAGGGAGGGCTAAAAGACCCCACACCCAACCATAACATGGCCCATTCACTCTAGACTCACCCTAGCAGGCTACCTGCTCCCCAGCCCAGGCCAGAAACCGACAGCAAGATGGATTCTCACTACTTTCAGAGTAAAAACCCTTTATCTCGAGCCCACTCGGGAGATTGACAGGGCTGATGATAGCCGCTGATTTCCCAAGCTTGCAAAATTAGTGGGGGCAGCTGGTGGGGGTTTTCTGTAATTCTTGGCTGATGGATTAGGTGGTGGGGCAGATCTCTTGGGGAGCAAAGGGTGACCTTGGAAAATGTGGATTCTATCGAGAGGAGAGAGCAATAATCTCCCTTCCTCACACAGGCTGTCAATAAGCCTCCTCAGTGCCAGTGCGGTGGACGGAAACTTTGCTCACTGCCTAGCCTAGCGGCTCCGGGGCTGTAGCATTTGACTGCGTGATAAGAAATTGCCAGGCACTTTCTAATTACAATTATCATCATCGTGGATGTCTCTCTTAATTACTTTCTTATAATTAGCTGTTGCCTTTCCCCCTCAGCATTTGTATACTTTGCAGATTTGCTGACATTTGAGAACCCCAAAATAGGGATGTTTGAGGAGGGGGGCGGGAAGGCGGGGGCCCAGTGTCTGCTCCTGCCAGGCAGCCTGCTACATGAGGGGCTTTACTGGGGAGAAACTGGAGCCAGCAAAAGATGGAGGGGGCAGGCTTGCTGAGTGGATGTGGCAGGAGTTTGGGAGTGTAACGAGGGGCTCTAGCCCTGTACGGGCTCCACAAACCAAACACTGAAGTTTTTAGATTTTTTAGACTTATCTTGCCTTTAATCACATATGTATATGTTTGTCTATATGAGTCTATGTCATTTGTATATGAATGCCAGTGGAGGCCAGAAGAAGACATTGGATCCCCTGAAACTGGAGTTACAAAGTGGTTGTGAGTTGCCAGATGTGGATGCTAAGAACTGAACTCAAGTCCTCTTGGAAGAGCAGCCAGTGCTCCTAACCACTGAGCCATCTCTCCAGCCCCCCCATCCCCACTACCATTCCATAACCATTTTTCTTTCTCTTCTGCTTCTGTCTCTCTGTCTCCCTTTGTCTCTGTCTGTCTCTCAATTTCTCCGAGACAGGGTTTCTCTATGTAGCCTAGGCTGACGACAAATTCATCTTGATCCTCTCACCTTAAACTCCCAAGTCCTGGGCTTGCGGATGTGTGTCACCACAGCTAGCCTGAAGGAGACTGTGCTTTATATAAGTCACGTCGTCCCTGACTAGCCTCCAACTTACTATGTAGCTGAGAATCACCTTAAACTCTTGATCTCCCTTCCTCCACCTCCTGAGTGCTGGGATTAGGTATGTGGTACCAACAAGGTTTATAAGGCGCTGGGGATTCTCTGTCAACTGAGGAGATATTACCAAAAAGCCAAGGCTGCCCTGTCTTAGGTTGGTTTCATTTTAAGAAGTGAGGCTGGGGCAGCCACAATGCCCTTTTTTTTTTGTCAGACACATTTCAGAGTTAAACAGCTCAGGTCATATTAAATTTGATGTTTATCCACCAAGCCAAAGAAACGTCTGGAGCATCTGTAGTACCAGGGACCCTTAACAAAGTGGCTTCTGCTCCGAGTCCAGATGGCTGGTTCTCACTGTCCGCTTTTCTCCCCTCTCACGCCCTCAGCTCTGTGTACCGAGGAGTGCATGCACGGCCGCTGTGTCTCTCCCGATACCTGCCACTGTGAGCCTGGATGGGGAGGCCCTGACTGCTCCAGCGGTGAGTCTGTGGGCTTTGGGTTCTGACATGGGAGGGGGTGGTGGTATAATGCATTATTCTTGTGTCAGGTGGAGATGAGTAGGGATGTCAGAAAGAAGCCAGTTGCACTTGGTGAGTGACAGCGTTTGTTGGGGCCAGGGGCGCTAGGGGTATGTGAAGGTTTATGGGGTCTGTGAGAGTTGTAAATGTACAGCTGTGGGGTCAATTGTATAGGGTTTTTTTTTTTTTTTTTTTTTTTTTTTGACGACCCACCTCTATATGTGGTCTTTGAGAGTCAGGATGAACTTAGGATGCTGTGTGTGCCTGTGTACAGATCCAGGTGGTCATTAGGCCTGGTCCTTGGTTTGACTGGTCCAGAGACACAGTTTCACTGGTGTTCATGGGTGTGCAAGGGGCTGCTATGGGAGGCTGATACCAGGATATCTCTATGTTCCCTGCGGTAGGAGAAGGGAACAACCTTGGGGAAGGACACTCTGTACCTATACCTTTGTGCATGGAGAATGCCCATTTCATAGAGAAACCTGTCTGGTTTGGAGGCAGGCACTCCTGTGGATAACCCAGTGACCCATGACAGCATGGTACATTACCTTATTGTGGCACTAGTACCCTATGGGATGTATGTATGTATCAGACAAAACTTAAGAAATTCACCACCAAGGGTACAGCTGAGTCCTCTCCTCCACCTCCTCTTCCTTCAGTAGCCTCAGATAACCTCCTTCCACAGGTACACTCTAAAGCCAGTCAATGGCTATTTAATGCTGTGGTCCTATTGGCTCTTCAGAGGCCTTGAATACCATTGGAGCTCCATTTTCTTCCTGCTTTGAGTTGGGGGTAGACTTTTTAATGGTGACTTGGGGTAAAAATATACTTAGACCAGCTCATTACAGCTCTAAGACTCACTGTTTGCATCTTGGGGAACTACCCCTATGTCCTTTATCCCAGAGAGGCTGTGACCATTAGAGAGTAATGTAAAACCTTAGAGATTCAAGCATCCTCGCTCGGGCCTTTCTTCTTGCTTAGCTCCTTTAGGTCTATGGAATATAGCATAGGTATCCTGTATTTTATGGCCAATGTCCACTTATAAATGAGTACATACCATGCATGTCCTTTTGGGACTACGTTACCTCACTCAGGATGATATTCTCAAGTTTCATCTATTTGCCATCAAAATTCATGGTGTCTTTGTTTTTGATAGCTGAATAATATGCCATTGTGTAGATTGTGGGCCTTGAAGGAGATTAAAAACTCCACAGGAAGACCAACAGAGTCAACTAACCTGGACTCTTGGAGCGCTCAGAGACTTGACCACTGATCAAAGAGCATACACAGGCTGGACCTAGGCCTCCCACACATATGTAGCAGAGGCGCAGCTTGGTTTTCATGTGGGTCCCCAACAACTGGACTGGGCACGATCCCATAAGCTATTGCCTGTCCATGGGATATATTCTACTAGCTGGGTGCCTTGTCTGGCCTCAGCAGGAGAGGATGTGCCTAGTCTCACAGAGACTTGATGTACCAGGGTGGGGATATACTCTGGGGGTGTCCCCACTTGCTTGGAGGAGAAGGGGAGGAGGTGTGGGGGAAGGATTGAGGAAGGGGGGGCCTGGGACGCAGGCAGAGAGTGGGATATAAAGTGAATAAGCAAAAGAACAATTTTAAAACCTGTAAAACAAAACAAACAAAAACAAAAAGCCCTTAGAGAGGGGAATGACGGGTTCACACACATTGGCCTGATACAGTGCGTGTGCTCTTGCCTGCTCTCTGCTGAGCCAGGCAAATCTAGTTGTGGTCTTTTGATATGCAGATTTGACACAAGGTACCTATGCCAAAGGAAGGCATGGGATGTGGCTTTGTCTAAAGTCTTACTCAGTGGCTCTCCTGGATCAGGGGTAGGGGGTCTATCTATTTGGAGCTTCCAAGAAACCCTCTGTAATGTGTGTGGGACCCCAAATGGCTGCACAGTCTCCTTTCCACCCACACCTGTGCCTTACAGAGATGCTGTGGCAGAGAAGAAAGGCTAGACAAAGGAGACTGACCCCGAGGGATGTGTGAGTTAGTGTTCAGCCGGTTTTCCTGTGAAATTGAATTCCCGGAAAGCACAAAGAGGGGAAATGGCCAAGGGCATGTCCTCTGTCCGTGTTTCCTTTGGTGTAATTTTGCTGACAGTGGATCTTTGGGTTAGAAATACCAGACTGGAGTGGGTGAGCCTGCTAGGCTGGGCCTGCCTGCCGCTGTTGCTACCTCTTCCAAAGAGCAAGGGTGGCCTGTGAGGGAGGGGATGAAGCCTCAGGCTCTCCCAGGTCCTGTGCTTACAGCTGCCTCAGTGCTATGTAGACGGTAGGTCTGGGGGGCGGGGCGGGGGTGGCTTTCAGACACTATCTTTGTCATCTCTGGTTTGTTGTGGAATTCTACCATATTAAGCAGGTCTCGCACCAGGATTAGCTTACCAAACACCAGGGTTACTTCAGAGAGTAACACAAGGATAATTCAACCCTCTATACATCATAGTCAAAGTCACAGTTTGCCCCCTCTCCTCTAAATCCTCCTCCTGAGCCGAGGGCCATGATCTCTGGGTGACTATCAGCTCACCTGTTCCCTTGGATCTACTCAAAGGCTTATCCTACCAGAGCCAAAGAAAGAAGTCCTAAGAGATGGGGGTACTGGATGAGTCCATTCTATTGGTACTGTGAACAAGTACCCGAGAGAGACAATCTGAGAGGAAGGACGTATTTCAGCTCACAATTTCAGAGCGTTTAGTCCACAGTTGCTTGACTAAATATGGTGGTAGGAGTATGTGGAAGAAATCCTTTACTTCATGAAAGACAGACAGACAGACAGACAGACAGGGTTGAAAGATGTCAAGGACAAGATACCTAACAAGGACTCAGTCCTTGTCTCCTGTTCCTCCAACTAGTCCCCACATCCTAAAGTTTCTGCCAACTCTTAAAGCAATGCCACCATCGGGGGAGGAGCAGTTCAGCTCATGAGCTGTGGGCTACTTTCTGCTCAGTCTATAATGGCCCCAGCTCATTTGGAGGGAAAGCAGCATACGATTAAGGGAATCCATAGATTCTCACTTCGAAGCATTGAGGTATGTCAGTCTGAGGACATCCCAACCTTGGCTTGAGTCCTTCCTGAGACAGGAAACTCACTCCATCCTGTGCAAACTCATTTTGATCACTGAGAAATTCCCCATTCTCCCCAATGGAAATATTTCTCTGTGTCCTACTGGTTGGTTCTTGTTCTCAGGGAAGACTAGAGCAGGCTGATGGATTGCCGTGATCTTTTTCTTGGCATGCCTGGAATTTCTCCCAAGGAACTCATTGGACAAGGCCATAGGCTATGGATACGGAGTGAGCCACCCCAGATCAGAAGGTAATAACCATTGAGGTTATGTGGAAGAAACAGGGGGCCTCCTCCCACGGCTCAGCCGTTCCGTTATTACAGGACAGCCATTGATCTCCTCCCCAGCCTTCCTTCTCTGAGATATCTTATGCGACATCATTTGGGATGCCTCCCCATTTGTGGCCTGCGGCCTTTATTTCCCCTTAAATTATCATTTCTATATCCAAGCACATAATATGCTTGCCGAGACCACTGTTGAAAGAGAACAGCGTTGCTGTTGGTGCCGCCATCGACTGCACTTGACCACGCACTGGACACTTTTCTTGTCTTCTTATTTCATCTTCACAGCGTCTGTGGGCTGAGGAATTATGGGGCCTATTTTACAGACAGAGAAGACACAGCACAGAGAGGCTATTAGAAGCTCTCGCTGGCACAGCTAACCAGTAAATGGTGAAACCAGATCTAAGTAAAACCCTGGGTCCCCAGGGAGAGTGGCAAATGTTTGTAACCAATGAACTGTCTCTCCGGCCCCTGAAATAGGCTTTCACTATGAAACATAGTTGCTCTCAGGAGAAGAAAGAGTCTGTTTATAAGCTTTGACCCAAAGACACTGTTGTTGGGAGAGGAATCAGCCGGGAAATACAAATGACGGTCAGATTTGATCTAAGAGTTGGAGCCTGCTTGTGTTGCTGGACACCCATTGGCCTGCTCTGCAGCCATGGAGAGGGGTGTCTCTCCAGGCTCAGAATGAGTTCCTGGAGAGCTCATGTTGGCTCTGTACATGAGATGGGAAAGCTTCAGGTTGTCTTCAATTGGAAACACTGGATTTTCTTGGCTTGGATTTTTTTTTTCCCCATTAAGTTTTAAGTTATACCTGTTCACGTTAAAAAGAAAAATCAAAGTTTACCAAGAGCATAGACTCTGAGTCACAGCCCAAGTTCTCCTGTTCTGGCTTTGGATAGTAGTAACCATGGCATTTCTCCGACATTTGCATGCAGTGCTGGCTGAACCTGGAGCCTGTGTGTGTGCGCTAGCCCAAACCTGGCTCTTTTAATTCAATCCCAAGTTGTATAATCATTTTCTTGTCAATAAGCATTAGTCTCCTTTAAATTTTTAATGGTTGTCTAGACTTCCATTCTGCGGTTTACTGAGTGTATTTCAGTAGGCTTGTCTGGTGAGCAGTTAGGTTGTTTCTGATTCTTCCTTGTCACTGGATCCTCTGGGCCTGTTCGATATAAAACTTGAAATTTTCCACGGTTTAGGAAGTACAAGATGCATCTGGGCTGGGATTGCGTTGGCAGAATGCTTGCCTGGCACTTATTTACTGTGTGTTTATCCCTAGCTGTGTGAACTGGGCATGTTGGCAAAAGCCTCTGACCCCATCACTCCAGAGGTAGAGACAGGAGGGTCATCCTTGGCTGCATAGTGAGTCTGGGGCTAGCCTGGAACACATGAGACTCAAAAAAAATTAATAATGAAAAACCCTTTCAACATGCTATTGGTTGACTCTTTAAAATACTAGGTATACCCCAAAACCAACATATGCCCTAAGGAATCCTTTGACCTATAGTTGATGAAAATTCCAGAATCAAGAGCACAGGCAGAGGAAACTGACCATCCTTGAGGAGGAAAATTGCACTGAACCTGAGCTTGGTTCTTCAGCAGGACAGAGCCTCCCATGCCCAGTGTGTACTGTGTCCTGTGTACTGCCCAGTGTGTACTGTGTACTCTTTGACACCTACCCATGGCAGCTGAGTCACACACAGACACCTCTTTGTTCTAAAAGTGTGTATGAGGAGCCAGTGGGATGGTTCAGTGGGTATGGGTGTTCACTGTCAAGCCTGACACCCCGAGTCTGACCCCCCCTGCCCCCCAGAATCCACACAGTGGAAGAAGAGAACCAACTCTTCTTACGTGTTGTATTCTGACCACTGTATGCATGTGTGTGCACACTTGCACATGCACAGAGAGAGAGAGGGAATAAGATGAAATAAAAAAATTAAGTGTGTATGCAAATGATATGAGGCAGCACATACCTTTAATCCTGGCACTGGGGAGGTGAAGGCAGAAGGACCAGGAATTCAAGGCCATCCTTAGATACATAGTGAGTTTGAAGCCAGCCTGGGCTACATGAAACTTTCTTGAAAGAAGAGAGAGAGAGAGAGAGAGAGAGAGAGAGAGAGAGAGAGAGAGAGAGAGAGAAAGAGAGAGAGAGAGAGAGAGAGAGAGAAAGCGAGCTTGGATGTATGCCCCCTGGTCTGCAGTCCGCTGGATGAAACAGCGCTGTTTCTAAGTGGCCTATGACTGATCATAGCCAGTGACATAAAGTCAGTCACCACAAGTCACTTCCCTGAAGATTTCCCTCTATGCAAATGTTGGCACAGACCTTCCAAGAACATTTTGGGGAGTTTTTCAAAATCTTGGGATTATGTATGTGTGAAGAAGGGCCTGGGGTCCTGGGTGGAAATGTCGGAGCCATTCTTCTTGCACCTGTCTCTCCCTCCTCCCCGCCGAGGCCCAATTTCTTCTGGGGATAAATTCCCGGAAGTGTCAGGGAAGGATGTAAATACCCGTCATCTGGTACCTGCCCCTGCCCTGCCTTTTGCAGCTGCCAAGGGATCGAAGGATTAATCATTTTGACAGTCCTCAAGGGGACAAATCTGGCTCTGAGGTGGGGGTGGGGGCTCTCCATGCTTTTATAGACTTACAACCCCACTGCCTAATTTCTTTAAGGGCCATCACTAATTTCTTTCTGTTCTGTAAAGGAAGGAGGAAGACAGGCCAGCTTTATGGATTGTTTGAGCATTTCAACCAAGCAATATGGGAAAATAGAGTATCCACATGCTTGACCATAAACCTGTGTCCCATATAATAACGAAGCATGAAAGAATGGGACGTCGGTTTACACTGGATAAGGACAACAGAGTGGCCCTTATTAAATTGCACAAGGCTCACGAGTGGAGATAAAAAGGGAAAGAAGTTTTGCTATATTGAATATCTAGCTTTTTAAAGTAATTAGGAATATTAAAGCGCTGACAATGATTGAGATAGAAACATTATTCATAACTTTTATTTCCGTGCTGGGCAATGATCCAGTATATTTCATTTATGAGGTTTGAGCTGTAAGGAGAAGGATGTGAGCCAATTCCTAAATTAAATATGCCCTGTTAACTTTTATAAATGATGCCCCAGAATTAACTTGGAAGTTTAAGCTTTCATTGTATTATTTAATTATTGTCTTTCCTAGGCCCCACTTCTCTGTTCCCATGGTACTTTGGAGTTTGGGTTGTACACAGTACAATGGGATTTGGGGTTTGGTCTTAGGGATCCTCAGAAGATGTGGGTGGGATCAGAGTAAAAGAGGCTACCAGTCTCCCCAGAACCTCACCTGCCTGCAGCTTCTCTTCTGTTTGCCTGTCTCAGGGAAAGCCTGTGGCAATAAATGCTCAGTGGTATCTGGCTTGACTCTCAAGCTCCTCCCAACTCTGGGATCCTGGGCTCTTGGTGAGACTGCAGCAGGGCCCAGCTTCTGCCAAGTCCAGTGCATTATCTTGGGGCCAGCCTGGCTCTATGTTAGTTTTGCAAATGGCTATAAAATACCAAGCTGGGGGTGTGGCTGAGTCAGTAGGGTGCATGCCTACGGTGGATGGGACTCTGGCTCCATTCTCAGCACCTCGGTAACCTAACTTGGTGTTACACCTGTTATCACCGCACTCAGGTGCTACAGGCAGGAGGATCAAGCGTTCAAAGTCATCCTCAGACATGAGTTCATGAGTGTGGGATATACGAGATGCTACCCCAAACAAAATTACAATTAAAATCCTGAAAGGAAAGAAAAGGAACCCCTACCACCTCCAACCTGCATCCATGCTCCTGAATTAGCTGGGGCCTGCTTGGTTACACAGATTCCCAAGCTGGCACAGTTTAACAAATTGTGGTTAAAGCATAAACGACATAAGATTTACTGTGGTAACCGTTAATGTAGACATCATTTTTTCTGTTATCAGTGCAGTCATGCGTCTGGTGATCAATATTGACCATCTCCAGACCCTTCCCCTTCCTCAACCAAAACGTTGAAGCCATCAGACAGCAGCTCCAAGCCTCCCCTCCCCCACCCCTCCTTCCCCCTCCCCCACACTCTCCCTCCATACTCCCACAGCCACCATTCTCCATTCTTCTCTTTTTGAGGGGGATGGGCTTAGACAGGGTCTCACTTTGTAAACCTGGCTGGCCCTGAACTCCCAGAGATCCAGCCTCTGCCTCCCAAGTGCTAGGATTAAAGTATGCGCCACCACACCCAGCTTCTTTCTCCCTGACTCCGGCTGCCTTATACTTCATATAAATGGGGAAAGAACCTTTTTGCACCTGAAATGCTTCATTGCACTGTAAAAACACACATGTCAAAGGACTCTATAGACAGACTAAAGTCAAACCATTTGGAGTGGGACAATGTTTGCAAATCTAGTCAGTGACTAGTATCAGTATCTATAAAGGAGGAGGGACTGGGAACAGAGCTCAGTGGTAGAGAACTTGGCTAGCATGTATGTGTGAGACCCTAGCTTCAAATTCCACCGTGGCAAAAGAAAGGAGGAAAACACAGAAAGAAAAAGACAAGAGTCTTAGAAGAACACATAGAGATCGATCCAAGAAAATAAAGAAATGGCTAACGGGTACACGCAGAGAGGAACAATACCACCCACCATTTAAAAAATGCACAAAACCCAATGTGATGTCATCCAGGGCAGAACTCAGCTGGCATTGTGCTTGCCTGGCATACAGAGCCCTGGGTTTGAGCCTCAGCACGCTTAAGCTGGGCACAGAGGCACACACCTGGAATTCTATGACTCGGGATGCAGAGGTAGGGAGATCAGGAGTTCAAGGTCATCTTTTAGTTGTATAGTGAGTTTGAGGCTAGCCACCAGGCATCCAGAGGACATGGAATGGCTTTAAAGGGTTAGTGGAGAGGTTGGGGAGAGCAGAGAGAGCTCACCTCGATCTCCCGGACTGTGAGTGTTTGCAAGGATGCTTCAGCAATCCGTCAGGACTTGATGCCCTTTGACACTACATTCTGGGGGATCCTTGTCTGCCTCCAGCATGCGCAGCTGTTGGCATATCCTCTGCTCTCACTGGCACAAAGGCAAGAGGAGGGATACTAAACGTTGTCCCCCTTCCCAGCCCCCGCATAAGCCCTGCTCGGTGGTCCTAGTCAAATCCTCCCCCCACCCTTGGAGGTACGGGATGTGCAGTGCATGCCTCCTGTTTTCATCTGTAAATGAGACAGTTAGCCTGGCGACTCTAGAGTTGGGCAATGCTGCTTCTGAGGACTCAAATCCCAGTTCCAGCTTGATGGCCATGGTAGTGGGGAGGAAAGGGCCTTCCTACTGATCCTTAGTGGAGCCTCGTTAACCATGAAGACATAGCCCTTCTATGCTTCCTGCTTCTCTCTTCATTCTCAACCTAGACAGGAATAGGGAGGCATGGGGACCCTGGGAGAGAGTGTCCTCTCCTGACACTTTCTATTGTCCCTCAGGCAAGGCTGCTGTTGAGTCCTTGGCGGCCTGGGTATAAACTGGTTCTTCTCCCAAACCCGAGCAGAGTGCAGAGCTTACAGGGCCACTGGGAGGCCAAGGCTCTCTCTCCGCTGGACTCTTTCTCACTACATTGAGCTGCTGTGTTGTCAAGGCTGAGTCAACTTTAGATGAATGTGTCTCAAAGCAATTACCCCTGCTGTTGTTCGCTTGGTTCTGCCTAGCTTTTAGCCCCTTACAGATCCAGCATGAGTTAGTTGCCTTCTGCTGGCATCTGCTGGGCCTGGGGGCTTCCCCAGGATGGTAGGTCCTGTGTCAACCCCATACACTAGTGCAGTCACTGTGACAGGAACAGAAGGGAACTGTGGATGGCAACAAATGTTTTGTCAAGGTCTGAGAACAAGAGGAGCTGAGAGTCCCCCATCCAAAGAATTATAATATGGAACAGCAAAACAACAAAACCCAGGGTTCAGCAGCCCTGGCCCCTACCTCAGCAGCTCCATCCGCTCCCTCTCAGTTCAGCCATGTAAATCCTGAGCTCCTGCCAGGGGCTAGTGAGGCCAGGGGGTTCAGGGATAGATATTAAGGAGGAGGGTGTGGCTCCCATCTTCAGAGAACCTGAGAGGAAGCCAGAACTACCAGCATAGAGCCAAGGACAACTCAATATGCTTGCCTGTGTGAACATGTGTGGAGGCTAGAAGTGTCTTCCTTAATCTTTTTCTGCGTTATATATTGATAAAATATTGGTCTCACACTGAAACCCAGACCTTTCCTGTTCATCTGGTCTAGCTAGCCAGCTTGCCCTGGGGGTTCCACCTCTGGATCCTGAGCACTGAGATTATGGGTGGCCTGCCCGACATTTATGTGGGTGCTGGAGTTCTGGACCCTGGTTTTCACATTTGTCCTGTAAACACCTTACCTATGGAGAGATCTCCCAGCCTGGACTTTTGTGGAAAGGGGATCTAGATGTTTGAAAAAAACCATCATAAGAAGCAGCAGAAGGCAGAAGGCAGAAGCCAGGTCTACACCCTGTTCCCCGTTTTAGAAGCAAAGAGTCTTTTAGAGAAAGGTCCAGGGAAGATAAGCAGTGGCTGGGAGTCCCACAGCCAGGATTTGTCAGAGCTCTGAATCTGTTTTTTGAACTTTTGAAACAGGGAATCCTGATGTAGCCCAGGGTGGCCTCAAACTCACAATCCTGCAGCCTCAGCTCCAGCTGTTTGCACAGGCGGCTGTGCTCACAGGATGACCATCTTTCTGGCACTTTCCACACAGATGAAGGTGAGGCAGATGGGAAGGTTGGCAATGAAGAAGAGGCTAAAAAAGACCCAAAGGGGGCTGAGATCTCACCTGGCCCATGCTGTGAGTCTCTGGCAGTTGGGGTTTCACAGCAAAGCAGTGGGTCTATTGGGCTCTCTGCTCATCTCCCCTCCTGGCTAAGCCTTCCCGAAGTCCCAACCTCTCTCTTTTGGTGATAACCCAGACCCAGTGGCAATGCCCAGGGAACCCTTGTGGACATGCACGGATTCCTTTCCTGGTCACTGTCTCCCATGGGTGGCTTTCTGGACAAGTGAGATGTGAGAAGGAGCTGATGACAGGTCACCTGTGTTATAATCAGGCCAGAGTCAGGTGACAGGGTGGGTAGGGACAGCTCAGAGACCTTTGATGGAGGACTAAAGACAGCGTGCCCTCCCAATCCTTTCTCGGTCCTGGGATGACATGTACCAGGAAGGGAGCCCTTCCCAGAACCCACTGCTCCACACAAGGAATGCCTGCCCCACCTGTTCCTGAGAAGTCAGGCTATAGGCAGAGGGTGGAAACTTCTTAGGATCCCCTCACACCTGATATCTGCTTCCTCTCCAATGAGGAAGATCTGGAATTAGAGTCATGTCATGGGTCATATCATGAAAGCTGGCTTCTTGTACCTGTTTGTACCAGAAACTGGGCATCCTAGAGTTCATCCATGTAGGTTGCCTGTTAGAGGGAGTATTGGTGATAATAAAAAAAGAAAAAAGAAAAAAAAGGGGGGGGGAGGTGTATTCTATCCGACTCAGCTCTGACCATCTGCTCCCTGAGAACAAAATTAATAAGTGACACACAGGGGAGCCTTGAGCACTGGAGAGTGAGAAGGGAGGGGAGTCTGCCTCAAATGTGACAAAGGCAGAGCCGAGTGGCGGGAGCCAAGCTGGCATCATCACGAGGGTCTGGCAGTCAGTGCCCACACTCCTCCTGGGCTCCACGGGGGGTGGGGGTTGTAAAGGACACGACTCCCCCCCCCCATACACATAACTGCACAGCTATGTTTCCAAGGTGCTGTGGGAAGCATGGTACGCGGAGGAAGGAAGGAATCACACAGCAACCATGCTGGGTGCCAGCCAGGAGGGTCCAGCAGGCAGGGGAGAGAGACATGCAGCCTCTGTCAGCCCAGAGGGCTGGGATAGAATGAATGCAGCCCCAGCAAGCCCTGAGTTTGCAGTGTGCCACTGGAGATAGATATGAACATTCCACCCACCCTCCCCAGCTTGTGAGTGATGACCAGGACTCCAGGTTAGGATGCTAAGGCCCAGGGCACTCAGCTGCTCTGCAGTGGGGATTGTCTAGGTGTGTTCTTGCCCCAGTGTCAGGCTTTATATGGGGCCCGAGATCACACCAGGTTCCTCTCCTGTGTAGCCTGCCCTCCTAACTCATACTCAGAACATATCTCCTGTACAGTTCCGTAGCTGTTCACCACTGCCCTCCACCTCATTCCAACAAGGAAACTGAGACCTCTACACACACAGCCGGCTAGTGGCAGAGCCAGGGTTTGAGCAAGTCTCTGTAGATCACACTTAAAATCGCAGCTGGCACTTTGCAGGGCTCTGTCATCGCTCTCTTGTCCTTTCTGTGCTTGGAGATGGGCAGGCTGTGAAGCACCACAGAGGCCATGTCACTTGCTGCACTCTATGTCCTGTAACAAGCACACAGCTCATCGACGACCCTATGGGCTCGCTCATGACACCTGCCTGGTTACCTCCGTTTCCCCCAGTCTCACCTTTATTGGCTTCTTCCCTTGATGCTCTGACAGAACACCTGAGAAAAGCAGCTTAAGAAAGGAAGGGTTCAGCCGGGCAGTGGTGGTGCACGCCTTTAATCCCAGCACTCAGGAGGCAGAGGCAGAGGCAGGCGGATTTCTGAGTTTGAGGCCAGCCTGATCTATAGAGGTAAGTTTCAAGACAGCCAGGGCTACACAGAGAAACCCTGTCTTGAAAAACAAAAAAACAAACAAAAAAGAAAGAAAGAAAGAAAGAAAGAAAGGAAGGAAGGAAGGAAGGAAGGAAGGAAAGAAGAAAGAAAGAAAGAAAGAAAGAAAGAAAGAAAGAAAGAAAGAAAGAAAGAAAGAAAGAAAGAAAGAAAGGAAGAAAGAAAGGAAGAAAGAAAAGAAGGGTTCATTTGGGTGGTGGCGCACGCCTTTATCCCAACACTTGGGAGGCAGAGGCAAGCAGACCTCTGAGTTTAGAGGCCAGCCTGGTCTACACAGCGAGTTCTAGGATAGCCAGGGCTACATAGAGAAAAACTCTGTCTCAAAAACAGACAAACAAACAAGAAGGGGAGTAATAAAAAAGGAGATGTTTATTCTGGCTGGCATGTAGAAGGTGCGGTCCACCAGGGCAGGGAAGGCATTATAGCCAATGGCGGAGGCAGCTGGTCACATGACATCCACAACCAGGAAGCAGAGTGCTGAATGCTGGCACTCAGTTTGATTTTTCCTTCTCCTTCGTCCTGGGAGCCTTATCCTTGGAGGGGTTCCACACAGTTAGGCCTGCCTCAACTAATCTACTCTAGAAATAGAAATTCATCTCCTAGGTGACTCTAGTAATATAGATCCCATCAGGTTCATGATCAATATTGGCTATCATATCTTATCTCCCTTTCGTCCACTGGCCTGTAGCCAGCTCTGAAGCCAGGGCAGCATCCGCTGTGCCTCTATCTGGCGTGGTCCTCGGCACCTGGTGCTCACTATTTAACTGTGTGCGTTTCCTCTCCCTCACTTCCTGCCCTGAGACTTCCTCCACAGTGGGGCTGACGTCTTGTCTTCACAACATCGAGCTCCTTCCTCATGCTGCCTGGCACATAGTAGACACTGTCTTTAGTGAGATCCAGTGGGTTTGCTCTTCCATTTGACTCTACCCTCTCACCGTGGTGGTGGGGTTAGGGCTGGGGAAGAGCATCTGGCTCTGTAGGAGGCTTCAACAAGAAAACAAACAAGCAAAGCAAAGTTTGTTACTTGCTCTTCCAGAGATTACGCTAAGTTCCTTAAACATCACGCTATAAGACTGGACTCGCATGGGTCCTTCCGAGGTAGCCAACACGACTTGTAGCTAGAGAGAAAAGAAAGGTCCTGGAAAGGAAAGAAGCAGAGCCACAGGAAAGATACAACTTGAGGTTTCAATGGTCCAGATGGAACATAGCGCCAAGGCACTGGGGGGACTGGGAGCCAGGCCAAGGTGACAGGCCAGGCTGGATGGCATTGGTGCTCACACACCAAGGCCCAAGAGCTTGAATGTAACTCCATGGGCAGGGATAGCTCCTGAAGGTACAATTTGCATCAGTTGAGTCTGATTTGCTTCCAGGTGGGACACTCCTAACTCTTTCTTCTTCCAAGGGACTTGTGATCAATTCTGGACCCGGATATGGGAAAAAGGGAGTCTGTTGAATGCTATAGTCTTGGCTAATCCTTCCAGGGCAGCTGGGCCATGTCCTCTTCCCCCTGTGCCTGACTAGAGGTGACCAAGGGACATATGGTAGCTCTCTTGGCATTGGGTGGGTAGCAGATTGGATGGGGGAGCCAACGTGATTAAGAGTTGATGAGTGGATCTGGGTAGAGAATGGCCTGGAAAGGCCAAATGGGCACATCTCATCCTGATACCTTCTGCCTCTCTGCTGGACTGGGGAAGGAAACCTGATGGCAGTAACTGACCAAGGGGAGCACCTGGGGGGGGCAGTCTATTGCCCCCCGCATCTATTGCCCCCTCCCGCATCTCTTGCCCCCTGCCCCCAGCCTGCACCCAGTGAAAATCATAAGCAGGCTGCCACTGCCTAACAGTGGTATAGAAGTGGAGGCTAGGCAGAACTGGGGAATCTGTCACCCCCTAATAGGAAAAGCCCATTCTGGCAGTCTGGGTAATAGGCCTCAAATTGAATAATTAATAAAGTTATAAAAATATGTCTACTTTATGGCCAGAATAACTCAGCCTCAATTAGAAGCAATTATTTCTTGTAGTTATACCACTTGCAATGTTCCACAAGCGTCTTCATGAACAGCTCTAGCAGCAAGACAGGGTTCCAGGTGTGAGTGCCTGCTTGAGAAGTCTGCTGAGACCAGCTCTAGCAGCTAGAGCTCCTTTCAGTTGAAGACCATCCCATTCATCTTTCTATCCATCACCCCATCTATCAGTTCAACTAAACATCCCCCTGCCCACTATGTATCAGTATTTTCATCCATCCATCTGTCCTTTATTCTGTCTGTCTACTCATCTGTTGATCCTTTCATTCACCTTTCCTTCTATGTGAACATTTTTCTGTCCACACACCCACCCACTCACCCATCCATCTACTCACCCATATTCCAACCCAACTTCCTGCTTACCCACACATCCATCCATCCATCCATCCATCCATCCATCCATCCATCCATGCATACATACATACATACATACATACATACATACATACATACACACACACACACACACATCTACCCAATTAGACATTTCTTTCTTGCCTTTTATGTTTGCTATGTTCTGAGCATAAGAACCACACCCTGCCAAGGAGCTCCCAGCCAAGACAAGTGGCCTGAGTCATAGCACTTGGTCCTGATGTTTTAATCATTTTTCCCTTCATCTTTTTCCTCTAGTTCACAGATACAGATGGTACAGGTACAGGTACAGGTACAGGTACAGGTAGGTACAGGTACAGGTACAGGTACAGGTACACATGCTGTGACTTAAACCTGCTCTTGACTAAGTTTGTTTAAGTGCACTTGAGAGCTTAGAGATTTGCTGGCTTCAACATATCCAGTGTTCTGGTCCTAACCTTAGGTTAGGTAGTAGTCAGAGGTATATATCTGGCTCCACCCTGAGCCAACTTTCAGGAGAACGTGAGATGAGACACCCTTTTTTTGACATAGGTAAAACATGAAGAGTCAGTGTGTCATTGACTTCCTAAGGATGATCGGTGTCAAAAGGCTTGGGGCTACTTCTTGGGGACTTATACTTGCTGCTTAGGAGACTGGACCTAAGTTTGATTCTGAGTCAAATCTTCTCATACTTTCTAGAAGTCCTGTAGGGAATCCTTCCTTAAACCCACTGTTCTTTCTGCAAGAAACAGATCTTCTTTCTGGTTTCCCTGCTTAAACAAGGGATCTTTTCTTCTTCTTTAAGATTTATTACACTTATTTATCTGTGCATGCGTGTGAATAAGTGTATGTGGGCACATGTACCATAGTGGTGGTTAGAGGGCGACTTGTGGGGGTTGAGTCTTTCCTTCTGCCATGTGGGTGCTGAGGGAGTCTTCCTTAAGATGGAAGGTGCTGGCTCCTGAGAGTTGTCCTCTGAGCTTCACATACACACTGTGGAATGTTTTCTCTCTCTCTCTCTCAATCTGTCTGTCTGTCTGTCTGTCTGTCTGTCTTGCACACACGTAAGTAAATAGGTAAAAATTGAAGTTCTAGAAAGGATGAAGTAGTGAGGGTGTGAGCTGCTAATATAATTTAGGGAGCAACTGGTAGTCTTAAGCAAAGATATCAATAATACTAACCTCACAGTACCAGGACTTGCAAAGCCGTTCCTACCACCATCTAGATTAATAAACAATTCCATAGCATGTCCCAGCACACACATATACACCCACTGATATTTTTAAATCTCTTCTAATTAATTTTTTAAAGTGATAGCTTTGACCTACTATATTGATTTCATGACTTCCCTCTGGGTTCCCACCCACAGTTTGCTCCAGGGACCATCTCTGGCACGCACAACCCTGAATCATCATTGGTAATGGAGAAAAGCCGCTCACAACATAGAGGCCCCTTAAGAGGGAAATGGATAAATTGTAATATATTCCCACAAAGGAGTCTCCACAGCCGTTAAAATGAATGAAGTTGTGCTCTGACTGTCTGCCTGGATGAATCTGAAATATATCACAGTGGCTAGAGAAAAAGCAAGGTGCAGAGGCTTACATACATAACATACAGTATCACTTATGCAAGTTTAAAAGCATGCAAAGTAATGAGTGTATTATTTATGGGCATATGCATATGTAGTAAGTGTGTAAAAACAAACATGAAAAGAACAAAGAATAAAGCCAGGCTCCCTGGGGAGGGAGCGGATGGATAGGGAGGGACCCGAGGGAGTACATTCAACTGAGTGATGTTCTACATGTGAAATACCAGCAGCAGCAGAAAGGAAGAATGCTAGGATTTGTTGGGTGTATATAGTGTTTCCATTTTCTCTAAACTTCATCAAAACATTTCTATTCAAAGGGAGGTCATTGTCACCTCGCTTGGGGGCACCCGAGCTCATATGGAGGAGTAGGCTGGGGAGAAAAGTGTTATTTTTTGCTCAACTCAGGTGCTTATTTGGTTTAGTTCAGCAAGAGTTTATTGAGCACCTGTTATGGGTTGACCACAGCAGGTGTGAAGTGGGGGCAGTGTCAGCAGGAACGGGGTAGTGTAGAACTCAGCGGGAGGCATAGCTGCCCACCCATCGGTACCATCGAAATCAGACGGGAGGGCTGGGAGACAGCTCTATGAGTCAAGTGCTTGGCCACACAAGCGTGAGGGTTGAGTTCAGATTCCCAGTGCCTGCCTGAAAGGTTAGACACAGTGGTGCACAGTTCTGATCCCAGGCCTAGTGGGTTAGAGACAGGGGGATCCCTGCAACTCACTGGCCAGCCAGCCTAGCCTAATGGGGAGCCCTGAATCCCAGTGAGAGACTCCATCTAAAGAAACAAGGTGGGTAGCTTCTGAGGATGACACCTAAGGCTAATCTCTGACCTCCACATGTACACCTGCACAGGTGTACATACACCTCACACAGAAACAACACATACACACGCATGCACACGCACACACATGCACACACATAAGCATACATGCACTGGTCAACATTCATGCCCCCCAAAACCCCAAAATTCTGGTAAATAAGGGAAAACTCTTCCTGGAGGAGGTGAGAATGGAGATGGGCCTTGAAGGATGGATACAGAGGCTTTGTTGAAGATTCTGGAAGGGAGATGAAGTCAGAGTTCCAGATAGCTCAGGTCTGAGTAGAAGAAAACAAAGTGGGCATCCTGCCTCTCTAACCTGAACGCTTCAGCTGGAAGAGTTCAAAATTCCCCAAACAGCAGCACCCAGGGTGAGATAATGGAGTGAAGAGGGGGTCTCATTAATCACGGGCTCTAAGAAGAGCTGGCTCCTCCAGGATGTGGGAAATTGGAGATAACTTGCCT
Source organism: Mus musculus (assembly GCF_000001635.26). NCBI lineage: Eukaryota > Metazoa > Chordata > Mammalia > Rodentia > Muridae > Mus > Mus musculus. The sequence goes on from NC_000075.6 coordinate 64,562,041, forward strand.
GCCCAGGAAAGGCACAGTCTCTTGGGGCCAGCCCATTCCATTGCCCATCCTCGGGCGGGGGGGGGGGGGGGGGCGCACGCGGCAAAGGCCTGCTCAAATCCCAGACTTCAAATTTATTTGACCAGCTCCCAATAAATTCCTCATGCCAGAGGCCTGGCCATCCATCTCAGGTGGCAGGGCAGAGACAGCGGTGGGGGTGGATAGCAGAGGAAGCGTCGGTCTTAGATTGCTCGGGGACACGGCCACATGTCTTGCTAGGAGGCAAGCCCCTAAATCCTCCTGTGACTTGCTCCCCCCCTAGTAAATCTGAATAGTTTAAAATAACTCCTTCCGACCTTGAGGCTGGCGCCAACTTTCTGCCATCCATCAGCCCTGGCCGGTTTCTTATTAAGGTTCTGCTGTTCCTTCGGAAAAGTCGCCACCTTAAATCAAGGGGCCGATAGGGCAAGGGAGAGACACAGGACCCTGAGACAGCAGGGGCTACAGAAAGTCAGGAAGTACACAGCAGAGGTAAGCTAGGCAACCTCTCCGGGCTGAAGGCTGATGCTCTGAAGTGAGCTGCCCGCTGAGGTCTTCACATGGCTGCAGGGAGAGGGATGAGGCCAAGGCTGAGCAAGCTGGAGCCATAGTGGACCATCTCCTCCTTCATCACTCACTGCTTGGGACCACAGATGCTAATTGGCACACTTAATGTCCCACACCTTTCTAGTCTACGTGTGCCTATGTGAGTACAGATAAGTTTGCATGTATGCACACATACATGCAGAGGCCAGAGGACACCTTGGTGTCATCTTTCAGGTTCTATGTGTGTCTATGTATGTGAGTGAGTGAGTGAGTGAGTGAGTGAGTGAGTGAGTGAGTAAGTGTGTGCGTGTGTGTGCATCTGTGTGTGCCTGTGTGAGTACATGCCCAGTGTGAGCAGGTACCTGTGGAAGCCTGTCTTAGATTCTTTCCTATTGCTATGATTAGATACCATGACCAGGGAACTTATAAAAGAAAGCGTTGAATTTAGGGCTCATGGTTCCAGAGGGTAGAAGAGTCCATCATGCTCATTATGGTAGGGAGTGTGGCAGCGGTAGGCGGGCAGAAATGGTGCTGCAACAGTAACTGAGAGCTTGCATCTGTGTGATCTACAAGTATGAATCAGAGAGAGGAAGTAGGGGGCAGGGAATGGCATGGGCTTTTGAAACCTCAAAGCCCACCCCAAGTGACACACCTACTCCAGCAAGGCCACACACACCTCCTAATCCTTCCCAAACAGTTCCACCAACTGGGAACCAAACATTCAAACATGTGCGCCAATGGGAAACTTTCTCATTCAAATCACAAGGGCAAAAGAGGGCTGCAGATCACTGGGAAACGGGAAACGGGAGTTACAGGCGGTTGTAAGCTACTTGACACGAGTGCTGGGAACTGAACCTGGGTCCTACGGAGGAGCAACATATACTCTTAAGCATGGAGCCACCTGTCCAACCCCTCCACCTTCTTTTTTTGAGATAGGATCTCTCATTGGCCTAAAGCTCACCAAGAAGGCTAGGCTGACTGGCCAGGGATCTCCCTGTCTCCCCAGCACTGGGATCACATCAGGAGTCACTGTATCCAGCTTTCCACATGGATGATGGGGAGAGAATGCAGACCCTCGTTTGTGCATGTCGAGCATTTTACTGACCCAGTCTCCTGGCCCTTGTTTATGTGTCTGTGTCCTGTAGCTTCTGCATGCCTGTGCTCAGTTACAGCAGTAAGCAGACAGAGGCTATGTGTGTTCGTGTGTTCTTTTCAGCTAGGAGAACTGACACTTCTGTGCACATGATTGTTTCCCAAAATATGATAACTTTAGACTGTGAGGGTTGAGGAGGCACTAAAAGGGTGGGGAGAGGGTAGAGTGACTGAAGTAGGTAAAGGGTCACCGTGGGGAGGGGACACTTGAGTGCAGACTTGAAAGCCAAGAAGGAACAAGCCATACAAAATCCTTGGGGTATCTGTGTTGGATCCAGCCTTAATTCTTGGTCACTTTTTGATTCAACAGAACAAAATTTATTTTACACGTGGGTCAGTTGCTAAGCCAGGCTCTGTGAGGACTCCTGAATGTACGAGTGAGGATCTACTCACTCAGGACACCGTGGGTGTCATCATGCCCATGTGTTAGGGACTGAGGCATCCTGAGGAAAGTTCAGAGAAGACACAGTTCCCAGTCCCAGTCCCACTCCCCACCCCCAATCCATAGCTTGGCCAGGCAAGGAGCTCAGAAGAACAGAGCACCCCAAAGGACATCATCTGGCAGCTGTGTGCTCTGTAACCAGCACCAGCCCTGGGCCCTATGGGGCTCATTTATTCTGGCAGCTGCCAGTCCTGGGTGGCAGCATGCGTTGTATTAATCACCAAGACAAACCACAGTGTTTCTTGGAATACGTGACTCACTGTGGCTCATCAGCAAGCGACCAAGTGTGGTGGCACCAGCTTTCTGCTAAGCACCAACTACCGACCATGTGGTATGGGTTCCTTCCCCAAAGCTGTCGCTGCTGTCATGGAGATCACCACAGCTTCTCCTCTCTTCCACACTGTGAGTGTTTCAGCTCTGGGGTCACAGAGCCTTGCAAGGCACACATCAGAGGAGTGACAGTTTCCCTAAAGTGACTTACTTCTCTTTGGGGAGGGCACACCCAGGCAGATCTACAAAGGAGCAGCCACCCACACCCACACCCACACCCATACCCAAGTCAATACAATTTGATTAACAACGAAAAACTAACAGGGCAGACCACTCTGAGTCTATGCTCAGTTCTAAACCTCTTTGGATATCCATCACAGTCAAGGGGACCAGGGGACAGCTGATTACTGTCTACCCAGACTAGCCCTGTGTACTGCTGAGGAAGAGAGTAACAGTTCCTGCCCTCAGGAAGCGTAGAACCAGATAGAAAGAAACAGTCAAGCAAGACCTGAAAGATGGCCCAGGAGCTGGGTGATACCTGCAGAGCTGGGTGGCAGGGGAGCGAAGGGTCAATTCCCTAAGGTGGCCCTAGGATGGAATTCCTATCTCTTCCTATACTTGCACAGTGCTTTATAAGTAAAATGACATATATGGGGACCACATGGTCACTAAGTTCTATCAACCAAGGCTACAGATGAAATGGGAGGAGGAGTAAGAGGAGTGAGAGGAGGAGGGGGAAGACTGGGAGGAGGAAGGGGAGGAGGGAGGAGTTATTACGCCACTGCACTGCTTTCTCCCAAGTCTACTTTGGTTCCCAATCCCATAACTTTTGCTTTCAAATCTTCCTTGACTACCCTGACCTAAGGAAGGGGGTAGGTGTTACTAAGCGTTTATGCGGTGGCAGGTTCTGGGCTGGGCTCTCACACACATTGATATTGCTTAATCCTCCTGACAGCCTTGCAAACCCCCCTCATTGAACAGATGAGGGCACAGAGAGGTGAAGCTGTCAGGATGTCACAGCTGCTAGCAGGAACAGGGATTAGCTGGCAAGAGCATTTGCCTAACCCAGAAGTGTTTGTATTTAGCGTTGGAGAAAGGTTGGACTTGGCTAGGTTGTGGTGGTGTACACCTGTGAGCCTGACGCTGAGGAGACTGAAGCAGGAGGATTGTGTGAGTATGAGAACAGTCTGTGCAACATATTGAGTGAGACCCCCATTTCAAAACAACAACAAAGAAAATCAAATAAAAATTAAATGACATTATATAAAGATGCCTCCAGAGCTACCATCTTAAAGTGGCTGTTTTACACTGTGACATGTGTGCATGCTCTCTCTCTCTCTCTCTCTCTCTCTCCCTCTCTCTCCCTCTCTCTCCATCTCTCTCCCTCCCTCTTTCTCCCCCTCTCTCTTTCCCTTTCTCTCTCCTTCACTTTCTCCCCTTCTTTCCCCTCTCTCCCTCTCTCTCCCTCCCTCTCTCCTCTCTCTCCATCTCTCTTTTTCCTTCTCTCTCCCTCACTCTCCCTCCTTTCTCTCTCCCTCCCCTTTTCCCTCCCTCTCTCCCTTCCTCTTCTGCCTCTCCCTCCCTCCCTCCTCTCTCTCTTCCCCCATGGGATTATGGGTACCACACCCCACATGCAGCTTTTGCCTGCCTCTTTCCCACAGGCTGAGCCACCTCCCCAGCTCCACTTCTCCTTTATCTCTTATGTCCAGACCCTTGCCATCCAAATTCAGAACCTGGAAAAGGTCATTTATAAAGTTTGGGGTCTGTCCTCACTGTGATACCTTCCTTGCTGGCTTCTTTCCAATCAGGGAACCAAACAGATGCTGTAGCAGTGGTGGCAAGGGACACTCATATTACCACTCTAAGCCGTTACCATTAACCTTTATATTACAGAAGGTGGGAGCTGAGGTTTCGAGGAGCTCTTGACTCTAGCAGTCACTCACCAGACACACTCACTTTCTGCTCCCACTGGCAGAGCCCTTGGCCCAGCTCTGTCCAGTGCCTGACTGAAGCTGCTGTCTCTGTCTGTGTGTCTCTCTCTCCCTTCCTCCCTCCCTTTATTAGCTCAAACCTTATCAGTGGTCCAGCTGGTCTCTCAAAGGGATGGCTGCAGAGGTAGTTGGGAATGTTCATTGTCAGCAGAGTAGGGGCTTTCACAACTGGCTACCTAGAGTCCCAAGTCCAGCAGAACAGCCGCTGGCCTCCTTTGTGGAGAGCCACAGCTGCAGCTCAGTGTGTGTGTGTGTGTGTGTGTGAGAGAGAGAGAGAGAGAGAGAGAGAGAGAGAGAGAGAGAGAGAGAGAGAGCAGGAGCCATCCAACACAAGGACAGATGAGCAAGGAGTGCTAGCCAGTAGTGAGGAACCCCAACTCCTGCCACTAACTTGCTGTGCAACTTCAGGCAAGCTACTCCCTTTCTGTGCTTCAAATGAGCACATTAGTGTTCATCAGATTTCAGGAGATTTTTATGGAAGAGATGTTCCCCCTCCCTCTACTCCTGCTTCCAGGGATCATTTGACAAAGTCTAGGGACATCTTTGGTTGTCATGTCATAGTTGTGGAGACAGCAGAAGTCAGGAATGCCACTGCTTAAAGCAGAGTTTTCCTACTCCAATGGCAAGAGGGCCACTGCAGAGGGCACCACATTTATTCATGGACATATGGCAGGTGCCTACTGTGTGGAGACACTAAGCAGGACAGAGTTCCTGCCCCCTCAAGGTTCATGGCTTATAAAGATAATGAGAGTGTTAAAGAGTTGATATTGGGACTGAAGAGATGATGGTTCCATGGTTAAGAGCACTGACTGCTCTTCCAGAGATCCTGAGTTCAACTCCCAGCAACCACGTGGTAGCTCACAACCATCTGTAATGGGATCTGATGCCCTCTTCTGGTGTGTCTGAAGACAGCAACTGTGTACTTACATAAAATAATAAATAAATAGAGAGAGAGAGAGAGAGAGAGAGAGAGAGAGAGAGAGAGAGGGAGGGAGGGAGAGAGAGAGAGAGAGAGAGAGAGAGAGAGAAGGGAGGGAGGGAGGGAGGGAGGGAGGGAGGGAGGGATGCTATTGGAGGTCTTTGGGGTGATTCCATGGATAGAGACAGCTGCTGCAAGCCCAGAGTTCAATCCCCAGGACCCACGTGGTAGAAAAGGGAAAACTGACTCCTGCCAGTTGTCCTTTGACCCACATACATATGCACACTAACTAACCTAACCAAGAAAAGACTCTGTGTGGACTGTGCTAGGGCTCAGGTGGCAGAGTGCTTACCCAGCATGCACGAGGCCCTAGGCGTGAGCTTCTTCATCATATAAAACCTGCACAGTAGCGTGAGCCTGCAACCCCAGAAGTCAGAAGCTAGTGAGGGAGGCGAGAGGATCAGAAGTTCAAGACCTCTTTGAGCTGCATAGCAATTTCAAGGCCAGATTGGACTACATGAAACTCTATCTTAAATAGGAAGGGAGGGAGGGAGGGAGGGAAGGAGGGAGGGAGGGAAGGAAGGAAGGAAGGAAGGAAGGAAGGAAGGAAGGAAGGAAGGAAGGAAGGAAGGTGGGTGAGCAGAGTTACCGGGAAATGGTGGCACACATCTTTAATCCCAGCACTTGGGAGGCACAGGCAGGCAGATCTCTGTGAGTTCCTGCCTAACCTGGTCTACAGAGTGAGTTCCAGAACAGTCGAGGCTAAACAAAGAAATCCTGTCTCAAACAAACAAACAAACAATAAAACAAAAAAGAAAAGAAAAGAAAAACAGAAACAAGACAAACAAAACAAGAAAGATAGAGTGAATATTTGCTAACTACTAATACTAACCATGTTCCGTTTTCTTTCCATGAACTGCCACACCTGATCCTCAAAAGCCCTTAAACACTGGTAAAGTGACTCTCGGTTTATAGGGTAGGGTTCTGAAACCCACAAAGACAGAGTGCCTTTCTTAGTCTCCAGTCTGTGAGTCATAAGTAGCGGTGTTGGTGTTTTTTATATCGAAGTCCCTCCTTCTAACCATGCCTCCCCACCCCCACCCCCAGCCCTGCCCCTTAAGCCTGGTCCCTAACAACCCACCAGCTATACCTGAAGAGAGGCAGCTTAGAATGCTGAGGCTCTTTGGTCTCTTTATCATGCAAACTGTTTAGCGAATTGGAAAGGGACCTCATGACTATAAACCAACCGGTAATGACCTGACAGGCAAAGGGGGCCAGAGAAGTGTTAGGGCCACCGAGACATTAATCTGCTTCCAGCTATGTACGGCTGCTAGGAGGACATTTGTTAGAGCAGTTATGGGAGCCATAAAAGGCTATTTGATGGCAGCTCTCCCCACTTAGCCCTCACTGGTCAGCAGGAAGGGACTGCTGGGGGTGGGGCCAGTTACCAACTGGAGGCAAAGGCATGCTCCTTCCTACCTGCCTCAGGTAAGATGTTACTGGCTGAGGGTCTGGGAAAGAACGGGCCACACAGGAGAGCTGGAGTCTGGTCTCTTCTATGATCTAAGAACAGCCTGCAGCCTCTAGTAAATTTTGTGAGTTCTCTGGGTTTTAGTTTGCCCATCTGTGAAATGGAAAACAGATGTTTAGTTGAGAGAGCTCTTGGAGACTCTGCCATTGGCTATGGTACAAGGAATAGCCACAGTAGGTAGGCACGGACAGGAATTTGATTGAACATTATTAGATCCAGGAGAAGCTTAATAAAATCCATCTAACCTGGCTCCCATGGCTTAAGGGCATCCATTCTTCACGCACTCCCGTGTCAAATGCACTGTTCTGAGTACTCTGTTTGTATGGACCCACTTAATCCTTATAGACATCCTGTGAGTCAGAGAGGAGCATTACCATCTCTTTGCAGAAGAGGAAGTTGGAGTCTGGAGGGGCACCGTGGCTGTTCAAAGAGGCCTGGCTTTACCTGTGACTTCACCTAGGGTGTGTGCTGACCCCATCCTCCCTTGGATGAGGGTGGTACGCAGCAGTTACTGCAGGACAGGTTTTGGCTTTAGGAGTGTGACTCCAGACCTTACTTCAAGGACAGTTCTGACCTGGGGAGATGCATTTGGGAAGCCTTAAGAGGTGACATCCCAGTGCTACAATGGCATAGCAAGAAGGCTCAGGGTTTAAGATCTGGGTACTGTCTTCCTTTGGAGCTTGGTATGAACTCAGTACACCAGGCTTCACTGAAATGCTCAGAAGCAGAGCAGACGGAGCTCAGAAAGTCAACATATGGGGGGGGGGGGGCCCTCACCTCAGAGAGGGCCAGACACCAGAGCCACACCACTGAACATTACACATGTGGTTAATTCACAACGCACCGATTTTTAAATTTTTATTTTTTATGTATTTTGTAGGCATCTATGTCTGCTTACCACATGCATGCCTGGTGCAGGGAGAGGCTAGAAGAGAGTTTCATATCCCCTGGAACTGCAGTTACAGAGGTTGTGAGCTGCCATGTGGGTGCTGGGAATAGAATCTGGGTCCTCTAGAAGAAGAACAGGCTGTGTTCTTAACCTCTGAGCCATCTCCCCAGCCCTAATCTTTGCGTTTTGAAATTTTCACTGGGGAGGCCATGGTGTTAGTGGTGACCCAACACCTTGAATCTCAGCACTCGGAGAGGCAGAGGTTATCTTGATCTGCATAGCATTTCCATACCGGCCAGGGCTATATAGTGTGATCCTGTCTCGAAACATAAACATGTAAAACAAAAACAAAATTATCACAGAGTCTTGGTCTGTATCCCCAGCACTCAGGAAGGGGAGGGGAAGATTTGGGGATTCATGCTTTTCCCTCTTGATGAGATGAACTGAGGAAAGATCATTGCTGAAATGGGATTCAAGGCTAGCCTTACAATAAAAAAAAAAAAAAAAAAAAAACCTATGTTTAAAAAAAAAAAAAAAGACGTATCATTGAGATAAACACACAGCAATGTAAACCCTTGTATTTTAGATTCTCTATGGGTGTCTCAGATGAACCTCACTCAGCATGTGTGTGATGCATCCTGAGGGAGAGGCCAGGTAGTACTTAACTACAGTGACCATGATGTCATTGCTGGGGCCCTAAGATTCATGTCCCAGTCCAAGGCCTGTAGCTCAGTGTCTCTTCTTCCCTCCCTTGCTTCTGCCCCGAGGGATCTGTACTCAGAATCCTTCTCTCGGTTTTGGTCCTGAGTATCAGAGGCCTCCCACAGGCATCCTTTTTTAGCATTTGACAAGTTCAAGGTCAAGGGCAGCCACTGAAGAGCCGCCCAGTGCCTTCCATCTCTGCTTAGATCCCTGTTCAGAACAGAACTAGAAAGGAAGCCGGGTGGGATGTCCCTTTCAGTACTCAAAGCCTGTCAACATGGGGTGTCTCTGCAGGATGCAAAGATGCCCTGTTCATCCCTTCTCTAGGGCACAGGACTGACCCCTCTGAGCAGGATACTTCGGCAGATAAGAAGAGCCCACCAGCTCCTGCAACTCGCTGTGGTCTCCTGGGTACCGTCATCTGCAGTGAAAAGTCAGGGGAGATTTTGGTGTTTGTCTAGTGTAAGAGACGAAAGTCAATAGGAAGTGGGAGGTGGAATCTCATTTCCAAGCTTCTAAGCAGGTTCTGCAATCAATAATGCAAAGAGCATTGGAGGGCCCTAAGCCACACGCACAAGGGTTTGCAGAGGGGCCTTAGCACCCATCCCACCAGACTAAGGACCCCCGTGGGGACTGTACCTCCTAAGAGAGCCAGTCTGACTCTCCTTGGTGAAACCTGTCCTAGGAAGTGAGTTAACTCATTCCCAGCCACAATATTGTCCCCAGGACTGTGCTCTGGGAGTCACAGGATGATGACAGCTGAAATCAGGACAGGGAGCTAGGTGGACTCTGCCCGTGCAGATATCCCCAAGAGCAAGCATTGGCTGGCTCATCTGGCATTCCCCCGTTCTGTTCCAGAGGCAAACATGACTCTGCCTTCCCACCCCGCGCCCGGCACATCATGGAATAAATAGACTCGTGGTTTATGTTCTATAATTTCATTGCTTATTTTGTACACTGTGAAGTTTTGTTTGCGACTCTACTCCTGACTGTTGCCAAAACCTGTCACACTAGGTGGTAAGATGGATGGAAAGGCACATTATGATGGGTAATGGGGTTCTCGACTCCCTTACCATAGCAATGCTCATGTCTGCTCTCACCTCTGTTAACTGTGGTTCAGTCCTTAAAACCTGGCGGTCTCTATAGACACTGGGGCCCAGTGGGCAGTGGCATGCAGGCAGGGCCTGGGGGTAAGACTGGTACAGGATGAGGTCGGACTTCATTAGAAAACCCAGTCCCTGCAGAAGCCCCCAAGTTGTCTCTGGAGCCCCAGGCTGAGTGACAGACAGAGGCTGGGGAGATGGCTAACTTGGTGAAGTGTTTACTCTATAAGCGTGACAACCTGCATCCCAGCACCAGAATCCACATAAAACGCCAGATGCGGTGGCATGCGCTTTTATTTCAGAGCTTTGGAGGCAGAGGATATGCTCACTGGCCACCCAGCCTAGCTTAGTCATCAAAGGCCAGGCTAGGCAGAGACCCTGTTTCATATAAAAGGGTCGGTAGCTTATGAAGAAGCCTGAGGTTAACCTCTGTCTTTCAGCTACATAAATGTGCACAGATATGTACATGCATTACACACACACACACACACACACACACACAGCTTCACAAACTCCCACTCTCCCAAAATGCTGTTATACCAAGCATTTCTGGGGGCAAGTTACGTGATGAAGTTCTAAGTTTATTTGTTCTGGTTTTTCTGTTCTCTAACCATTTCCCATCAGAGTACATTCCAGGCAGGAAGAGTAGGTTCTAAACACAGGCTTTGGAGTCAGACTGGTTCAAATCCCAGCTACAGAACAGGCAGTTTCAGTACAGCCTTGAGCCTCTTAGCTATTTAGCTTTTCTGGGCCTGTTTCCTCATTAGAAAAGAATGAGGCCAGTCAGGTCCCATGATTCATTCCCATGGTTTCTATCTCCCTGTATCCATTTCCTTCCTGCATTTGGTCCTGACTGTTGAAGATTTAAAGGGGGTACCCCTATGTTTACAGGTTGAGAAAGACTCCTAACTAGAGGGCTCATCAAGAAAAACACCCTAAAAACCTATGTGTCTCCACCAAGCCTCATCCAGGCAGAAATGGCTGAAAGAGGCAGCCTGGCCTGGACCGAGCACGTAGTTAGTAGGCACCTAAGTGATGCTGAGGGCTCACAAACTGGTTTAAGGGCAGAATCTGTGGCCTGGCATCTCTGCCACTTATGCTTGAGGACCGGGCTGTGATGTAGGGCTGGCTGTTGGGCAGCTAACAAGGTGTCACATGACCCACCAAGAGTCACAAGCTGGCTCTCAGCTGTTCCCTGCCAGCCACTCTTGTCCCCTCATAGTTCCTTCCACCCAGCAGCGGGGACTCTGACATGTGAGTCAGAGCAGGTCTCCCTTCTGCTTCAAGCCTCCAGAGGCCACTTAAAAATGACATTTAGAGCCTCAAGCAGGTCTTGGAGCGCTTCCAAATAAAAATATCAATTTGTTTGGGAACAAAGCAATGGCTTGAGATTATGCAACCTGCAAGTGTTTGTATAAAAGTGGGATGCTGGGGCAGTGGACATTCGCCCCTTTCCCGTTTCAGCCAGGGTTCAGGACACAGCTGCATTGCTTGGAATTTATTCATCCAGCCTCGCTGTTCTTATAAATTCGTATCTGAAAATACTTGTTTGCATCATCAGAAAAAGCTAATGTATTAGTGCTTTTCTTGTTGCTGTGATACGATTCTTGTGAAGAAACAGCTTGGGGGGGGGGGGAAGGGTTGACTCTGGCTGGAATTTTGAGGAGACTGCCCTCTGTCAGGGCAGTGATGGAGGCAGGAGTGTAAAGCAGCTTTGTAGCCATGATCAGGAAGCAGGATGGGGGTGATGCTCTCACACAGCAGTGATGGGGTACAAACCAGCTGGTTACCTTTGTAGCCATGATCAGGAAGTGGGAGGGAGTAGGGGGGTGCTCTCCTCTCCTTTTTATGCAGGCCAGGAACTTAGAATGGTGCCTCCCGCATTTAATGGGTCTTTCTACCTCAATAGCCTAATCTAGAAACTTCTTCACAGACATACCCAAAGATTTGCCTAGTGAGATTCTGTCAAATTGATAGTCAATATTATCACAGATGGTTTTATAAAATGTCTCTCTCAGAAACAAATAAAACCTCCTTAACCTTATCTCCTATGGAACCGCCTACGTTTCCTGGTTCCTCTGCCTGACCTGTTCTGATTTCCTGAGGTTCCTTTTCCGCCTCAGGGTCTTTGCACTGGCTGTGCCTTCTGCCTGTCATTCTTCCCTCAAAATATCTACCATAGCCCATTCTTCTGCTTTGTTAATTCCCATTCCTGGATTACAAATTAGTGTAATGTAATGCCATAAACCAATATCAGTTTGTTGTACCTAGTGTCTAAGGGTGAGGAGCTTGGGTGGCTCGTCCCTGGGTCCTCTGCTGGAGCTCCCACAAGGCTGTAATCAAGGTGGCTGTGGACCAAATGGAGGAAGAGCTGCTTGCAAACATCTCCAGTTATTGGTAGTCTGTCTCTGTGGCCATATCTTCTGCCTGCCCTACAGGCTGTCCCTGGGACTGTGGGCAGTCTCAAGGGGATACTACAGTGTTAGTGACCCTGCCTGTAAACCTCCTCAGCCCACAAAGTTTTACTTCCTAGAGGCAGCAAAGGGAGTGTCATACTAAAACAGGCTGGAGATGTGGGATCATATATATCATATGACCCAGGAGGGACACATTACCTATGCCATGGTTGCTTAATGGCAAGCAAGTCCCAAGGCCATGGGAAGTCTACAGGCTGTGAACTCCTCAGCTGCCGACTGCCTAGGGAGCTGTCACCTTCCCTGGGTCAAACCTGTATAGTGTTCAGCCCATGGACAGCTATGAATGAATTCTAGCACAAAATGGTAACCTTCCTTAGAACGTGTGTGTGTGTGTGTGTGTGTGTGTGTGTGTGTGTGTGTGTGTGCGTGCATATGTGTGATTTATTATATTTTTGTAACCCAACTGCCTGACTTTCAAGTGTGAATGTGTTAGATGACAACATTGTATCATAGTATCAAATGTTGGATGTGCCTGCCAGAAATATTGGTCAGTTGCAGCCTTGCTCTTGTCCCCAGCTCCCAGCTTTCCTATCCCCATGCCCTGTCCTGTTTTGTAAAAGCACACAACACCTTTTACCATGACATAAGACATACTCATTTGTCACCTTTATTCTGTCTCCACTGCTGAAAGGGGAGCTCCAGTGGGACAAAGATTCCAGCCTGCTTGGTTTTCTCATGAGTCCCTGGGTCTCCTGCCATGACTGGAGGAAGGTTCGGATGTGTGTGAGATCCTTCGTTGTTGTGATGGATGATCTGATAAGAGGCCCCTGAGGGGATGGACATTTTTGGCTCGCAGTTTACAGGGATACAGTCCATCCTGGCTAGGGAGGCACAGTGTAGGGCAGCTGTGCTTCTGTCTCAGCAGGCTGTAGGACAGCTGCCTGTTCACACCTCAGTCCACCAGGAGCAGGATGAGACCAGGAAGTGACGCTAGGTTATGAAGCCTGTAAATGACCCACCCCCTCCAACTGAGCCCCATTTCCCCAGCACCACCAGCTGGAGACCAGGCATTCAAACGGTGACATTTGCATCTAAACTACAGGAGCATGTGACCATCTTTTTCTGACATGCCATGGTGTCCATCTCTTCTGCCACTTTCTTAGTGGCCATGTTTTCCTGACAAAGAGGGACTTCTGGTCCTCAGCCCTTCTTTGTATCCCTCATCCCATTTCAATACCCCCACCCCCGGTCTTTATTACTATATCCACAGCCCCCATCTCCTTGGCTCTCCTCTCCATTCTCCATCTGTTACTTCTGCCAGACCTCTGTCCATATCTCTGATCATTCTCCCCATCTCTCCATGCCCTGCCTTTGGGTAAGGTCCCCAAATTCCAGTGCCCCTCGCTTTGTCTCTCCCCAGGTTTTCCTCAGCTCTGCATCCTTCCTTCCCTGTCTCCCAGCTTCCCTGAGAACCCTGGGCAGGGAGGTGTGGCTGCCTTTTGAACATGGAAGCAGATTTGCCTCTTTTCCAGCTTGTTTGTTTTACTGTAATTAGATAAATAAATCAACATATTAGCCCCTTGCCTGGGAACTGAGCTTTGACTAGAAGGAGGAGCAGAAGCAAAGAGTGCTAGGGGAGTCTCTAGGGCAGGGGCTGGGGGTGGGGGATGGGGGGACTGGGACCTGCTGGTCCTCTCCTCAGCCTGATGGATGGATGTGACTGACCCTGCCCCCTCCCCACTTCCCATGCTATACCAAGTGGTTTGTTGGGGACAGTCTGGGATGGGTGGGGCAGAGGCTAGGTGTTCTGCTGAGTCAGCAGTGGGCTGATAATGAGGGCCAGGTGTTGTTCATTAAGCCAAGCTCCCCACTTCTCCTGAGGAAGTCCACAGCAAGAGTTTAGGACAAATATGGCAGCTGATGAGCCCCTGTCCCCTTGGCCTAGGTGCATTAAAACCCAATTAACAAAATAAGGAGTGCTAAGCAGAGCAGCCCCCTTCTCCACAGGAATGCTGGGGCTGGAGAAGGACTTTGGGATTATGAGGCTGGCAATGCAGAGCCTGAGGGAAAAGACCTGGCCTAGAGATGAGTGGGGGTGGGTGGCAGGGGAAGGGTCCAGCACAAGCCTGGGCTCATCATACTTGTACTACCACAACACAGCCTCTTGTTGGCTTCCGTACAAAGTAAGAGGCCTGAGATGGTCTTTCAGCAGAGCCAGGGAAGAAGCGTGTGCGTGTGTGATGTGTTACATATTTATCGGTCATTGGTATAGGAGAAGAGGTGGTGACACACCCATTTACATTCTCAGCTAAGGCAGGACTTAAGCCTGTGATTGATGGATGGTTCAGAGTCCTCGGGCAGGCTTGGGCAGTGGGGGGTGGGAGGAGGGGGTGAGGGGAGGTCCTGAAGGGACTGAGACAGCAGGATGGCCCCATAGGCAAATGGCCCTGAAGGACTCAGGAATGTGGCACAGACCATGATACTCTGAACAGGCATACTCACAGCACCCCAATAGCCAGAGAAGGCTTCACCAGAAGGGTGAAGGGTGCACTGGAATAGGGCCACAGCAGTGAGGGTCTATCTGGGCACCCAGTAGTGCTTTGATCTCTTTTCTGAGGCCTCTTGACCCAGAGAGGGGCCTCCAAAGGACTTATCTCATGGCATGGCACAGCCCCAAAGCAGTCACCACCTCACTACCCTGGGGAGCTCAGGAGCCTGACCCACAGCCCTGGCCCCTTCAGAGGGATCTTCTCCCCATCCCCCATCTGAAACTGCCTTGTCAGCTCCAGGCTTGTCTTAGCCTAAGTAGGCCTTTCAGATTTATTAGTTCTGGGGTGGAAGGAAAACAGCTTCTTGGAGAAGTGTGTTTAGTGCCACATTTCACACTTGCTGTCTTGATTGAAGTGCTAGTTAAAACAGCTTAAGGCTCTTAGGTAAAGTTGCATTTGCCTTTCCGCAGAGCCTAGATCCTGATATTACCCATTTATGACAGGGCCTCTGCTATGGTAGAGAGATAGAATGCTTTATTGAGAGCCAGCCCATCTGTGGGAATGTGGTCCCTGCTTCCATTTGGAAGGTTGTATTACTGAAGCCACCAAGAAGGAAGAAATGTGGTAGAATGAGCATGCGTTTTAATTAAGCCTCAGTGTGCAGCAGTTTGCGAAGACACACATATTAGAGAATTCTTTCCACTGTGCAGGAAGCCAGGGGATTTGTTCCCTGTGTCACTTTTATATTCCTTTTGTGTGGCAATTAATATTTAACTCCTGGGAAATAAAGCTGTCACCTGATATGCTGTTTATGGCCCTGCATTAAAATAGCTTCCTGATAAGCTGCTGTAATATAGTGTTGGGAAGACCCCGCTAGAAGGGGCTCATTTGGTTATGAGTTCTACTCAAGAACCTGGCCCTGTGCAAGAATATTTTAAAACTTGTAAATTAGCATATATTAATTATGCATAATGGATTTCATTATGACATCTTTGTATAAACTGATGACGTGACATGGTAAAAGGGAAGGTTTTTATTATAGATATGAGAGAGGCATTTGGAGGTGAGTCCAGAGCAGAGGGAGAAAGAAGTGGACTGGACATGGCCGGCAGAAGACTAGACATGGCCATGCGGAAGTAGGAGCAGAACAGAGAAAGAGGAACATAGAGAAAGGGGGAGCAGGACACACAGAGAGAGAAAAGGGGGAGCTGAGACAGAGAGACAGAGAGAGAGGCTGAGACAGAGAGACAGGAGAGAGAGGCAGGAAGAGAGTGGGAGAGCAGACAGGAAGCCAGAGGGAAGACATTGAGAATAGCAGGGTTATAAGGAGAATGAGTAAGGGCAAAGCCTGTGAGCTGGAGGGAGGGTAGGGTAGGAAGAGCTAGGATGCTAGCATGGACTTTGAAGTGTATACAGGTACTTGTGATACGAGGAGCCTGGAGGCCAGCATGAGCTTTGGTATGCTGATGGAAACCATAAACAGTTATTTGTCCCTTCTGCCTTTTAGGATCTGGGGAAATGGAGTTTCCTTTGGACCTGACAGTGTGCATGCACTTTTATAGTGTATTTTGATCATGTTCACCCCATTATCTTCTATTGTCCCCTCCCACTCCTCTTCCTCTTCCCAGCTGGTCCCCCTTCTACATGTGTGTGTATCTGAACCAGTGAGCTCACTGGTGCTGCTCACAGGAGAATGAGAGAGGCTTGTTAGATTGGGCACCTTGCCAGTGGCTACATCACTGCCAGTGGCTACATCACTGCCAGTGGCTACATCACTGCCAGTGGCTACATCACTGCCAGTGGCTACAACACTGACAAGTTTCTTTCCCTCCCAGCAACTACTAGCAAATACAGGAGACCAGCAACTATTAGCACATAAGGGAGACAGGGATGGATGAGGGCCTCAAAAGCCCCCAGCTTCCTCATGATGGGGTATTGATGGGCCCCATCTCGCTGCACAAGTTTCTTTATCGTGTTGTCTTCATGACTGTGGGTCAATGAGCCTGAAGGTCACTGGCAGTTATCACTAAGAGAATTCCTGTGTATCTGAGGGCAAGGGGAGGCTGTTTGTACCATAAAGGTGTCTCCAGTTAGCAGGATTCCTCTGCCATTGTGGCTTTGGTGGTAGCCTTTGTCTATACTACCTCTAGCTAGAGTGTGTCCTTGACAGAGAAGAAAAGGTAGTGGGCACATTTGTAGTCACCTGCCTGTATCCAAGAGGTTTCACTAGGCCTTCTTCAAGTTTACAGGTGATTAGAAGCTGTCCTCTGGGACTTTGCCTACCGATGAATTCTCAAATAACTTGCAAAAAAGAGGCGAAATAACCTGTTATGCTGTCAAAATCAATTATTGCAAGAGACAGCTTAACTTTTCCAGTCTTTCCTTAAGGGCCTCAGAGCCAGCCAGGCTGCCCTCTGCCCCAGGAGAGCTGGCCAAGGAGACTTGTTGGCTCCAGCCACCTACCACCCTCACCCTCTCCTCTCATAGCTTTTCCAATGCCTCTGCCTTGGCTTATGGGGACAGGGACTCTCAGGAGCAGGAGACTGGGGGAACCAGAGGGGGAGAGTCAGCCCCTGAAGTGCTGGGAAGGCCCGAGAAGGTGGATCTTTGCAGTGGCTGAAAGTAAGATGAACATCTGGGTCCCTAGAACCTTTATTTTGCAGCATTGAATGCAAAGGGCGATTTATAAATGTTCCCTTAATATTCCTGAAACAGATTGGCCAGTAATTTATAGACTGCAACACTGAAGACTGAATTAATTTCCCAGCGAGGAAAATCTGCTAGCGGCTTGAGGGGAGTGCTGTTCCTGGCTTCCCAGAGCAGAGCCAGAAATGGCAGGACCAGGAGAGAAGATGTGCAGGACAGATTTCACTCCCTCCATGTTACAAATGGGGAAACTGAGGCCCAAAGTCACATGGCCAGCCCCCAAGTGAGCCAGGCCTAGGGCTTTGGCCTTCTGCCTCCTTTAGTCTTCTGCATCCTTGAGTTCTTCTCTGTTGGCAGGCTGCCATGTGCCTTCTGCTTTGCGGGCACCTGCAACCTAGTGCTTCCTAGGGCAGGGGCTCCTTTCTCCTTAGGAGACTGAGGAGAACTCTTTACCTGACCCAAGGGTTGGAAGATTAAGATTAAGAGGCAAGGCCAGACAAAATTCTCTCTTGCATGACTGTACTCATGGGTGTGTTTGGTTCATGTGGACAGGGACTAACATATACTGAGTGACCTGGTATGTGTAAGGCACGGGGCAGGACTTTGGGTTCGCATTACCTCTTTATAAAAGACACTTGGCCAAGCTGCCTCTCAACCCTTGGTATAGCATGCATTTTAATGCATTTGTGTGTGCTTGTGAGTATGCATGTATTCGTGGGTGTGCCTGTGTGTGTATGTATATACATGTGCATGAATGTGTGTGCACGTATGTATGTATATGCACGCAGGTCAGTGTGTGTAGGCTATCAGATAACTTTGAGTCATCCTCAGGAATACTGTCTACCTCCTTTGCCATAGGGTTTCTCGTTGCCTAAAGCTCACCAGTTAGGCCCAACTGGTTGTACAGCAAGTCCCAGCAATTCTCCTGTCTCCACCTCCTCAGCTCCGGGATCACTGTGCATGCCACCATGGCTGACATTGTTACATGGGTTCTGGGGATCAAACTCAGGCCCCCACGCCAGATAAACACTTCACCAAGCTGTCTTTCAGCCCTGGGTATAGCATATATTTTCCCCATCTTACAGATGGGAAAAAGGAGGCTCTGAAGGTTCAACCTTGCTTCCTTTCTCCACCCTGCCTGATCTTCTAAAGTACCTCCCACGTCTTACCAAAACAGAGCAGCAAGTGCTGAGAGCCATTAGAGGTTTCCAGGGCCAGGAGTATTAGACGGGCACTAACTGGACCAATGGGTCTCATAGGATCACACGCCACAAACCACCTGGGGCCTCCTTAGAGTGATTCCGCCCTGGGGGAGGGGCAGTGGGTGGATATCATTCTGTCAGAGCTACCACCCTTTGATCCCTGAAACTCTGCCCCAGTGTTCCAGTCACATAGACCAGGAACCACCAATATTCCACCTCTGGGATTCTGAGCTGCTTTTGTGCTCCGGGAGAGAGATGGGTCGTTTCCCACAGAGTATTCCAGAGCTTATCAAGGCTGGTCTGTATCCTGGAAAGGCCACATGAGGTCTCTCACCATTGCCACTTAATAACTAGTCATGGGACAATAAAGTAACGCTCCCGTTTCCTGGGTCTTTGACTCACAGCACAGGTCTCGGGGGCTGGATCTTGACTGTGAAAATTGAATTGAGACTTAGAATGTTACTAAACATTATAAGTAGCTCCTCGTTGATTTTCTGAATGTTTCCCCCGCTTTGCAACAAGAAAAGGACTCACAGAGTATCAGGGCCAGAGGAGGCTGCCTGTCTCCCACCCACTCGCACACACCAGTGCAAATACACACTTCCAAATGAGGCACCTCGAGCCATTGTGTTGCGGCTCACGTCTGGGTTTCTCCTTGTACATGACATTTACGAAGAAAAACACTTGCAAATTAAATGTTTGATTAACATTACATCTTTTGCAGCTTAAAATGGGCGAGTGTAATTGAAAGCTGCATTAGCTGAAGAATATGAACTTTAAATGAGCTTTATCCTGGGCCTATGAATTTCCATCGTTTTATTGAATCTTTAGTGCCAGTAGACCAGGGTATTTGTACATCATATTCGTGAAATACTCTGAAGATTCAGCGGTCTGTACGCTTATCGGGGAAACTGGTACCCTTTGACTATAAACCATGCATGAGGGCAATGGGCAATTCCTTTTGGATTTGGAGACTATTTTATCAGGACTGAGTGAAATTTACTCTTCTTTGTATGGTTGGATACCACAGAATGGTGGCCCAGCTCCCCAGCTCTGATGTCCATGTCTACCACTTTTCTAGATACTGTGTCTACACTGGAGAATATCTCATCCTTTCCTTCCTTGCTTCTAGAAAATACTCACTTCTATAAAGTCAAGAGCTATTTATTCCCTGGCTAGGCATGTAGTTCAGTAGGTAGTGAGTTTGCCTAACATGCATGAAGCCCTGGGTTCTATCTCTAGCCCTGGATAAACTGGGTATGGTGGCGATCCCAATGTTGAAGAGAGGGAGGCATGAAAGTCAAAAGTTCAAGGTCATCCTTGGCCACATAGCAAACTCAAGGTCAGCCTAGGCAACATGATACCCTATCTCCATAATCAAGAGACATCAAACTTCAAACACTTCTCTTTTTCTCTTATATTCCCTTTTCTCTAGACTCTTTCCATGTCTGCTTCCCTCCCTCCCTCCCTCCCTCCCTCCCTCCCTCCCTCCCTCCGTCCCTCCCTCCCTTCTTCTAACTAACATTCATCACCCAGGAATCCTGGGTGTACCCCAGATTTAAGGGCTGTTTCAGATCTCCAGAGGTGGTTGCTCCTTAGGATCCCACCCCTCCACGACACAGAAAATGTGACACAGATGGCCTTCCATGTGCTGTTTTACACAGGAACCACTAGCGGCTCATTTGGAGAATGAGTATTTAGCTGTCTCGTCCACAGTTTCTAGGCCACCCCCACTCTACCTTGAGACAGTGGGGGACTCTTCTTCAAGTTGAGCCTGGATGATTTTTACCAAATGAGTAGCTGAACTTTAGCCGTGAGGAGTCTGGCATGGGGAAGGGATACCTTCCTGTGTGTGCTAATGCCCGAAGTCAGGGAAAGGCTCCTACCCCATTGAAAATTCGGAAAACCTACAGTGTAGAGTGTTAGTCTGGAGCAGGTAAGGATGGGAGCCAAAGCCAAGGGGCACCTGTGAGGACCAGCCTTATAGACTCTCAGGAGCTTCGGGAACTGTAAACCAAGAAGAACTTGAACAGCCACGCGACTCTGAGACCATATGGGAGGCTGCAGGAAGGATGTGTAGGCCTGATTGGGCTACTGGTGGTGCAGGGGCACTGGTTAGGGGCTACTGAATCTGTCAACCCTCAAGTGAGTCAGGGGAGACAAGATATATACGGCTAAGCCTGCTAAGACAGCTGCTAGGAGATGCAGGAGCTGTGACCAAGAGGGAAACCAGCATGAGAAAGGCAAGGCCTCTGGGAGACTCAGGGGCCAAGGAGAGGTGGCTGGGAAAGGACCAGGGATGGGGGTGTGCTAGGGTTAAGGATATCCAGAGTGGGGATCTCAGGCCCTGTTCCCAAGGCTGATGACAGCAGTGCAAGGGAGGTTGGGGGCACTGCTTTTGACAGGAAGTTAACTAACAAATGTAAACCATTCTGCCATGTCTACCACACTTAAAAATTTACCTAAGCCACTTGACTCCACCATGCTGTTGCTGCTACTGACATTGGAAGAAATCTAAGGCTGATTGGAAGATGCCGTATCCCACTTTTCTCCCACTATTGTGGTTTAACATGCAAGTCTATTGGTACAACCTTGAGCATTGTTGTCTGTCTCCATGCTAAGCATTAGGGAGAGGCAGAAGACATGTGGGCTCCTTGCCCTAAGGCATCTCCTGGTCTGGATAAAAAGACAAGGCTCCTCCGGTGGATACAGGGAAGCAAGCATTCGTTACCATCTGCTCACCCACTGTGGAGGTTTGAATGAGGTGTTTGTCATAGTCTTAGGCATTACAATGCTTAGTCCCCGTTGGTGGGCATGTTTGAGGAGGCCTAGGAGGTGTGGCCTTATTGGAAGTTTACTGCTAGAGGCAGGCTTTGAGAGTTTAAAGGCTCAGCCATTTCTAGTGTGTTCTCTCAGCCTTGTGCCTGCAGGTGTGATGGGAGCCCTCTGTTTGTGGTCCAGCCACCATACCCGATGCTTCCTGCCTCCACTCTACCAGCACAGACTCTAACACTATGCCCAAGCAAACTCTTTCTCCTATAACAGCAGTTCTCAACTTGTGGGTTGTGACCCCCACAGGGGTCACATATCAGATATCCTACATATCTAATATTTACATTATGATTCAAAACAGGCTGGGCAATAGTAAGTACACTCCTTTAATCCCAGCACTCAGGAGGCAGAGGATCTCTGTGAGTTCAAGGCTAGCCTGGTCTACAAAGCAACGTCCAGGACAGCCAAAGCAATGGCACAAAGAAACTCTTTATCTCAAAAAACTAAAACCAAACCAAACCAAACCAACCAAACCAAACCAATCAAACCAAACCAGTTCAAAACAGTAGCAAAATTACAGTTATAATGTAACAACAAAAATAATCACCACAATATAAGGAACTGCACTAAAGGGCTGCAGCATTAGGAAGGTTAAGAACCACTGTTGTATAAATTGCCTGGGTCATGGTATTTTATCACAGCAACAGCAAAGTAACTAATACAGCCCCACACATTCACCCACCAATCTACTCATCCACCCATCCATCTACGCACATACATACCCATCTGCCCATCCTTCCAATTTTCTATCCATGCACCTGTTTGCCTGTCCATTCATCTGCCCATATAGCCATCTATCCACTGAGCATATTTTGCACTAGTTATAAACCAGGTCATGTAGAGCCTAAGTTGATCTCCCAACCCCTGGGCATTAAACATTACTACCAGGCCCTATCCCATGCTACTTGATTGGTCCAGGAGTGAAGCTAAGCTTTGGTAATATTTTCATAAGCTTCCTGGAGGATTCTCCTATGTAGCCAGAGTTAGAAAGGCTCAAAGGGGCTTACTGTTTGAAGACAGGAAGCCTGCGGAGAGCTGCATGTGATGCCGTGTGAACTTCAGAGCAGGAAACTCTAGACCTCCCTGCCAGGAGTGACAGTCAGGGCTTGGTACCTGTCCTTTTCATCCACAAACTCCTTTCTGCTATTACAGTGTCAGAGTATGGCAGTTTTAAGCAGGGATTACATAATAGAATAGGCCTTGGACAGATAAGAGGGAGAAAAGGTGTTTTGAGCAGGAAAGCCAGTGCAGCCAGGATTGGAGATCAGGAACCAGGCTGGTGTATCTGAGGCTGTGAGCCTTGGTGCACTTTCAGCGCACAAATCAGACGTGTTTGCAAACCTCCAGGCCTTGTTCTGCAGGGCCCCCTTGGCTTGGCCCCACTCCTGTCATTGTGTGCCGTTACAAGGACCAAAGCATTGCCCTGCACCATCTCATGGTCATAATTTGCCTTATTTTGGGAGATCTTGGGGGTTTTCCCAAAGCCTCCTGCATAGTCCCAACTGGAGAGCGATGAGGAGCAAAGGGGCTGTTGCAGGGAGGAAGTTTAAACAATTACTTGGTTCTGATTAAGAAGGGTAATGCCTCTCTTGGAGGAGCAGCCCTTAATGCGGAAGTAGGGGTGATGGATGCTGGCCCCCCGCCCACATAAATCTCACCTGTGCGTCTTTGTCGCCTCCTCACGATGTGTGTATGAGATAAATTCTCCAAATCTATTTCTGTGCCGATGCCAGCAGCCTGCTGATGGAGTAAATAAGAGTTATGGCTGCCATAATGGCATCACTTATGAGGAACTGGGGGGAAAAAAAGCAAACATGTCCACACGGCCTTATAAATCTATTATAAATATGAGAAGTTCCACTAGACAGCCCAACTTGTACTCCCAGAGTCCAAATGAGTGACTGGGTGGGCAGGTGCCAGAGAGAGCCTCAGATTGAGATGGCCTGAGATGGCCTAAGATGGCCTGAGATGGCCTGAGATGACCTGAGATGGCCTGAGATGGCCTGAGATGGCCTTTTGGATGCCTCTTCCTCTCCCTGAGTCTTAAGTTCTTGTCAGCGATGAAAGTACAAGGCACAGGCAGTCAGGGAGTCTGCTTCAAACTCCTTCCTTGCACACCTACTTCTCCGCATCTGCACAGCCTGGCTCTCTCTTCACATTTCTTCTCAGCTTCTCAGTGAGCATAAGAAGGGGAGTCATGAGCCTGTGTCTAGATGGCACACCTCACAGTCAACTCCCATGAATCTGAGGTCTTTGCTGCTGTCATGCTTCCTACCCCAGCCTCTCTCGTCTGTCTGTCTGTCTGTCTGTCTGTCTGTCTGTCTATCTAGATAGGATCTCACTATGTAAACTAGGCTGGCCTCAAATTCACAGAGATTCACCTGACTCTGTTTCCTGTGAGCTTGAAATAAAGACATGTGTCACCATGCCCAGTGCTATTTATTTATTTGGTGTATGTATGTGGCATGTATGATTCTGTGTATGTATGTGGCATGTATGTATGCAGGTATGCATGCCATGGCACACTTGTGGAGGTCAGAGGACAACTTGCCCAAGGTTAGTTCTCTCTTCTGTCATGTGGGTCCTGGAAATTGATATCAAGTTATCAGGCTTGGCCCAAAGTCCCCTGCCTGCTGAGCCATATTGCCAGTTTGTAACTCTCTTTGGATGGAAGGGACTCATCTGGCCTGGAAGATTCAGGGTCCTCCAGGGACCCAGCCCTCTCCTTGCCTTTCTCAGCTCCTGGTTCATCTCCCCTGTACTCACTCTGCCTGGTCTTGTTGTCTGAAAATGAGGAGCAATTTAATAATAATTCATCAGGTTAACATGTTCCCAGCAGGAAATGCAGGTGGCAGTTCTCCATCAGCGTGAAAGTGCCATGTGGCACAGAACTTGGGATGGTTGTTGGTGGGGCTTTTATCTGGGGTCCTGAGCCCAGAGCCTGAGCCTCCATGGTCCCCTCAGCAAATGCAGCCTCGGAGGCTTCCACTCGGGCATCTTTTAGAACTCGTGTTGATCCTCCTGCCTCAGCCTCCCCAGTGCTGTGATTACAGTGTGCACCACCAGGCCCCAGCTGCAAGCTCTTCCTGCCTGTGATGGAGGTGAGACTAGATGGGGAACGTTGTGAATGGGTGATCCAGTTGCCTCTGGAAAGTGCGTGAGTGGTGATTCTCAGGCACTGGCACAGAAAGTTCACAGGCCTGTTTCAGTAGAGCCAACTTCCCCTTTCTGAAGGGTAAAATCAGTCCAGGATAGGAGAATGAATGCACAGGTCCCTATTTTAAAAAAAGTCTCCCTCATAGGGCTTGCAGATGCTAAATGTCAATAGCTCCCCCAGCGATGGAGGTCGAAGGCAGAAAGGTTGGCCCTTTCACGCAGCTAATTGCCATCTGTAAACTAGAGCTATAAATGCATCAGCCTTCCTCCTTCCCACCTCTCCCCTCACCCAGACACTTTGTCTGGCAGAGGGGCCCCAGAGCTGGAACCAGCCATTGGGGCTTCTCTGCAGTGGAAAGATGATAGGGAATCCTTTCCTACCCTCCTCCAACCTGCTGTGGTTTGCAATCACCCAGGAACTGTAGCCAAGCTAGAAATGGCTGTCTCTAAATTCCAGAGGCGGTGGGTCCCAGCGTTTACTCTGAGTGTGTGTGGATTGAGGTGGGGTGGCCATTTGGGTATCTGCTTGCCCCTGTTTGAGGAAATGCTTGTTAAGTTTCCCCTGTAGTGTCTTCTAGGAAAAGAGGAGCCAGGGTCCAACATCATGGACCATAGATCATTTAACCCCATTTCTCCCAGCTGTAGTGTGGCTGTGCCAAGTGAGTGCTCCCAACAAAGCTAATTTGAGGCCTGAGAAGACTTTAGCCCTGTGGATGACCCAGCACACCACCGAGGAGGTCAACGTGGGATGGTGATTATGATCTGTGTGTGTCTGTGTTTGTGTGTATAGGTGTTTGTGAGTGTGCATTTGTATCTGATGGTTAGAGGACAACCTCTGGCATTGTTTCTTAGGCACCTTCCACGTTTTCTTTGAAGCAGGGTCTCTCATAGGCCAGACTCGCTGACCAGGGAGCTTCAGGGATGCTCCTGTCATCTTACATCACTGGGATTACAGTTATACCTGGCCTCTTAAAATTTGTGGTGCTGGGACTTGAACCCAGGACTTTGTGCATGCTAGGCAAGTGCTCTACCATTGACTTACTCAGCCCATATACCTGGCTTGTGTGTGTGTGTGTGTGTGTGTGTGTAGTTGAGTCATGTTACCGATCTGGTAGTTGGGATTTTATCTGCTGAGTCTAGCTCTGCCTAGAGCTTATGGTTTTCTTAGTGAGGCTTGCTTATCATCCAGGTTCCTCGGGGACCAAGCCTTCTCTTCCCTGTTCACCACCTGCTGGGTCCCCAGCACAGTACTGGGTGTCAGAAGGCCAGTGTTGGTGTGTGCTGTATTCCTTTGATCATCTGACTGAACTGAGCCAGGCCCATGAAGGTGAGACTGCCCGGTCCAGCAGCACCTTTAGGCTGCACCACAGAGGTTCTCAACCTTCCTAATGCAGGCATCCTTTAATACAGTCCCCTCATGTTCCCAACCACAGAATTATCTTGTTGCTACTTTCCAGTTGTAATTTTGCTGCTGTTATGAATTGTAATGTAAATATCTGATATTCTAGTCCTGTGAAAGGGACATTTGCCCTTCCACAACCTACAGATTAAGAACTGCTTCTGGAGAGAGAAGATACCTCTTCCATGCAGGTCCTTGAACCACTCAGAGGCAGGCACCTTTCGGTCTCCCTTGGGGACATCATACAGTTACGGCATGATTGGGAGCCATAGGTTCAGCCTTGGTCTTCTCTGCGGGCTCCCGGCAGCGCTACATGGGCAGGTGGAAGAGAAGTGTTCTTCCTAGGGCCTGTGGCATGAGTCAGGTCCCTCAGCATCCTCCCAGGCTCAGGTGGTACTGTCTACTTCAGACCTCAGTGCTGGCCTACTGGAGGGTTGTTTAAGCCAAAAAGAGGCCTCAGCCTGCAGACCCAGTATCCCTGCCATTTGGGCAGCCTGGCTGTCTCTCAGGTTCACTCAGGCTCCCTGCCTGCTGTCAGTCCTTCGCTTCTTGGCTTTCCAAACGGCATTTGGGCCATGAAAAGTGGCTCAAGATGGAGAGGATATGAAAATAACGGAGTGAAGAGTCTGTTCTGGACACCATGGATGGAGCAGGCAAGTCATGGTCAGAAGGCAGAAGTGGGCAGAGTTGATGTGCAGACTTTTGTGTACTCAGACCTTTAAATCCAACCCAGGTGGAGGAGAGTCGGCCCCATCTTCTGGATGAGGCAACTGAAGCCAAGAGAAGACAAATAGCAGAAGCAGCAGCATAGAAATGCCCTTGAACAGGCTCAAGCTCTCAGGTTAGGAAAAGGCAGAGCTCAAATTCAGACCCACTTCTTACTCTTGGGAATGAATGCTCTTTCCCCTCCACCTTGCTATAACTTGCTATAACCAACTGCCCAACAACTTCTAAGTGCCTGGTGTGCTTTGCATCCTGTAAACCACCCTGTCTACCCAAAGCAACACCATTGTTAAGGACAAGGAAGGCAGGACTGGGAGTGTAGCTCAGTTGGTAGAACACTTGCCTGGCATGCACAAGGTCCTGTGTTTCATTCCCAATACCACATAAACCAGCCATGGTGGTACACACCTGACATCTTAGCACAGGAGGCTTAGCATAAGCGAACCAGAAGTTCAAGGTCACTCTCAAGTACCTCGAGTTTGAGGCCAGCCTGGGCTACATTAGTGCTGCTAGGGTCTGCCCCTCTTTTTCATGCTCCATTGGAGGTGACTGTGGCTTCTGCCTACAGCCCACTGGCCAGGACAGAGGCCATAGAAAGGATGATACACTTGGGCAGTTGGGTAGCTATCATCTCTTCTCATATGGTCAACCTGAGGATGAGCAGAGAGCCCTGAGTCAGAGACAGCCGTTGTCCAGGGATTTCAGCTTGTAGGTAGGAAGGTTACAGATTTTTTTTTTTTTTGAGGCAGGGTTTCTCTGTGTAGCTCTGGATGTCCTGGAACTTATTCTTTAGACCAGGCTGGCCCTCAAATTCAGCGATCTACCTGCCTCTGCCTCTGCCTCTCTGCCTCTACCTCTCTGCCTCTCTGCCTCTCTGCCTCTCTGCCCCCTACTTCTGCTCCTCCACCCCCAGCCCCTGGTCCCTACCCCTTGCCTCTGCCTCTCTCTGCCAAGCACTGGGGCTAAAGGTGTGTGCCACCACTGCCCAGGTACAGATATATGCTTGGAAAATACCTTAAGTGTGCCAGGAGGCCCCCTACCTTGGTGATTCAGGATCCGAGGCGTATGTCCTGTTGTCAACTGAAGCCTGCTATAGACTTGTGCAGGAGGAGACATAAGAGACCTCTCTCCTGCCTTGGTAGACCTAGGAGCCAGCTCACAAAGCCTCTGGATTCCAGGGCTGTGTGGATGAATGGGTGAGAGGATAGAGCATGGATGGATGGATGGATGGATGGATGGGTAGATGGAGAGTTGGATGGAGGGAAGGATGGAGGGATGGAGGGAAGGAGCATGGGTCACTACTTGGCCTGTTATGTTACCCCTGCTTAGCCATTATCTCCCAGAATACCCACCAGTGTTCTATCAGGTGTGGATTACTCAGATCTCAGGCTAAGGTTTGAGCATAGGTCCCATTGACCATAGAAACAAACCATCTTCCTCCCACAGCATCTTGAAGTGAGGTCTCTGTTGCTTGATATGAACTCCCAGCAACAGAGGGTTTCTCTCCTTTTGCAGAGGAGTTCCCATATTGCAGCCTATTCAGGAAGCCCCTACAAACCTTTCTTCCACCCTAGTTCCCACAGCTGAGTTTTGTTTATTTCTCAAAATGCTTATTGAAGAACATATCCAATACTACTATGTTTTACTTAATGGTGGAGATAGACCAAAAAGTATGTTATTGAGTGATTAGGGAAGACCAACTGAAGTGGCCATGATGTCACTTGGCAGTATAATCTCACAGGACCACCGTCACATATACAATTTGTAATTGGCCAAAACACCTTTCTGTGGCATATGGACTGTGCATGTGTATAAACACAAACTCATACACTGAATCCCAGCTTCAAATGTCAGCCTCTGGCTGCTTCTGTCTCACCTCCGTCTCTCCCCCTCCCCCACCCCCTCACTGTACCCTCTCTCCCACCCCCTCACCCTACCTCCTTACCCACCCCCTCACCCATCCCCTTACTTAACCCCCTTACCCCACCCCCAACATCAGAGTGGTTTATCTATAAATGTCCCAGCATTTCTTTAAATCTTCCTCCATGACTGAGGCTAGTACTGGGGATTTTGCTGTCCTTGGATCCCTGGAGCTCAGTTGGCTAGAAGCTGGTCAGGATGTGTTTGTAGAGTGAATAAATGACTGGGCCTTATAGGATCATTAGAGGTTCCTGGAGCCTCTCCTGGCCCCTAAAACAGCCCCTGTGGTCTGGCTTATCAGCAAGACCAGACCTGCAGCCAGCCTTTCTAGACGGATGCTCCCCGAGTTGCCTGTGTGAGACAACCTTTCCAGTACAGTAGTCTGGGACTCTTTGGGTAGCTGATAAGGCCTTCTTCAACATGGCTTCTTTTGTGTCAACATCCCGAGGGCATAATTATGTTAGCTGTGCAAACACACTGGCTAAGAGCCGCTGGACTGCGTGTCCTCTGGCACCAGTGTGGCCTGGCCCAGATGTCCCTCAGAAGCCCTGCCAGGATAGCAGATGGGGCCAGTTTAGAGCTTTCCTGCCCCAGGATACCCTGGACATCCCAGCTGGCCTGGCAGTGTCCCTCTGGTCTGCATCTGATTCAGCCACTGGGCAGCAACCCCACAGCACTGAGGCTCAGTGGCCTTACTGCTTAGAGACAGAGGGACAGTTTGGCATGATCGTTGTGTTGACCACCTACTGTTTACAGGCACCTACTGAAATCAGAGGGAAGGGGACCCAGACCCAGCCTCAAAACTTGCCCAACCTGCAGAGACACAAAGAAAGCTCCAGAAGAAGTTTGGTTAAACTGCTCAAAGCTGAGGTCTAAAGCTGCATGTCCTTCATCTCTTTTCTTTCTCTCTTTCTCTCTCTCTCTCTCTCTCTCTCTCTCTCTCTCTCTCTCTCTTTCTTTCTTTCTTTCTGAAAACCTCATTCCATAGTTCCAATAAAGCCACACGTCACTTCAAAGCAAGCATGTATACCCAGAAACATGCCGTTAGGTGAGTTTGTCATGTGAGTACTGGAGGGACCTCACACACACTGTGGCAGGTCTCTGAGGTCTCTTTTTCTTTAGGTCTCCTGTCAGCTCTCAGGGAAGGGTGGGGATGACCTTCAGTCTGGGACAGCCCCCTGCAGGCTGAACTGTGTCCCTCAGAAAAGATAGGTTGGAGAACCAGGGATGTGACTCAGGAGGTAGAGTCTGCCTTGCATGTACAGAGCTCTGGTAGGTGGCACATGGCATAATCCCAGCACCTGCAGAGGTGGAGGCCGGAGGAGCCAAAGTCTAGGGTCCTGCTGGGTTACATGAGACTTGCCTTGATAAATAGAGGAACAAAGGAAGGAAGGAAGAGAGGGAGTGAAGGAGAGAGAGAAAGAGACAAAGGGAAGGAATTCTCAGCTCCACCCCTCCCAATGTGATTTTATTTGGATGTGGATTCTGTGTGTGTGGGTGTGCGTGTTCAGCAACCAGGGGTCAACATCAGCTAGACGCCTCAGTTGCTTTCCAATATGTTTGTTTTGTTTTCTATATTGCATTTGTTTGTTTTATGGGGCACAGGGAACATGCATCTAATATCGTGTCTGCAGAGGTCAGAGAACAACCTGCATTAGTCTATGCTCTTCCTCCACCATGTGTGTCCTGGGAGTTGAACTCAGATGATAAGCCTTGGTGGCAAGGGCTTTAACCCACTGAGCTATTTCTCCTGTCCCTCCATGCTTGGTATTTGAGCTGGGGGTCTCTCGGTGCACCTGGAGCTCTGTAACTGGCAAGACCAGCGGCCAGTGGAATTCATCTCATTTGAGATTACAGTGTGGCCCTGCGTCAAGCTTTGTACAGGAGTGCTGGGAACCATAATTCAGGTCCTCATTCTTGCACAGCAAGCACTTTATCCACTGAGCCACCTCCACAGCCCCCCAGAAGTAGGGTCTTTGGAGACACAGTTCGATTAAGATGAGGTCATCCTGAAACACCGCATCCAACATGGCCGCTGTCTGCCTGAGAAGATGCCATGGGAGGGCAGCTGTAGAAAGGGTCTGGAGTTAACAGGTGCAGCTCAGGGATGATAACAGCCACCAGCAAAGTGCCAGGAGGCAGTAAGCAAAGAGGGGCGCAGGCAGGTTGTAGAGGGAGCATAGTACCACAGACATCTTATTGCAGAGCCTGCAGAGATGGGGGAGGGGTCCCTCTATACAGACTAGAAAAGGGAGGCCCATGGGAGCACCTTGCTTCATGCCTGGGGGAACCAGAAGCAAAAGGCTATGTGAGCTCCTTCACTGTCCTATTCAAAGCGGGCGTAGCCCCCTCCACCACCATCCCCAATCTCTGTGTATGCTTGGGCTTAAAACAGTAAGGACAGTGAAGCACGTGGACCCACAGGAAAAACTGAAGACATCTTGCCTGCTCCATATGTCCCAGGGTCAGCCTACCTCTTGACAAACAGGAATAAGTGTCCTGCTCCTCTCAAAGCCTTGCTCTCAGTCCCACGTAGCCCTTCCTAGAGTCTGGTTTGTTTGCATGGACATACTGACACCCCAAACAAAACAGGAACAAAGGTACAATCTCAGATGGAACCTCCACTAACCTAAAAGGACCCCATTATGAAGCCCGTAGGAAGTGGCCCTCCGTGTGGACAGAACCCTGTGCTAGGGTGTCCAGTGTCCAGCTAAAGTCCTGCTAGGTTTCAGTGCTGGTTTTCCCTTTGGCCAGGTACCTTGATCGGTACACAACTAACACAGCCATCCATGGTGTCTCTGTGTCCTGGAACTTAAGTCTAGAAGAGATTGCAGGTTTGGAAATGATCAGAGACGTGACATAAATGGTCCAAAAGAATAGAATGTTCTAGGAAGACCTTGACCCCTCCTCTCTACCTGCCAGCTTCAGACTCGGAGCTGCTGCCTCTGCCCACAGAATCAGCCTCTGGCCTGGACTCTTTTCCCCACTCCCACTACAGAGCAACCCCCTGCTTATAGGGCTTGGAGGGCCCCACCTGGAGCACGAGGGCACACTCCTCTGTGAAGTACACTTCCTGCTGAATTTGCATTAATGAGTGTCATTAAGAGATAATTAGTGTGTATGGAGAGGAAAGGGACTGAATGCATCAGAGAAACATCTGGAATGGTTTGGAGTTCTGATGAAGAGCCACTTTGAAGTGTTTTGTTTTCTGCAGTCACCGCCCCCCCCCCCCACACACACACACTGTGTGCCCCAATGGCCCCAGATTCCAGCCCCAATGACCCATTTGTAGCCTGTACCTCTCCTAGCAAACCCTTCCCGGCTGCCCCAGAGACTCTCTGGATTGCTGAATCACCAGCTTTGCCATTTTATTCACCTCCTGCATGCCTTAGCCTTGCTGACTTTCAGCCATTCCCCTCACTCCCCCCACCCCCACCCAGATCCCCTGTTATTCTTTGGAGAGAGCCACTGACCCTGCCTCCACCTGGCCCAGCCCAGAGGTCTCTGCAGGTGCCTCAGCCTGCCCGTAATAGCACCAGGTTTTGGGGGCGATGCTGGCTTCCTGGATGCTGTAATTTCACAAAGAACAAGGTTAGGATTACTTCCCCACTGTAGAATGGGAAAAGCTAGCCCGCCTTTCATCTGTGAGAAGAGCAATGAGGACAGAGGCATGTCACAGACACAGGAGGTCCTTTCTCCTTCTTGGTCCCTGGATCAGGAGACATTCACTGGGCTAGGGGAGGAGAGACCAGGAAACACTCCCCTGCTCCTGAAGCTGCCATCCCTGTGGTCCCTTCCTGGAGACACTTGTCCTTGTTAACCTTCTCCCTGTGGGACAAATACCTCTCCCCATTCTCATCTTCTCCAGGGAGATGAATGTCAGTGGAGTGGCAAATCTGATTCTTTAAAGTGACACCACAGGGTAATTAATCTCCTTACTTGCGTAGAGTGGACCAGTCATCATTCAGTTTGGGCTCCGTAGGCCTGAGATGGGCTGGGCCATAGCCTGGCAACTTGGCCTCTCCAACAAGCTCCCAGGAGTGATCTGTTCACGTCAGTGCTGCTGCTAGCCCGCCGGGGTGGAGGGCTACTGCCCCTGCCTTGCTAGCAGGGGCATGTGCCTTAGTTGGGTTGTTCAGCCCACAGTTTTCAAAGAGTTAAAGCCAGCCTGCCTGGCTCTCCTGCTCTTTCCTTTCTGGATCCAGGTGCCACTCGGGACACGTGCCAGCGAGACCCAGGTGATTAGATTAGTAAGCTTGGCTCTTTCCCTATCTTCTGTTCTGAGAAACAGCATCCGATACAAGGGCAATCTCAGTACTTGGAGGCAGACCAGGCCAGCTTGGCATCTGCTCCGCATGTGTGACTTTGAGCTGTTCAGAGCTATAACTGATGCAGAGGTGATCTGGCCTGCCTGGGCCTCGGTTTCCCCATCTGTGAAATAGAGACAGTGATCACCCTGATACATCTCACACATACGCACACCACCACCACACCTTGTATTTGTGAGAGGTATTTACGACAGCGTGGTTAGAGTTGTGTTCAGTCTCCCTGAGTGGAAGAGGAGGAAAGGGCAGGAGATACAGGAAAATGGCACAAAGGTGGACTGGCTGAGTCCCAGCAAGGACTTGGGAGGTCATTTGATTTCACTGTGTTTGTTTATTATCTATATATTGTAGTACTGGGGAGCAAACTGAGCCTTGTGCCTGCTAGGTAAGTGCTCTACCACTGAGCTATGCCCCAGCCTAAACATCCTCCCATTATACAAAGAGGGAAACTAAGGCTCAGAGGCTGAGAAGCACCATTTGCTGTATGCGTGTCTCCACTCAGAGCTCTCAGCTCCTCCACCTCCCTGCCACCTCATCGTTAATAAAACGCCAGGTGTGTGCCCCAGCGTCTCATCCCTGACCTCTCTCAGGAAGCTCCCATTATGAATCTTATTAATTACTCCTCCCTCTGCTCCCCTGATTTTTGAGCTTGTCTCTTTTCCTGCCTCTCTCAGCCAAGACTGAAATAATAAAAAAGTTTTATTAGGCCTAAAACTGCTTTGCTAAGTGCCACCATTAGCTGATAATAAAGCTGGTTCTCTGAGTGTTGCAACCTGCCTTTACAGTTTCCTGTTAGTCTGTGGCCCTCAGGATGGAAGGTTGGGGCACTGAGGACAGGACCCCTCCATCCTTATCCCCAAACCTGGCCTGGTAGGGAGAAGGTGGCTTCGGGAAAGGGTCCTCAGGCTGGACCATTGGAAGGCCACCAGGGGACAGGGGACAGCAAGCCCCTGCCTCAGAGCACACCTTTCCTTGATGAGGAAGATGGTTAGGGAAACTCTAGTCTAGTGGGGAAATTGAGGGCTCCCAGACTAATGGGAGAGACCTCAGAGGATATAGAAATTTTCTAGGCTGTGTGTGTGCATATATACTAGTGTGTGTGTGTGTATGCAGGTGCACATGTGACTAAATGCTTGTAGAAAATAGAGGTGAATATCTGGTGACTTCCTCAGTTACTCTGTCTTATTTTTGAGATAGGGTTGAACCTGGAGCTCGTGATTCAGTTAGCCTGACTGTCCAGGGATCATCCTATCTCTGCCTTTCCAGCTCTGGGGTTATAGACACATACCACCATCCCTGGCTTTTTAATGTGGCTCCTGGGGTATCGAACAGAGGTCGTCATAATTATGTGATGACCTTTTGGCCAACTGAGCTGTAGCCTCTGTAGTGTCACTGCTCTGGAACACTGTAAGTG
This sequence comes from Mus musculus, assembly GCF_000001635.26. Classification (NCBI taxonomy): domain Eukaryota; kingdom Metazoa; phylum Chordata; class Mammalia; order Rodentia; family Muridae; genus Mus; species Mus musculus. The sequence goes on from NC_000075.6 coordinate 64,596,127, forward strand.
ACAGTGTAAGGGACTGTCTGAGGTCCTGGTCTGAGGTTATCATTTTATCCTTACATCAGCCCAGTAACAAAGTGGCTGTCCTTATCCCTGTGTGGCAGCTGGGGACACAGGTACGGAAAGGTGGTGTCACCTCCTGAAGTTGTCAGTGGTGCTCTGATAGGGAAACTGATGGGTAACTTTGGCAGATAGTAGATTAATTTATAGAAGGTGATCAATAAACTGGTTTGCTGAAAGGACAAGAAATACCTTGGATTTGGTGGGTACAGGGAGGAGGACTCAACTGGAGGGACTATCCCCACTAACTTCCTGGCCCCGTGCAGGCCTGACAAGAACCTGGAGCCACCTTCCCAGCCAACTGCACACAACTTAATAGACCATGAAATGTCGTTACCAACGTGGGGTTCAACAGAATAGCTTAGGTTATTGCTGGCAACAGTAGCAGACTGCCCAGGCAGATGGTCCCTTCATTTCCCTTGTCCCTGGGGCACAGGAGGATGCTCAGGGAGACAGGGAAGAGGAGAAGGCAGGAGGACAGAAAGCAAGGAGGTACTGGAGGGAAGACAGGGAGATTGATGGGGCTCATCTAACATGCCTGGTCTGGAAACCCTGACCCTGTGAAGGGATGAACAAGCACTTGGGAGGCAACAGCGTGCATCACGCTGCACTCAGCTTGTGAGGAAGTGGGGTCACTCCCCAGACTTCACTTACTGAATCACATCTCTCTCCAACTTCTTCCCTGGGGCTTGTCTTTAGATAGGAGATGTGGACTTAGAAGATGAAGTGATCCAAGAACCCATGTTTGTGTTTCTGGATGTGTCTGTCACTAAGCATGATGACCTGAGTTTGATCCCTGGGACCTACATGGTAGGAGAGAATCCACTCCCACGAGTCATCCTCTACATATCACATCATACGTGTGTGCTTAGGTAGACACATATGAACACACAAAATAGAAAAAAAATAAGAAAGAGGTCTGGATGTGGGGATATACCCCTTTAATCTCAGCTAAGGCCAGTGGGCCTTTGTGAGTTTGAGATCAGCCTGAGCTATATAGTGAGACCCACATATTAAATAAAAAGACTAAATATAAAAGAAGTGCTGGCTGTAGTCCTATGTGACAGAAACCCTGGAAGCCATGGCTCTATTCACTGGATGGGACACATTCAACCTGTGGAACACTGTACAAATGAAGGAAGGATTCCCCAGAGCCAAGTGGGAGAGACGCAATCCACCTTTGATACTTGCACATGGATGGAGTCGTCCCAGGACAGAGAGAGGGGCCAGCAATTGAGACAGAGCAAGGGAAAGCCAGAGAAGGGAACTTTGTGGGCAGGGCTCTATCCTGAGTGGCTAGGGCTCAGGCCAGGGGGCATGAGATATGGTCTTGGAAAGTAGGAACTGTATGGCTGTCTGTGACTCCTGTCCCCTTCTAAGGGAGGCTTGTCACTAAGGACACTCATTTCTTGCCATGACAGCTGCACTTGGATAGACTGAGCCATCTGGGACACAGAGAGAAAAAATCCTAAAGGAAGAAAGCAGAGATGCTGTGGGGGCTGCCCCAAGTCCCCCTAGGGCTATGCTAAAAGCCCTGCTGAGGGATGGGTTACAGGTTATAGAAAGCATCTTCCCCAGGTTCCATGGACACATGCTGCCTCCAAACACAGAGGACTTCCATCCTGCTCACTGTGACTATGCACACAATAGAACAGGAAGACTATTGTGTCAATGTCAAGGGTCACATTTGGACACCGGGTATCTGTGGGAAGACCACCAAGGAGGAGTTGGAGCCACTGTGGTTGCACATGCTGTGTCTGTTTAATGTTACAGGTGTGTACACAGCATTGTGTCACTGCTTTGTGTATGTGACTCGTCTTCATCAGGGCCGGAGAGATGGCTTGGTGGTTAAGAGCCCTTGTTGTTCTTGAAGAGGACCTGGGTTGGGGGAGGGCAGAGTTCAGTTCCTAGAACCTACATGGCAGTTCACAACTGTCTGTAATGCCAGTTCCAGAGGATCTGTTGCCCTCCTCTGGCCTCTGTGGGCACTGCATACAAATGGCATATATACATACATACATACATACATACATACATACATGCAGGTAAAATACCCATATACACGAGAGAGAGAGAGAGAGAGAGAGAGAGAGAGAGAGAGAGAGAGAGAGGTTTTTTAAAGGTACTTCATCATAGATACTAGAGAGAAGCAGATGGAAGGACTTCAACAGGAGCCCTTTGAAGGTCAAGTAAGGTTTGGTTGTACAATGGAGAGAACAGGATCTTCAGGGTGAGGGGATCCTGAAAGCAAAACCCCAGAGATAGGACTGGGCTGAGAGGCCAGCCTAGTAGAGCTCAATGGCTGTGCTGAGGAACTGAAAGTTAACCAGGCAAGGTGACACATCGCCCCGTGTCAAATGGCACATTGTGTTGTTGAACACAACAGGGGTATCAGAGTGTCCACAGCAGGCTAGTGATCCTGCACATACTGATATCAGAAGAAATCGTAATGACACAGTAGCTATCAGACAGATATCACACTGTGACCCGTACCGTTCTATGCTGTGTCATTTGCTCCATGCCCATCTGCACTGCACACAACACATTTTTCACATTTACAGGATTGGAGACTGGAGTGTGGGGAAGGTGAGCAATTGCCTGAGATCACACGCCTAATTGATGGCGGACCATGGGTTGGAGTCAAGGTCAGCTGTGTGCCCAGCTCAGCTTCTCCACCGCTGCCCTCTGACTCTGAGCTTTGAGGTCATCTACGGAGACTCTTTACCATACTTCACTGCCTGTCAGCTCCTGGGTAAGGGCAGCACTTCCTTTGGATGGCGATACCTCCCCCACACTCACCTCTAATGTGGCAGAATGTTCTGGGCAAAGGAAGAACCCAGCTTGGCCTCAGCGGGGATAAGGGTGGTGACCAGGAGATGATGCTGGTTACTCTCCACCCAGGCCCCACTAAAGCATGGGCATACTTGTTCAAGACCATATCTCATAGAGGGAAGCTGGACTGGACAGGAAAGGTCCCAGCTGTGCCCAAACAGGCAGAGCACCCCATTGAAGGACACTAACTAGCAAGAGTCACAAATTAGTTCAAAGGGACCAAGAATAAAGGTGAAGAAAGCAAAGGTCGGTGCACTGCAATAAGACTGGGGATCCATGAAGACACTATAAACTGCCATCACTTTGAGATTGGTCCTGATGCTACAGGAATGCAGTCAGCCAGGGCATCCAGCCTTCCTCCGTTAGGACGAGGTGTCTGCTGTTCCCACATCCAGCTGCTCATCCCACTGGTTTGGATTTGGAGACAGGCCTGCTGGTACAAGCATCTCAGTCCTACAAACCAGCATGTGAGTCTGTTGGCCTTCTATTGGATTTTCAGAAATCAGAGCCTAGGTCAGGCCCTTGGGCCCAGCCCTGGAATTAGCCAGGCATGTGATGCTCATTAATAGTAATGAATATCTCTCCTGGAAGTCCTTGAGCAGTGTGGGGTGTATGGGGCTTCTGTGCTAAGAATTGAACATTTTCCTCAAGAAGCATGGGGCACTGAGGGGGTCAGTCATGGATGAGGAAAATGGGGCTATAATGTCTACCTAGGGCGTGTAAAGGAGGTGTGGTCTATGGTATGTGTCATGTGTGATGTTTGTGTAGTTTAGAAGTGGGATATTTACTTGGTTTTATATATATATATATATATATATATATATATATATATATATATATATACACATATACATATATATATATACATATATGTGTGTATATATACATACATACATATACATATATACATATGTGTGTATGCATGTATGTATGTTTGTATGTGACATGCATGTGTCAATGGGACTACAGTATCTTCTGCAGTCCCTCCTATGGCATGTCCCTAGTATGTGGATCACAAATGGCACCAAGTATGCATGGGAAGGAATCTGTCTGTGAGTGTGCTTAGCCCGAAGGACTTTGTCACTGTCAGAGCAGTAGATTCTAGGCATCCCCATGACACCGGGGAGAATTATGGCCTCGCTTAGCCTTACCATAACATTGGTTGCAGGGAGGACAGGTGAAAAATGTCCCTGGGAATAGAGAAAAGGAATTTGACTAGCTCAGCAGAGACTGAGCTGGGCTGGTGTGATATTGAAGAGTATCTGATTAAAACAGAGACCCTCCAAGGTCCTGTGTAGGGAAAGGGCAGTTTGCCCTGGAAAGATCCAGAAAGAAGAGACATGGGCCTCAGAAGTAGTAGAAGTTAGTGGAGACCGAATGAAGAAGCAGACCAGGGGGCAGAAAGGGAGGCATGGGGCTCTCAGGACAGTCAGCCTGTGGGAGTTGGGATGTGGGATGCAGGTGACTCAGGGCCTACCAAGAACACTTCTTGTCACCTCTGCCTGGACTCCCCAGGAAAAAGATATCCCCACCCTCTACCCGACAACTCGTCAGCCACGGACTCAGCATTCCTGTCTGCTTTTCCTATAAAGTGACCGTGTTCCAACTAGGACACTTCTGAGACTAAAGGGGACTATTAATAATTATGCCTGGACAGCAAGTACAAACTGGGACTGTCAAGTCTGGGCATGTAGAATGTCCCAAGGCTTGGGGGGCAGAGGGCTAGGGATAGAAGTGACAGCCTTTCTGTGTCCAGGCTCAGCCTGGCAGACGAAACCTTGACCTTATGACCATGGTCTCTGCAACCTTGCCTGGCCCAGCTTCTAGGACACTCAGAGAAGCATAACTTCCTGCAAATATACCCAGAGGAAGTAAGAGAAACCCTCCCCCAAGGCAGGACAGTCCTGTTGACATGTCTACCCTTTTCTAAAGCTCAGCTCTACCCACAATCCCACTGTGTGCTCTGACCACAGGAAATCTTGCCAGGATTTTCTAGATAGAGACAGGACCGGATCCAAGTTCCCCAGATAAAACTCTTCTTCCCACCCCCACACCTTGTATTTGTCTAACATACATTTATTATTTGGCTTCTTAACTCCTGCATTGTGTGAGTGGCATTACACCAATATTACAGGAAAAAGGCTTAAAAATACAAATAAATCACCTTGGGTTCAACCACCCTGGAAAGATAATTAATTTCATTTTTTGCAAAGTCCCTTCTGATTCTTGTCAGCATGCCTATGTTTTCATTCCATTGTTATAATGTGTTCATAATTTTGCATTCTGGGTCTTTCATTTCACATTTTTATCATATGCATTTTCCATGAAACATTGTTTTCATCAATATTTTAAATGGCTGCATAATAGTTTGTTGAGTTCATATACCATAATTTACTTAAACAATTCCCCTACGGTTGAACATTTCAGTTGCTCCCCATTTGGGGCTATTACAGATAATGTTGCAGCAAACATCACCGTGCATATGGAATGCTGGCTACTCCTGTGAATGGCTCCATTGGACAGGATGTCATGATGGGGATTACTGGGTCAAAGTAAACGAGGGTTTTTATAACCCTGGTCATACTGCTTTCCAAAACAATTGTCCCAATTTTCACCACCATCAGTAATGGTGTACCAGCTCCAGTGTGCCATTGTCAAAGTGACTCTTATTGTTTTTCCTCTCAATTGCTAATTTAGGAGGTGTGAAATGGGACCACTATGATGATTTAATTTACATTTATTGGTCTCCTAGCAAGGACAGATGTTTTTTTATGTTATAAAAGGCTCTCTGTGTGCTAATGTGTTCATGTATATGAGAGCATATATTCACATGTGCATGTAGGCATCTGTGAACATGTGTGTGTACACATGAGCTCAGAAGCAATATCAGATATTTTACTCAGTTCCTTTCCACATTATATTTCAAAAGCCGGGCGTGGTGGCACATGCCTTTAATCCCAGCACTCGGGAGGCAGAGGCAGGCGGATTTCTGAGTTCGAGGCCAGCCTGGTCTACAAAGTGAGCTCCAGGACAGCCAGAGCTATATAGAGAAACCCTGTCTCGAAAAAAAAAAAAAAACAAAAAAACAAAAAAAAACATTATATTTCAAGACAAGATCTCTCAATGAACCTACAGATCACTGGCTGGGCGGGGTTGGCTGGCCAGTGAACTCCTGGGATCTGCCCATCTTTTTTGTTTTGTTTTGTTTTTTCAAGATTTGTTTATTTTTATGTGCACTGATGTATTTGCCTGCCTGCATGTCTGTATGAGGGTAGCATTTTCCCTAGAACTGGAGTTCCAGACAGTTGTGAGCTACCATGGGAGTGTTAGGAACCTAGGTCCTCTAAAAAAGCAGCCAGTGCTCTTAACTGCTGAGCTATCTCTCCGGCCCAGATCTACCTAACTTGACCATCCTCTACCTAGCACTGGGATTACTGGCATGCACTTCTATACCTGGATTTTTACAAGGGTACTGGGGATCCAAATTCAGGTCCTTGGCCTTGTGTAGCAAGCATTTAATCAACTGAGCATCTCCCCAGCTCCACAAAAGACTGTGTTAGATCCTTAGTCTTTGGGCTACAGGGATGGTAAGGAAAGGGCCCTGCCTTCAGGGAGCTCACTGTTCAGTGCAGAAGAGAAGACTGGATACACTAGGAGCCATCCTTCTGGATAAAGTGCTATTGAGATGCCCCTGAGAGGAGAGGTGAGCTTTGGACCTGAAAAGAGAAGAGCCTGTAGAGGTATAAACTGGGATGGAGAAGGGAATAGAAAAGATGGCCAGGGTCCTGGAAGGAGGATAGACAGAGAACCAGCTGCATAGTAACTCCACTGACAGCAGGGTAGGAATACTGCCAGGTGAGGGGCTCCCAGCTTTAGCCCATCCTCTGAGGGGTGGTGGGCAGCACATGCTAGTTAGACATGGACCCTGTAAGGCACTCTGGGTTGCTGCTCTGCAGAAGTTCTGCCCACTCCAAACTCCTGAATCAGAGCTTGTGTTTTACAGCATCCACCCAGGTGACTCACCCACACCAGAGTTCAAGGTGCTTAGATACACAGAGTTTGTAGATGGCTACACAGCAGAGCCACCTGCAGATCTTGGAGGGCAAGTCCCCTGCTCAGGCCCCACCCCTAGAAGTCACCCCAAGATCTGGGGCTGGGAGTCAGCATAGATGTTTTTAGTTCCTTGAGTGACTCAGACACAGCCACTGTTCTAGGCTATCCCAACCCAGACTGGCCAGGCCTGCGTCTTCTGACTGCCCTGTGCTTTTTCTGAAGCAGACAGTGGGATGGCATTGCGAATCATCATTTTCCAAGAACTGGACAGTATGGTGGTGATTACCTTTAAGCCCAGAACTTGGAAGGAAGGGGAAAGAGGATTATGAATTCAAGACTTCAAGGCCATCCTGTTTTAAAACAAGAAAGGAGGAGGAGGGGGGGAGGAGGAGGAGGGGAAGGAGGGGGAGGAAGAGGAAGAGGGAGGAAAAAGAGGAGGGGGAGGAAGGGAGGAGAAAGAGGAAGAGGGGGAGGAGGAGGGGAAGAAGGGGGAGGAAGAGGAGGGGGAGGAAGAAGAGGAGGAGGAAACACACTGGGGATGTAGCTTGTTGATAGAGTGCTTGCTTAAGATGCATCAGGCCCTGGGTTTGATCTTTGGAACTGTACATGCCTGGAATCCCAGCACTGAGGAAGATTCAAAGTTCAAGGTCATCCCTAGCTACATACCAAAATTGAGGCTAGCCTGGGTTACCAAAACTCTTTCTGGATGAAGAAGAAAAAGAAGAGGAAGAAGAAGAGATGGGGGAGGAGGAGGAAGAGAATTCCTATCATATCGCCCCCCCAGAATCTGGGAAGCAAGTACCTACTTATTAGTTGAAATTCACAAAAGCTTAGGTCTGCAGGCCTAGCTTCCATATCTGAGACCCTGCAGGATCTGTAGGAGGAGGCACAGAAGGAGAGATCACAGAGACCCACTTGGCACAGCAGGCCTAAACCTTGGGGCAGCTTTTCTCTCATCCTCACCTGATAGATTAAACTATTGAGGCTTGGAGAGTTTTAGGTTTTAGCTGGTGGTCATTTAGGCTGGTCAGAGCTGACCACATCATGTTCCCCTTGTCTTCAGAGTAAGGAAGAAGACATTGAGCCCCTTTGCACATAAGCTTTTCCCTATCCTAGGCTTCTGGTCTCTTCTTAACTCTGCAGTGGCCATGGTCCAGCAAGCCTTTCAGTGAGCCAAGTTAGAATAGACCAGAAGGCTCCCACCCGGGTGTAGGCATGGGACCAGCCCCTCCTGAAATCATGGGGCGGGGAGAGAGAACATGCACGCATACATGTTGGGGGTGCACGCTCCAGTTTTGGGCAGCAACCCAAGTTTTACATCTCCTTGCTGGAAAAGAGAGTTCAATTTGGCTGCAGTACAAACTCCCCAGTCACTAAACTGCCATCTTCATTTAGTTAACGCTCTTTCTGGGCAGACCTGGCTGGGATTCATCTTCATTATCCAGTGAGGGGCTCACTCCAGGCCGGGCTTTGATCTCAGAGCAGCAGAAAATTGCCTCTTGCAGATGATTTCCCCTGAAGACCATTAGCAGGGCTGGTAGGAGGCTGAGTGCCAGGGAGGAGCTACGGACAGTCCACTACCAACACAGGCCCCCTCTCCATCCTTACCAGTGCCCAAGCTGCCTCTCTCCAGCCCCCACTTACCTCTTGCCTTTAGCTAAGCTAGACAGGGCTGAAATCCTAACATCTTTTTCCCCTGGCCACACAGCCCTCAATAACTAGTACTCTTAAAACAGTTTACAAAGTCCTTCCACATTTTAACTTTACAAACTCCAAAGCCACGGCCGGGATGTAGCTCAGTTGAAAGACTATCTGCTTAGCTTGCATAAAACCATGGGGTCCAGCCCCAGCCCCACATCAGCTGGGCATGGTGCTGCACGACTATATTCCCAGAACTTGGGAGGTGGACGCAGCAAGACCAGAAGTTCAAGGTCATCCGCAGCTACATAGCAACTTTGAGCCTGGGCTGCATGAGACCCTGTTTTTAAAAAGAACTCTCAGAATCCAGACTCACCAAGATCCTGGCTCAACATGCTTACACGACAAACTTGGTTTCTATGTCTACGAAACGGAATGATAACACCACTCTTGGAAATGACTCAGTATATAATATATACATCAAAGGCCTAACACAGAGGCCGCTGCAGTCCATGCCAAACACCAGGAGTCCTTTCTCCAGACAAGCACCGGCAGTTATAAACAGGGGCGCTGAGACCCATGGAGGTGCTTTGGTCAGTGACTTTGAGAGAATCATTTCCTTCCAAGACTGGGTCTTCTCTGCAGAGAGCTCCCACCACCCTTAAGCCTTCTACAGCATCCTACGGTAGGCTCATGTCTGGCAGGTTCAGGACCGCAGGGCTGACTACAGGCTCATAATTATGGAGATAGCCAGGAAATGCTTCGGGCTGCCTTGCTCCTCCAAGCAGCAGGGCGGTGAGCAGAGACTTGCCTGGAGCCACTGTGCTGGTTGACATAGGTTAGCTTGTGCACCAGAACTTTACACAGCTCTGGGGTGGCAAGATTTCCCAAGAGACCGTTAGTTAGCTGGTCCCTAACTGCTCAGAGCTCTTTTAGAACCATAACAGCTTCACCCTAAGCCCAAAGGTTTTCCCCTCTAGCCCCCCAAACCCTACGTTCCCACCCCGGCGTCTCAGCGATGACAATCCTCACCCCTTTCCAAGTCTGCAGACCACCCCCAACAGGCCAGCCTCTTCTTGGCTGTGTGCCCAGCCTCAGGCCTTTCTCCATAGGCCATGCCCCAAGCTGTTTTTAATCCCTTGTGATTGGCACTCTCTCGCCACTCGGGGTAAGGACATTTGGTCTCTGCAACTGGCACTTTGCCGCTATTATCTGCCCATGGCAACAGGGTCTGTAATCCAGCCCATTCATCTTTTCTTCCTCTGCATACACTCCTGGGCAGTCGGACCCCACTTGGATTTGTGTGAACTGTGCAGCCAGCAAAGACAGAAGAGCCTTTTCACAGCTGGGCTGCGGGGTCTTTGAGAAGCTTATCCGTTCAGAAAGGCCAGCTCGGAAGGATGCAGAAACTGCTTCATGAACCCAAACAAACGCCTTGTGTTCCCCCAGCATGGCTTCTTGGCCGACTTCCTTGCACCTGACCACCCATTAATCTGCCTTTTAACTGGATCTGCATGTGTCCCGGGCACATGGTTACTGTCTCTAGCCCCAGCTGGGCCACCTCCAAACCGGGTCACCCTGCAGGGCCGTGTTTAATGGTTCAGAGATACAGCCCTGCTTCTTTCAGAGAGGATCCAGCCGCAGGCCCTGAGTTGACAGGCAGTCTACAAAAGCCAGGGATTCTGAGAAAATAGCTGCTGCTGGATATCCAGAGGATAACCAAAGGACAGGGCTTCAATGTAGGATTTTTAGCCTGGAGTCTGTGCATAGTAGGACATAAATACCTTGAATTCCTGGGCGGTTCTGTGTATGCATATGTGCATGAGTTATATATGTGTTCATGAGCATTTTGGTGAGGATAGTCCGTAGCTTTTGTGAGTGTCCTAAACATGTCTGGGACTTACTATGTGGTCACAGCAGAGCAGAGAGTGTTTATACTTTTGCTATTGCAATATGATATTTTCTACAAATGTTTTCAGCCATGTTTATAGCCATCCTAGGACACACAGGGCCCGTGAGCATCAGGTTAGACAAGCCTGCTAGAACTTCAGTCAGGAATTCTGGGGTCATCCAGGCCAAGCCACTTACTTGGTAAGACCAGGCCTTAGAGTAACAGCTTGCCTTAGTGTGGTGGTTTGAATGAAAATGGCCCCCATGGCTCATGGCTCATAGATTTAAGTGTTTGGCCCGCAGTTGGTATGGCCTTGTTGGAGGAGAGATGTCATTGGGAACTGGCTTTGAGGTTTCAAGGGCTTGAGCTGTTCTTGCCATTCCCAGTGTGTTCTCTCTACCTCCTGCTCCTGGATCGAGATGTGAGCTCTCCACTCTTCCTGCCGCCATGCCTTTACTCCACCTTTATGGACTCTAACCATACACAGCCCACGTCTTTCCTTTATAAGTTGTCATGGTCACAGTGTTTTGTCACAGCAACACAAAAGTAACTAATATACTTAGCTTACCTGTACCTCATAGAACAGCCATCAGAGCCCAGGCCAGCTCTGGCTGCTGGCCCCATGCAGCCCAGCCAACTGTGGCCCAGAGCCAGCTCTTCCATTGCTGGGCTCATTGTCATATCCAACTCTGACTTGTCCCTGATCCCAGACCTTATCAGAGCCCCCATCCACCTTGCCAGGCCAGACTTAGCTTCCTTCTTTGCCTCACACCTTAATCCCTTGAGGGCTGAAGCTCTCTCACTCAGTCTGTCCCTCCCTGGGCCAGCCATTCCCCCATAGGGCCCCTCACTCACCAACACTGCAAGGCATCTTCTAGCCCCAGAGAGACATTTTTCTCTCTTGCCAGAAGCTACTTTAAAATGTGCAGACTCTTGCAAAACACCAGAAACAGCTAAGAGGGAGCAGAAAGCAGTCATCTCTCTGCTTCTTCCCCCAGCTGTCTAACCTGTGCTCACTCACCTGGGTCTTCTCCATACCTTGCCAGGGAGCATAGAAGGCCAGAGGTATTGGGATGAATAGAAGGCACCAGCACCCTCAGAATCTCCTGTAGAAGCCATCTAGGCTGGAGCTCCTGGATGAATGGCTGCCTGACTTCTTTCTCTTCTAGAGATGCAGGCTCTGGGCTTCCCACAGACTCTGGGGATGGAAGGGCACTTGTGGACCATCCTGACAGTACTCTTTTACTTTAGACTTGGTCTTGAAGGCAGAACTATTGCTATTATACTTGTTTATGTATGAATGGTTCCTATTCCCCAGAATCTTGTAGATTCAGGACTAGATGTCTAAATGTCTGAAGCAGAATGGAGACTCATATAAAAGATGGTAGATTTGGGTCTGAGACTCTCTTTCCAATACACCTTCACCTCATAGGCAGGGAAAGTGAGTCTCAGAGAAGCATGTGACCTGCCCAAGGCCTTCTGCACCTAAGCATACCCTCTCAGTACTTCTGTGGCTGGTTGATGGGGTGCAGAGCAGCTGCTGAAGTAGACATGGGAGACCACAGTGTTGTCTCTATGGGGCCATATACTAGTTCCTTGATAGACAATGGACACTTCTCAGGATACCCGTGTTCTCATGTCCACCCAGCTGAGGAACCAACTCAACTGTCTCTGAAATGAGTTTTTGGTTCTTTTCTAGTCATGGAGATTGAACCCTAGGGTCTCTAGTCCTAGCCCAGTGATTTCTGAGATGCCTCAATCCAACGGGAATTCCCTTCATTTCTGCTGGTCCAGTGGCCCAGACATTTCCCTGAGGACCGAGGCCTTCATTAATGAGTGGAAAGATATGCTTCCCTGGCAGCAAGCAGGACTTTAGCAAGTAGCTGAAGTTTAACCTGAGATCTAGGCAGAAGGAGATTGCAGTGGATATCAGATCTAGTCTTGCACACTGGGGTACAGATGATAGCTATGTGGGTCTCTACCTGACTCAACTTCCCTTTGATGTGTTTGTTTGTTTCCTTGCTTGCTTCTTTTGAAATAAGGTCTCACGTAGCTTAGGCTAGCCTCAAACACATTGTATAGCTAGCTGAGGATCAACTTTAACTTCTACCTCCCTATCTCTGCTTCCCATGTGCTAAGATTACAGGTATGTACCACCATGGCCAATGTTATGGATGCATAGGATGGATCCCTGAGATTGATACATGTTAGGCAAGCATCCTACCACATGAGCTCTAGCCCTAGCCCCTGTTTCCCTTAGTGTTTGCTTCATTCTCAAGCATTCTCTTCCCAAGTGGAGCATCAGTTCACACCCTCATGGACTGAGAACAGCCTCTTACCCGCTTGTTCTGTAAGGGATGGGTCCCATCTCTGAACCATTCGTTGTGCGAGGGAAAGGCTGTTCTGATTGTCTAGGCATGCCTCAAGTACCACCATGGCAACATCAGCTTCAGGAATCCCACCTCCAATGATCTGAGAGTGGGGGCAGGGTGATGCCATTGGGTTGACAGAACACCTGAGTGTTTATGTCCCCTCTCCAGTGTAGTCCGGGGACATGGCCGAATTTGAAACAGGGTGGGGGGCTATATAGGATAAGAGAAGAAAGGGTAGTGCTAGAAATGCTTAGTAAGGTTGGATCCAGAGCAGATGGATCAGAGATTCCATCCTCAAGAAAGACAGGAACTGATATCCCTACAGTTTCTATACCTGTTATGTCAGTACTTATCCTTGTAAGAATGTCCTCAACCCCGGGCTGGTGAGATGACCCAGTGGGCAAAGACACTTGCTACCAAACCGGATGACCCGAGTTCAATCCCTACACAGTGGAAAAAGAGAGAGGACTCATGCAACTTGACCTTTACATGCATGCCATGGTACCCGCAAGCCCCCTATACACAAAATAAGTAAGTGGGAGAAAACATTTTAAAACCTAGGCTAAGGAAAAGACACCGTCAGGATTTGAATTCTGTTCTCCATCCTAAGTTTTCTGAGTTGTGTCATTCTGGAACAATGCCATGACCCCTGACAAGCTGGTCTGTGAGTGCTAGAAGGCCAAAGAAGCCCGCCAGACTCTACAACTTCTCAGAGCTGCCTGGGTTGCTGGAACAAGGGCCTGCACAGCCCCAGGGGAAAGGAGGACGAAATTGGCTGGAGGCCAGCGCTGGCCACAGGAGGGGGCAGTGTCTTGCCAATGAAATATTCATGATGGTTATTGAATCAAGCTTTATTGGAATAAAAACACACTTGCTGAATACATTTATTTCCTCTGGTTCCTTTCAACCCCTTTCCCTCCCTGAGTGATTTGATTTGGGACTACAGAAAAAAAAAATTCTTTTTCCCTGAGCAAATTGGACTTAGGTCAGCAAAAGAAAGATGTTGTGTCAGGATTGGAGCAAGGCAAGAGTCCTCTGGGGGCTGTGGGAGGCCCCAGGGCCGCTGGGAAGGGAGCAGGGAGGACCAGAGCCCTCCACAGGCCATATTTCAGTGCCTACACACAGGCTGCACACTCACTACTTGTAAGGGGACAGGTCCAACTCGGACCCAGGGATCAAGGCAATGATCTCACTGTTAGACCAAGTATGCAGTTCCTTTGGAGAGGCCCCATTCTTAGGAAAAGCAGATACTAAATATCTATCTGTCCTCTGTGTGTGTGTGTGTGTGTGTGTGTGTGTGTGTGTGTGTGTTTGCACACATACAAGTATGAGTAACTATATATGAATGTGTAAGTCAGTTTAATGTTATTCACTTGCCTTTGTTTATTTTAAATTATCTATCATCTATCTATCTATCTATCTATCTATCTATCCATCTTTCTTGTGATGGGCATAGATCTGGAGGTCAGAAAACAGCTTACTGAAATAGGCTCACTCCTTCCACAATGTTGATCCCAGGGATCAAACCTAGATTGGTCAGGTTTGGTGGCAAGTGTGTGTCTTTACCCATTGAGCCACTTGCCAGCTCTTGCCTTTTCTTTTCTTTCTTTCTTTTCTTTTCTTTTTTTTCTTTCTTTTTTTTTTTTTTTTTTGAGGCAGAGTCTCTCAGTGGCCTTGAACTCACCAAGTAGATTAGGCTCCCTGACCAGCAAGCTCCACGGACCCTCCTGTCTCTTCCTCCCCAGCACTGGGATTCCAAGTGCCTATCACCATGCTCATCTTTTTATACAGGGCTCTAAGGGTTGAACTTGGGTCCTCATGCTTGCAAGACATGCTCGCTCACTGACATTTTACTATTTTCCTCCCTCCTGTCAGCTCTCCAGATCATGTGCTCCATCCCTATAGACCTTCATCTCTTGCCATTGTATATCCATCCCAGCCTCCCTCACTCTAGGGGTCTCTTTTGGTTCCAGTATCTCTTGAGCTCTATGTAACTTCTTGACTATCTGTAAGGGTCTCTTTTTCTCCTTAACCTTACATTCAGCACACCTACCACAGGAACACACACATACACACGTACACACACATGCAAAGTCAGCATCCTTCACAGTCTTATTGCACACACGTGTCCGTTCTGATTTCTCCCACAAGCGTGGAATCCCTGTGCTCCAGCTTAATCATTTCCCACTGTCTTGCTGCTGGCTGACTCAGCACAAACCAGGAGCTTCTGTCTTCACTCTCAGTACTTAGCAAGCACATACATAGTACTGTACCCTCGCTACCAAAACCATAGGGTAGCTCCAAGGCCAACCCAGTCTAGCCTGCCTGTGGGCTCCCTTCTTGTTCCACAGGAGGAGACACAGGTGAGAGGCAGGAGGAGGATCCCAGACACTGGGCTGCTTCTCCTGCAGCGTACAACTCCAGTGCCAGCTGGTACTGCCACCATACTTGGTCATACCATGAGTGACCCTGAGCTGTGCTGGGAACATGTCATAACTATGAACCTAGGCAAATTAGGAACCTGAGGGGAACAGGCATGTAACCTTACTCTGTCAGGCCTGTCCTAGTGCTTAGGTCCCTGAAACCCATGGGCTCCTCAGGTCTTATAGTCTAGTAGGATAGGGGCTATACTGGAGTGCACCTCCTCAGAGTAACTTCTACTGGTACCCCCATCACCCATGCCTATACTCACCTGACTTTTCTGGCTTCAGCCCCATCACCTCCTTGCCTGGGGAAATCTAAGAGTGAGACTCTGCAAGGCACTTCTTCCAAAGTCCTCTGCCATCTGGCTCCTCTTTCCTTCTGGGGACTTGTCTGACCACGTCTGCCTCAGGATCCAAGTCTTCCTATGCTCTGTCAGCTCCTCGGCCCATCAGATCCCTCCACCCTGCCCTCATGTGCCCCTCCACCAGGCCTGAAGGGTGGCAATCCAAACGAGCCACTTTTATACTAGGTAAAGATGTCAGCAAATGCCCTCTGGACTCAGCTCCCTGTGGCACATGGAACCTGTGGATATGAAAGAGAAGGGTGTGACCCTCAAGCAGTAGGGTGCCCACCAGAACCCCCTGTGGAGATGAGAAGGGCACCACTGGGGAGGGGGCACGACTGGACAGGGAGATAGAATAAAAGGATTGGATGACCCTTGCTGCAGACATTAAAAATCTATCTAAGGACAAGCAAGATGGTTCAACAGGTCCAGGTGCTTGCCACCAAGCAAACAACCTGAGGTCAATTCCTTGAACCCATGTGGTGGAAGGAAAGAAGGTATATAAGTTGACCCCTGATTTCCATGTGTGCACATGTATGTATGTGTGTACACACACACCACACACACACACTGTGCACACACACCTCTAAGTGTCTGTTCCCCTTCTGGAAAATGGCCACAGTGCTAAAGAATGGGGACTGTCTTGGCCCTGGAAAGAGTCTTTGTGAATGCCAGACACTCTTGTCACCATCATCCGTAGTATCCCAAGGACCCATGGGCATTCACAGTGCCCCTCAGTCTGCCTGTGCCTGCCTGGCAGACATGCCAGTCTGCCTGCATCCAACAACTATTGCAGAACTCACTGCCCAGCTGCTCCAGCCCCAGCCCTCCCCTGCTGCTTATGATAATTGATCTCTCTCCCTCCCGCGGCTCTGCAGCTTTTCTTGGCTTAACTCAGAAATGAAAGAAAAATAAATATATAAGCCCTGTCCAGCATCCCTGTAATTAGGAGGTTTGGCTCGGTCCTGAGTCAGATGACCACCATGAACTGGAGAAAGCTGCAGAATCTTCAGTGTCTGGGTACTGGACGGGGGCGGGGGGTTGGGGGGAGAGGTTAGTCTCTGCATGGGCTCAGGCCACCTTTGGGACAACTTCCTGTCTCCATTGGCAACCTTTCCCTACAACACAGGGAGCAGATAATTAAACCAGCGTAATGAAGACTCATTCACTGCTAATTCCTGTAGTGTTGAAAGGAATTTACATTCCTGTGCAAAGAGAGAAAGGAATTAAAACATTGAAAATAAATAAAGTCTTAAATACTGGACTAGAGCTTGCTAGGTGCTAGACACCATTCAAAGCCCTTTAAATAATAACTCATTTAAACCTGTCGTTTTGAAGGTGATGTGTAGCTGTCAGCTTGGATTTGTAGCTGGAAGCTTTGTAAAAGAAGGCAGTTTGGATCAGACACAATTGTCAATGTTGCAGGTTGTCAAGGGCGTTGCTAAGAGAAGTCACTGTGTTTAAATGCTGTTTAACTCCTTGTTGCCGGGAATGTGAGAAACTGGATGGATGGATGGAAAGAAGATTTTTAAATTTTTATTTTATTATTTTTTTAAGAGAAGAAAATGAGAATTGTTCTGCTTCCTTGAAAAAGTTCAGGGCTGTCATTGTGCTCTCAGATCAAAAAAACAAAAGCAAAAATACAAAAAAAAAAACCAAAAAACCAAAAACCCAAAAAACCAAAACACCTTTGACGTGTAAATGAGACAGTCTTCTGCCCCTAGTGGCATTATACCTACATTGCAGGGAAAGTACTCAAAGGTTGAGATTTATTCTGCCAACAATGGGATAGACAGACAGACAGACAGACAGACACACACGAAACTGACCAAATTGATTATTAAAAGAGGAAAGAACATGTGGGTGAGAGCATGGGAGCCAGCACGTGATTGGCACGGATTGCCTATATACTTGTGGCCATGAAAGCTGAGTGAAAGGGTGTGGCTAATTAGGTAGAAGGACCTTCTTATAAATAAGGAGAAATTCTTTGCCCTGTTCTACTCCATGATTTGTAGCCTGGAAATAAAGGACAGGGTCCGGGGAGATGAACCATCAGTTAAGAGAACTAGATACTCTTACAGAAGACCAGAGTGTGGTTCTCGGCACCCAGGTCATGTCGTGACTCACAACCCTCTGTAACTCCAGTTCCAAGGGACGCCCTCTTCTGACCTCCACGGGTACCTTCACACATGTGCACATACATATACAGGTGCACAAATAAAAATACATCTTTTTTTATTAAATGTAGAAGAAAATTTCAATCTCCCGCCAGCTATCCCAAATGGCCATGTTCTAAGGACTCTTCCAGTTCTTTCCCTCTAACTTGTAGCATCATGGGGAAATAAATATAATCTGTTGGTGGCAGACCTTCAGGGTAGCAGAAAGGTAGACCTTCCCAGCATCCTCTTGGGCTGCAGCCATGTGATGACCACAATCCGAGTGCTTGCTACAGACCAGTGACTGAGATTTCTTACCCGTGAGCTAAGCTGCCTCTGCTCCCAGATTGACCTGGGGTTCTCATGCGTGTGTCCTCTTTTAGTTTCCCCCATTTCCCACAGATGAAGAACTGATGCCTACCTCAGGATATCATTTATTTGCTGGTTGGATAAGATAAGGGTCTCATTAGCTGAGGCTAGTCTTGAACTTGCATGTAGTTAAGGATGACCTTGAACTGCTGTTCCTCCTGCCTCTGTCTACTGATCGCTGAGATTCCTAGGATGCAGCAGTACACCAGGTTCATGCAGTCTGGTGGGTGGAACCCAGGGCTTCATGCATGCTAGGCAAGAACTCTACCCACTGGGTCACGGCCACAACCCTGGTATTAGCATTGTATGCCCCTCTTCTCCATTGTCATATGGCTTCCTTGATCCAGAGACTAATTCTCATCCTTACTTTTCCATACTCTGTCACAGAAACTAATCAGTCGCTCAGAATGAATGACTGAAGTAATGATTAAATCATGCATGCAACAAGAGATTTCGTGATTTCTCCAGATGATACAGCAGGAAGTGGCAGAGTCTGAATTTGGGTCTTGGTGGCACCCCTTTCATGACTGCCCACTTTGCTCAGCTGATAAAAGTTTTGATTGGTTGATATGGCTATCAGAGGTAATAAATCTGAAAGGGTTCTGGCTAGTGCGTGGACAAGAGGACTCTGGGTATAAACTCTTCTACATGCTCCTGGGTCCTCAGGATCAATGTGTGTGATGTTCTAAAGCTGTCTGAATGTGTAGTCTCTTCCTACCTCTATGTTCTCTCTGTTCCTTCACCTTGACAACTTGAAATTGTCTGTGTTCGCAACTTTTATGCCATAGAAAGCAATCAGTGCTGCAAAACAAGGAGAGCTGGTTGTTGATCATAGACTAGACCCCCATTGACTAGGTTCCAGTTGGTGACAGGGGTGTCAGACTTCATTACCCCCTCCCACCCACTTGCTGCAGACTGATTCAGGTACTATCAAGCTGACAGGAAGTCCATGATGATGCCACAAGAGAATAGGAATAAACCTCAGGAAGACTCTGGCCTACAAGAGAGATAGTATTGTTCCCCCAGGGTTTGAGACCCTATGTGGCCTCATTTGAGACTGTCTTTGCAGATATAATCAGGTTAAAATAAGATCAAACTGGATTAGCATGGAGCCTAATTCAGTCACGCAGGCACGCACGTGTGAGTATGTACACACAGAGCACAGGCCTAGGAATGCCCAGCCAGTGAGAAGCCCAACCAATATCTCCAACCTTGAGCCTCTTTGTCCCTGTATTCTTCCTAAAGCACTCTCCTCATCCATTCTCTGGACTGTGTCAGGTGCAAGGTCTCTTCTATTTATTGCCTGTGCCTCTTCACAGCATTACAGCAACACTCTATGCATCCCACACAGTTCCCACAGTGGTGAGCCCCCTCCCAAGTCCTCTGTTCTTTTCCTTCTGTCAAGGAAACCAATTGGCTTTGGAGTAGGCAGCCCAGGCCTCTTCGTCCTTTCGTTGTCCTTGGGTGAGTTCTGAACATTGGGTTAGATACAAGGTGCCAGCACAGAAAAGGCTCCTGGGCAGTGGAGCTCTGAGTCCTGGGGACTTGGGCTTACAAGAGCTTAGCATTCACCATGTTGCTGTCAAGTAGGTATGGCGTCAGAGGTGAAGGTGTTGCTGAAGAGTCAAGGCCTCTGGAGAACAGGGAGGCAAACACAGAGCTGGGGAGACAGGGAGGCCAGGATCAAGCAGAGCTGTCTCACCAAGGTCGTACACACTTCTATTGTGAGTCTATTTGGTGATCAACCCCATGGTGGGGAACAGGTACAGAATGAGACTTAATCCTACCCTCTTGTTTCCTTCTGCTCAGCTCCCTGTGGGTGAAACAGTCATAGAGGTCAGATTTGAGGTCTAGCCCCAGCTAAGATGTAACTCCATGGACTATCTCAGGCAAGATCCTACTGCTCCCCAGCCCCTGGTTTCTTCAAGAATGAAGAGTCTGAAGAGGCAACTCTTGAAGCTTTTACTTCTGAATGGACAGCAGGACGGGAGCAGATCACCCCCTGGGATAGAACCGCAGAATTCTGAATGCATCTTAAACAAAGTCCCTTGTGCTTTCTGCAGAGACCCCCGTACCAGGGCTGAGCTGTGGCCAGTCACCTTCCTGCTTCGTTGGAGACATTAAATGAGGCCTGGGATACCCTCCTCAGGGCTCCCAGGGGCAGCATTACATCTGGTGGCCTTAGTGGCTGTGGCTGCTGAGTGGAGGGGTGGAGGAGCAGAGAGGTGGAGAGGTGGAGGGTGGAGGGTGGAGGGCAGGTACTTATGGACCCAGTTTAGGACTCTCAGCAGCAGCAAGATGACAGCTGCATCTGCCCTCCGTGTGTTTTCTTATTTGTTCCCAGCAGGAAATCGATGGTGTCAGAAACCGTGGGATAACTCTACAGCCCCAATCGATAGACCCTGATTAATTCAGCCATGGCTGTTGGGTAAATTTGCTGCATCATAATTAGAATTATTAATTAAAAATAGGAAATCAATTGACACAAATTAGGCAGAGGAGGAGTCAGCTGGGCTGCTTTGACATTGTTGGGGTAGATGTTTGAGGACCTCTTATGTCTGGTTCCAACTGGGGGGTCTGGCCCTCATGTGACCCCTGGGTTCCCCTCATACTGAGAGGACAGCCTCCAGGGCCTACTACTCACTGGGAAAAGAGAGCACTGGAGATTTCTTGGAGTATCTCATGAGCAACCTTTGTTTGTTTGTTTTTGTTTGACAGGGTCTCATATAGCCTAGGCTAGCCTCAAATTTCCTATGTAGAGTGGATAGCCTTGAACCTCTTATCCTAGTGTCTCTACACCCCAAGTGCTGGGATGGCAAGTATGCCCCATTACAGCTGGCACTGAACCCAGGGCTTTGTGCGTGCTAGGCAGGTCACTCCGTCAGCTGACCCCCACACCCAGATTTCTTAGGTTTTGTTTTTTTAACTGAAAAAAAAAACCCCAGAATTTTAAAAGGAAAATATCTTCATTGCTGCTTACTGTCTTTCAATCTCTATTCAAGCATGCATCTTTTAACATCATAATATGTACTTATGCTATGTCATATTCTGGTCTTTTTTTTTCTTGGTAGCGTGACATAATATTGTTTAACTTGACCCATAAATATCCTTTTAAGTAGCCACATACTATTCTCTAGCTATCCCATAGCCTGCCTGTCCGGCTCCCTGTCTGGGAATATTTGGGTTGATTAATAATAGTAGTAAATTTACTGGGGTCCCTTCTCCCTATTTGTACTGTGGTCCCTGTGTGCACTATTTTATCAAATCCTCAAAGAAACCACGTGGCTATGTTTACCTGGCTGTAACCGCAGCACTTAAGGGAGGAGGCAGACCGGATGTTCAAGAGCATCCTCATCCACATAACAAAGCCAAGGTCAGCCTGAGCTACACAAGATCCTGTCTCCAAGGGGAAAAGCCCTCCTCACAGGCATCCTATGGTGTCAGAATTTTCATTATCCCCTTAACATGGGGGAACTGAAGCCTAAAGGAGTCAAGTGTCCTCCCCAAGTGTTCTAAGGTGGCGTTCATGAGAAACCTGGGGGTCCTGAAGTACACAATGTTCTGCCTCTGGCTTCTGTGTATTCTCACAAGCAGATTGCTGTAATCAAGTCTCCCATTTTACTCTCTCTTCTACAAATGTCAGTTTCCCACATCAAGAAATGGAGACCTAGAGCTAGGCAGCGACCTCTCCCCACAACTTCCTCCTTAGCCCCCTCCCCCCTCCTCATTGCTTTCTCAGTATTTTCTGACATCTTATGGTGGTCACATCTAGGTAGAACAAACCCTGAGAACATTTGTCCCTAACAGGGTGGCCGAGCTGAAGCTGATGGAGAGACAGGCTGCTCCTGTCCTGCCTGATATTGCCCTACCAGGTATAGCAGAGTTACCACCTATGCCTCTTCTGCCAGATTCCCCATCTTGCATACAACTGTGCCGTGCTAGTGAGAGCAAGTGACACTCAGGATCCCCAGCGCTCTGACTGGGGAATGTCCTGCCATTTCATCCTCTGCTGGATCTGTGACTCCCTATAGGGCTGAGACTGTAGCTCAGTGGTGGAGCCTTTGTCTAGCATGCATGAAAAAAAGAAAGAAAGAAAGAAACCATCGATTTATGCTTGTTTAATGGCTCCCCAACACTGAAGAGTGACCTACCTGAGCCGCACCATTGAGAGTAGCTTTCTCCATCTTCTATTCCACAAAACCTATGCTGTGCATGAGGGCTGGGTCCACAGTCACTGGCTGCTGATTGTGGTTAGATCTGTGTTTCCCAGTCATTTATAAAAACATCTAGGCATGCAAGCAAAACCAAGGAACTATCCGTGTACTTACAACCTCAGCACTTGTGCCGCTCAATATGAGCAATTAATTATTCACCAGCTTGACTCTGTGTTAGCAGGAAGCCACTGCTCCAGGGCTGAGGATACAGCTCAGGTAGCAGAGGGTTCCCCTAGCATGCTCAACACCCCGGGTTCCATCACATAAACCAAGCATGGGGATGCACATCTGAATCTCAACACACAAAGATGGAGAAGGCAGGAGACTCAGAAGTTCAAGGCCATCCTTGGCTTGTCTACACAGTGAGCTGCAGGCCAGTCTGGCCATCAGCCTCATACCTGTGAAGATCAACTAGTCCAAAATAAGTTGCAGATTATTCTGCACTGGTACCAAAATTCATTTTCTAAAATAATCTATAACTTTGGACAAAATCCTTCAAAGATCCAATTTATCTTCTTTTGTTTAGAAAATAAAATATAAGCCAGGTATGGCGGTGCAGGCCTTCAATTCCAGCACCTTAGAGGCAGAAGCAGCCAGGGCTCTTCGAGTTCAAAGCCAGCCTGATCTACATGGTGAGTCCATAGAAGGCCAGGGCTACAGAAGAGAGCATGTCTCAAAAAGAAAGGAGAGGAGAGGAGAGGAGAGGAGAGGAGAGGAGAGGAGAGGAGAGGAGAGGAGAGGAGAGGAGAGGAGAGGAGAGGAGAGGAGAGGAGAGGAGAGGAGAGGAGGAAAGAAAAAGAAAAGGAAGGAAGAAAGAAAGAAGAAAGATCAAGTATGAGCGATGTTTTTGCACATTAGATTCTGCTCAGCAGCCCCACTTCTAATTCTTGCCCCTCCTCCCATAGAAGCCTCCTTAGGTCTGAGGCCTGAGGCAGAGTCCCCCAGGACTCTGTCTCTTCAGAATAAGGAGTGTGTCTCTCCCCAACCCTGACTGTCAGGGAGTACCATTAAGGGACCAGTCTTCCTTCCATGGATAATTTACAACGCTTGTGTGCTGTTAAAAAAAAAAAAAAAGTTTGAAGCGTTCTCTAACCAACTTAATTACCACAAGCCTCCTCCTGAAGATCGTTCCAGCTAGTTGAATATTAATCTGTAATTCCAAGTCCCCAGGCACAGATTGCAAATCGCGCACACTGAGTCATTAAGACCACGAGCACACAGACTCCAGAGAACCAGGAACTTCCTCCTGGAACACGGAATGAAAATGTCTTGTGCTGAAAGTTGTGGGGCTTCTCTGCCTGATTTTCCGTTCTCCCGACAGGTCACACTGGAGCCGGGATTCAGGGGGTGATGTGTTATGAGTTTTAGAATAAGCGGTGTTGTTAGAAGCAGACTGCAGTGATACAATGAAGGGGCACCAACATGATGGCCCTGAGACTTGATGACTAGCACCTGAGACCCTTTGACCTTGAATAAGTCATTGCCCTCTCAGGCAAGAGTATCTTCATCTATAACAGAAGGTAGCTAAGGGCAGAGAGTGGCTCAGCCGGCACGGGTACTTGTCACTAAACACGATGACCTGAGTTGGATCCCTGGGACTCACTTGGTGGGACTCACCTGATTCCCTCCAGGCTGTCCTATACCTCCCAATGCAGGTATGCATGCAGACACACAGATATACATACAATGTGTGCATGCACATGCAAACAAGTCAATTAACTAACTAACGGGAGGGATCTGGACCATACTGTCATGTGTGTATGTGTACATGCACACAAGTGTGTAACCATGTGTGTATGCAGGTTTGTGTTTGTTGCTCGGACCCAGCACCAGGCACAGTGCTCTATGAATACAAAATCGGTAATTTCTACTTGTGCTCAGAGGAAGGGCTGAAGGAAGATCAGCAGAAGGACTTGGGGATCCCTTCTTCCACCCTTTTCACACTGCTCCTGCTAAACCACCTCTGCTCTCAGGCACACATTTAGGGCCCTGGAAAAGGTTTTATGTGGTGGGAGGTTCCCCTGAGTTAAAAGGAAACATTAACAGAAAGCCAAAGTCTGTGCTGATGTGGGGGTTCTTGCGACCTCTGTAGCTTTAGGCTGCCCTGTGTCACCCTGGACCCCACCTCCCCTCGCGTCCTCCTTGAAAGCGGCAGGAAGATGTGCTCCCCAAAGGGGCAGGAATACCAGGCATGGTGGCACAGGCTTGAAATCCTAGTACTTGGGCGTTAGAGGGCAGCCACGTCTATCATAGCAAAAAGCTGCCTCAAAATTAAAACCTTGGCTGTGCCATAACTCCCTTTAACTGGGGACTATGTCAGATCCCAGATGTGTGTGTGCATGGGGTGGGGTGGCGCTCGAGAGCACATATGAAAGTCAGAGGACAAACTTGGTGATAGCCTTAGGAATGTGGTACTTTGAGACAGAATCTCTTACTGGCCTGGAGCGCACCAATTAGACTAGGCTAGCCAGCCAGGGATCCTACTGTCCCTGCCTCCCCAGGGATATCAAGCACACATGGACACACTTGAAATTTTTATGTAGGTGCTGGAAAATCCCTTACTAACCAAGCTCTGTCTAGGCCCTAGATCCTAGTTTTATATTAGTGCTTCCTTCCTAACAGACCCCCAACCTGTCCACTCCCTCCCCCTCCACAGCAGTTCCAAGGCAAGGGCTAGGTACTAGTAAGCTTTTGGTAAACAGCTGTGGGTTAGGGGAATGTGGAGCCAGGCTCCTTTTTCATTCCTTTATGATCACCCTAGTGTACGGCCTTCGAAACCATTCAGATTTTCTCCAAGATCTATACCAAAGGGCTGGGGATGTGGCACAGGGGAATGACCCTTGCCTAGCATGCACAGGGTCCTGAATTTGATTATCAGCATCCTAAGGAGAAGAAAGGAAGGAGGGAGGGAGGGAGGGAGGGAGGGAGGGAGGGAGGGAGAGAGAGAGAGATGCAGGGAATTACCATATTGGGCTGATTTGTCTTTGAATGCCCTTGGTTGTCCTTGGTGATATGTGTGTGGGTGGCTTTATTTTCCTAAGGTCGTCCCAAGAGTGTGGGCAGGGCTATTATTGGGGGCTGAACTGTGCATACACCTCACACTGGCAGTGACACATGTTACCCCTGCCTTCAATATGAGGAGGTGGTGAGGGCTGGCAGAGGGCTTGGTTTTGGCTGACCCATGGGCCTCTCAAGTTGGCCCATTCTCTCCACACTGGCACTGTGCCCCACCCACCCCCAAACCCTCGGCAGGACAGTGGGGTGCAGCCACTGAACCAGAAGCTGAATGTGTCTTGCAACTGAGCCAGGAGGAAGGATTAAAGCAAGCTTGTCCAGAGCCTGTGGGGAGGGAGGGACAGGAGGGCCTTCGTGTGTAGGGAGATTGGAACAGCAAGCTTGAGCGCTTCTACCTCCTGAGAATACACTCAAGCACATAGGTACCACTCTTATGCATGCGTGCATGTGTGCCTCTGTGTGTGTGTGTGTGTGTGTGTGTGTGTGTGTGTGTGTGTGTGTGTGTGCCTTTCTTAGAGCCCACACAAGCTGCCAGTAGGAGCTGTCCTTGGCTCTGTCTCAGCCCCAAGCCTCCTCTCTGTGCTCTAAGCTTTTGTGTACAGGTTACTTAGTGTCATTCAGAGATCTTATTCCAGGGATATAGACTGGAACAAGAAACAGAATGAAAACAGCAATTAATTTTCCTGTCAAGGATGCCAGCAGCAGCAGCAGTAGAAGGGGGTAGGGGGAGAGAGAGAGAGAGAGAGAGAGAGAGAGAGAGAGAGAGAGAGAGAGAGAGAGAGAATACCACAGGAGAGCATCAGGCTTAGCAAAGCAGTTCAGCAGAACACAACACATAGATCGCACATGCACAGCCCATTAGTTCTATACAGAATCTGCAGGCCTACTACACACACACACACACACACATACATGCACACACACACATACATACACACTTGAATGCACACAGACACACACATGCCCACTTCTGGGCTCAGCCACATGTAGAGGAGGTGGGGAGAAGCCTAGCTGCCCTCTGATCCCCCCATGCCTGACCCCTCCCATCAGAAAGGAATAGAAATGAAGTGTTGGTTGGGCCTCTCTTCACCTCCCCAAGCCATCATGGCTCCAGCTGTGTGAGCCCTAAGAACTCCCCAGGGAGCAGTCTAGTGCTTAGGGATGCAGAGCCCAGGAACCAAGTCCATCCTCCATGCTTAAGAGGCAGATGCCAAGGTGAAATTTTGTGGTTAAGTTAGTGGGTCTACCTGGGACACTCAGAACAGAGCCTAGAGCCCTACTTTCTTACCTTCCAGGCCAGTCTCCACCTCCCCACGGTGGCTCACCTCTACTTCCAGAAAATGGGTACATTGTGGCTCCACATCCTTATCCCACTTCCGGCTTGCTGGAATCAGGCCTTCCTGCCTTCCTGTAGCAGACAGTGACTAAGACAGGCAGGCTGAAGGCTGCCATTGTGCTGAGCCACAGGCTAGCCAGATCTTTGTCGTTCAAGTTCTTTGAAGTCTCAAAGCCATCCTGGCAGACAAATTTTGTTTGTTTGTGCTTTGGTTTTTTGTTTGTTTGTTTGGTTGGTTGGTTTGGTTTGGTTTTTGAGTCAGGGTCTCATGTAGCCCAGGTTGGCCCCAAATGGTCTCTATAGTTGGGGATGGACCTTAAACTTCTGCTTTCCTTGCCTCTACCTCCAAAATTCTGGGATTACATGTATATATTACACAGCCATTACATGTGGTGCTGGGATTTAAACCCAGATCCTTGTGCTGTCAGGCGGGTGTTTTTCCAACTGAGCTACAGCCCTACAAGTTTCAGTTCCATCTCCACTAGAGAAAACAGAGGGCTGGGGAGTGGAATGACTTTCTCAAGGTCACACCGCTAATCAGCAAGTGAGTTAGACTTGAGCCCAGCTAAGTGTCTAAGCCAGGCGCAAACCTCCAGGACAACCCTTTGGACTGTCCCATGTAGACACCGTTTCCCCAGCTTGGTGACACTACCCCACCTCCTTCCCACTCAGCGATGCCTCATGCCAGCATGCTCAGAAAGCCTGTGATGCTTGCTAATGTCACCAGGCACCACCTGAAAAGGTTTCTATCTCCCCCACAGGGAAGCCAGATGGATGGGTTTGCTGAAAACATTCTCAGGGGGGTTTATTCATCTCCATTGGACCCACCACATGTAGAGCCATCTTAGGTTTCCACCCCAGCAGATTAGTCCGCTCCATACTCACTGGAGCAGAAGTCATTGTGGTGTTAACCATGAATAATCATCTGTATGTGCACACACAGATACATGACTGTATGCGGAGGCCAGAGGCTGACATCAGTTGTCTTTCTCAGTCACTCCCCATCTTATTTTTTGAGACAGAGTCTCACTGAATCTGGATCTCACTGATTTGCTAGGGTGGCTGGCCAGAGGTAGGGTCTCTGCCTCCCAGGGCTAAGCTTACAGACTATCGCCATCTTTCAGTATGGGTGCTGGGGATCTGAACTCGGGTCCTCATGAGACCCACCTCCCCAGTCTCAGCACTGAAGTGTTGTTGCAGGTGTGTTTGTAAGCATTCTCTCACCTGTTGAAATTGCCTCCATTGGGCAGCTCAAGGGGTCTGTTGACTGTCAGAGTCAGAGTGGGAATGGGCCTCAACCTTTCTGGTCCCCATTTCTGTGTATTTCAGCACAAGGATGGAAAGGAACAAAGGCTAGCAGAAGGCAAAGGGGGAGAAGTTCCAGGGAAGCAAATGGTAGAAGCCCCTCTAGGGGTCTTATTGTCATTCTGATCACCAGATGTCCTGGGAATCAGAGCGTTCATTTGTGTCCTAGTGTTGAGGATGGATGGGTTTATTGTGCTGAATTCTGTGGTGTGGAAAGACCTTTTCAAAAGCTCACTGGTGGTGCTGGAGAGATGGCTCAGTAAAGTATATCCCACACAAGCATGAGGACTTGAGGTCAGCCCCCAGAACACATTTAAAAAAAATAGCCAAGTATGATGGTGTACACTTGTAATCCAGCAATGGAGAGGTAGAGACAGATCCCTGGGGATCAATGGCTGGCCAGCCTAGCCTACTTGGTAAGTTCCAGGCCAATGAGAGATTTTGTCTCAAAAACAAAGGGGATGGATGTTATGGGAAAAACAGCTAGGGTTGTCTTCTGGACTTAAAAATATGCGCACACGCACACACGCGCGCGCGCACACACACACACACTTGAACACTCACTACACTACACCTCTGTCTCTGCATGCACGCTAAGATTCAGCACCAAGGACAGTACCATGCTGGCCTGCAGAATAAGGGTGGAACAGCCAGCCAGATGCAGACCTGGGACCTGGGAGTATCCTCTAAGATCAGACTCCAACCTTCCTCCTCCACCCCACCCCACCCCCTGTGTTGCTCTCACAAAATGAAGGACCTGTCTGACTTCTACTTGCATACCTCCAACAAGGGATCTCACTACCCAAAATCTATCCCTTCTCGTTCAGGAATAGTTGATACTAGAACATGGCCCCTTCTGTTTCTAGTGAGAAGTCAGAAAGATGGCTATTCACCAGACTTACTCAAAAATTACTAAATATGTGTACTTGGGATGTAAAGTACTCAGCACAAAGCCCTGTTTGATTCTCAGCATCCCATAAACTGGAGTGGTAGCACACACACCCAGCATCAAGAGGGAGCTAAAGACAGGAAGGAGGAGCCAGAGTTCCAGGTCAGCTTTGGCTACATAGCGAGTTTGTGACCAGCTTGGGATACACAGAACTCTATCTCAAAAAGAAATTGCTAAGTATTTGTTACGTAAGTAGAGAAATAATACAAAAACACATTCTCCATCCAGATCAAACAAATAGGGACAGTCACAGCAGTTTATGAAAAAAAAACATTACAAAAAATATATCTTTTTTTTTCCCTTTGGGCTACCCTCAAACTGAAAGAAATCCATCTGCCTTAGCCTTCTTGGCTTCGATTAGAGGTGCGCACTACCCCACCCAACTTACGAAAGTATTCCTCCTTCTGCTTCTCCTCCTCTCCTCCCTCTCCCACCCAGAGTTTCATATATGCTAGGCAAGCACCCCATCATTTGAGACACATCCCTAGTTGACCCCCCAATTTTAGATGTAGAATAGGAGATGAATTGGCAGGTTTATTTTACAGGTCTTTTAACTGTCTGCCTTCAAAGCTCTCCAATTCAATTCAAAATACTGTCACCCCACTGGAGACATTCCTGGGCTTGCCCATTGTCCACACAAGGAGCCTGAGTCATGGCCTACATCACTGACCAGTTTACACCCGCTTTGTTTATTTGTGTTAATAAGGGTCTTTTTCCTGGGCTGAGTGCTGATGGGTGCCCAGCTAGGACTACAGTAGTTTGAACTGTTTGAAATCCCTGGAATGCGCCGGGCTAGACACAGCTGGATCCACAGGATCATTTGGCATCAGAAGCTCAACTCCCCACCAAGGCGATTCAGGCAAGGAAACCTGTGATCAGCCACTTTTCATCCCCAACAACTCTGTCAGGCTGCATTCCTTCCCGCCCACCCTGGTGTTCAGTTAGCTGCCAATTAAGCTCCCAGGCTTCCCTATCCCCCCCCCCCCCCCCCCCCGACTCTGGAAAGGAGAGGACCAGGGAGTTCTCAGCTCAGGTTCAAAGGCATCTGGCTATGTGCCTGAGTTTATCCTGGCTCCCTTCTCAGAGACCTAGATTCCTTTGAAAGTGAAATGACTTAAGAAGAAAAGAAGACCCCACATATTGGAGAGGCATCTCCCCACCAAGACACATTTGGTTTAAACAGCCACTTCTGGTAGCTTGGGCCATTCTGGGGCAGCCTCACACTTTAGGTGGGCTAACCTCCTACTCAGCTCCCCTGGGGACTCAGTTACAAGGCACAGCAGCAAAGAAGGAATTAGAGGAGAGGGAGATGCAGAGCCACCATGCACAGCCTTTAGGTTCATTCTTGTGTGAGCTATTTGAATATAATTTTCCATCCCCGTACCCCAGCACTAAACCCAACGATGTCACACCCCGGGTATGACATGTCTGCCCCAGCCTCCTTTTGTGTTGTCCCCAGTGCCCCTCTTTATCTAAGCTGCTCTTCCTAGGCCTCCTCCCTCCTGCCCACCAGACCCAAAGCTATGCCTCTGACTGCCCCACCTCCCACCCTGTACTGTGTGACCTGTACCTCCTCTGGCTATCTGATCTTTGATGTCTGGCGTGACTGAGCCTTCATCTTGTGCTGTACATCTGGCCAGAGTCATCAGGACTCACCGGCAGGAGCTACACCTTTTCTCAGCCCTGACTCCTCTACCCATTTCTCATGTAGAGTTTTCAATGAATTATTCATTGAATCAACATATATTAATATCGAGCCCCTAATACATGCCAGACAACATGTCAGGGACTGTGTGTATAGTGAAGAACAAGACAGCTCTGTTCCTTTCAGCAGGTGGCCATGGCTCTGAACCACACAGCACTTAACCTGTACACATACCTGGGACTCCCCACAGGCACAAGGCCACACCCCCAGAATGAGCATAGGAGTGAACACCTGTTCCCAACAGCCTCCAGTGCAGGGCAGGCCCAGAGGGCTGTCACAGGCTGAAAGTCTGAATTCCTTGTCCCCAGAAGGGGCAGTGTTCTTTACCCATCCTAACCATAGAGGTCAGCTCCAGATGTGCTCCCCACTTCCCACTTCCACATCTGTTTCCCTTCCCCTCCCCCTGCTTGCTGGAATCACTCTTAGAGCGTTTCTGAAGATTCTGGGCCATCCAAAGCTGGGACTGGGAACTGAGGCCTATTGGACAAAGCAAACAGCAATAGGCATGATGAGTTAGAGCCAACCGGGAGTAGGAGGGTTCCAGACTTCTTGGAGGAGGAGGAGGAGGAAGAGGAGGAGGAGAAGAGGAAGAGGGGGAGGAGGGGAAGGAGGAGGCATTTACTCTGAACCGTAGTATATAGAACATTGTGGAGATAGGTGGAACCTTCAGGGGATACTGAGGCTGCGGAGGTGACTGAAGGATGATCAGAAGTTCACAGTCATTCTGTCTACATAGTGGGTTAGAGACCAGTCTCTACATGAGACCTTATCTTTAAAGGGGGGGTGGGGAGGGGCTCTAGGCCCTACTGGTAAAGGCATTTGGTGCTAAGCCTAGTGACCTGTCCCAGGACCAAATGGTAAATGGAGAGAAATGACTTCTGAGAGTTGTCCTCTGACCTCCGCACATACACCATGGCATATGTGCATCCCCATAGACACACATGCGCACACAGCAGATAAAATGGTTTTTAAAAGGAAGGGTATCCAAGGAAGTGGCTTGTGAGCAGAGCCCTGAACAAAGCCTGACCTGAGCTGTTGCTCGTGCCTCCCCACTCTGTCCCTTGCCACCCAACTCTGTCCCTTGCCACCCCACTCTGTCCCTCGTGTCCACACTTCATGCCTGTTTGATATCGTCTTCTTAAATGAGTGAGCGGGCATTTAGCTCACAGCCCTCACAGTGCTACAGTGGACGTGTCTTCCTGGGATGTCCTCAGCAGGTCTCAGGAGCTCGTGACAGTAACTCATAGCAGACAGAAAGCCATTTGTCATTCATCCTCGGCCTCCTCTGTGGCAATGACAGATCAAGCCTCT
The DNA here is from genome assembly GCF_000001635.26 of Mus musculus. Taxonomy (NCBI): domain Eukaryota; kingdom Metazoa; phylum Chordata; class Mammalia; order Rodentia; family Muridae; genus Mus; species Mus musculus. Next base: position 64,628,094 of record NC_000075.6, read on the forward strand.
TTGACTGGCAGTCCAAGCTGGGAGCTGCTTTCCAAGTCCCTCTCTCACTTGGGAACAAATGGACCAGGACACAAATGACAAGATAGAGTTGAATAGGCTCCAATATAAAAACAAGGAGTGGTTTCCCACTGGGAGGTGACCAATGCCAAACAGCCCTAGCTAGAAGTGATCCCTGGGGAGTGACAGAGGATGCTGAGTCTGAAGACATGGGTCTCTACCCTCTCCGGCTGTGACTCAGTGTTTCCATCTGAGCAATGGGAACACCTTTCTCTGCACAGGACAAAGTCAGGAGTTCTCACTAATGGGACAGTAAAATGGCTCGGCAGATCAAAGCACTTGCAGCATGAACTTGGCAATCTGAGGCTTGGGTGGCAGGAGACAGCAAACGCCCAGAGCGGTTCTCAGACCTTCATACACCACACGCTCAATACACACCACCACGCACAGTGCACTTACCCCCCCCCCACACACACACACTTTAAAAACTGTAAGTATTCACTAAATAAACCATGTTATTCCATAGCAAAGGTTCCTGCTTCAGTTAAAGCCAGCTGTGCTCACAGGCGGAAGAACGGCTGTATGAATGAGGCAAGCGCCCACTGGTTGTATTCATTTGGAAATCTCACTGATACATGCTGTTCAGCGGCACCTGTGAGAGACACAAGTGTCTGCTCTGGGAGTCAAAGCCATGCTCCATGTTTCCACTGACTTACTGTTGCTGGGTCTAGCCTGTTCTTTGTGGGGTTGGGCCTGCAACACCAGAGAGGCATGACTTTGAAGGCAGAGACCTTGATCCACCTTAACTGCCTCTCTATGAGTACCCACTGCAGGGCTGGGCCCCTGGTGACTTCTCAGAGAGTAGATTGGAAAAACTTCCTCTGCCACAGCAGAAATCCCTCAGTAAGACCGTTGGAAGGACTCTAGGAAACTAAGCATAGACCTTGAAAGGCAGAAACTGGTTCACCACACGCCCTTTCCTTTCATTCTTCAGCTCTGTGTGAGGTCCAATAGAAACCACGCCATGCCTGGACCCAGGACTACACCACCTTAGAGTTTGTGGGCCCAGAGTGCCATATGCTCACATGGGTTGATCCTGTTTTGTTTTTTTGTTTTTTTGTTATAAGGGACCTGGAAGGCTTAAAGCCTTCCCCGTGACAGAACCACAAAGATGTCACTCAGGGGTCCTCTGTGAGAAGAACATGGTATGGATGGTGGCAGTGTCCTAGGGTTCAGTCCCTGTAAGATTCATGTTTGACTCTCATAAAGACATCCCATGCCTTCACCTCTTTCTTGTGGACCCCACATCCTTGATGGGGGCTCACTCTGGGGACCATCACCAAGTTCTCTGGCGCGTGCATGTGTGTGTGTGTGTGTGTGTGTGTGTGTGTGTGTGTGTGTGTGTGTTTGTGTGTCCTAGCATGACTTTGCCTCCTGGAACCATGAAAGGCAGTGTGGGCTGGGAAGGGCAAGGGGTCTGCGGCTCCTTTGAAGCCTCTTCCAAAGAGGAAATCCCTTTGTGCACTGCGTGATCTCTGAGGCTCTCCGGGCAAATTGGGAAGATGAATCAACTGTGGGGGCCCCGGAGCTTCAAAGGCAGTGTAAGGTGGCAGATCAAGCTGGTAGAGCTGTTCTCATTAAAGCTGGGGGTGGTGGGGGCTCCCAGCAGAGCTGAGGACTAGACCCACAACCCACAGCCTGGGGCCCTGAGGGCTAGCCTGCAGCCTCTGGCCCTGAGGGCTAGCCTACAGCCTTAGATCCTGGAGGGAGCCCACAGTCTGCCTCTCCTTGTGGATCCCATTGTTGTGGAGGGTGAAGCAGAAATGACTGGGAATCTGGAGTCACCACAGGGCAGACGTCACCCACAGGCAGGGGTCTGGCTGGCATTATAGAACAGCAGAAGGTTGGAAGGGACACAGTAGGAACCTCTGGTCAGCACAGCTACTAGTCAGAGCCCTGCAATTCTACATTTCTCAGCCTCTAGCTTGGCTGGCCCCTTCTCTGGGGAACATAAAGACAGGGAGAGAGCAAGGATATAGGTCTTCCAGTGCTCCTCCTTGGGAGACAAGCCAGAGACCATGAGAGCCCCTGAAGTGGTGTATGGGTGTGAGCAGTGTACACACACTGCCTAGCTTCCTTTCTCTGTAGAGGGACCTGCCATCCTGAAGGCTGTGGCTTCTGCCAGGGATTGTTTCTGCAAGGAGCTGAGCCCAGGTTTCTTTCCCATCCCTGCCCTGTGACACTGTGACACCCCTACATCCAGAACAGTCCCTGATAAAGAAGCAAAGTCTCTGATTACGTCATCACAGTTGATACATTTGACTTTCACCTTGCTGCCACCGGGCTCCTAACTTGGGTGTAAGGTGTCACACCCGTGTGTTGATCAACAGCTCACCTGCTGACCTCCAGTGTTAACAGACAGTGGATGAATTAATCAGTGCCTGAGGATGCTTCAGGACGAGGCCAGATCCCACCATACAATTGCACACAGACACACACTCAGGACTGTGCATGCCAAACTTTTCTGTTCTGCTTTTGTTTGGTTAGTTTTGGTTCGGTTTGGTTTTGAGGGGGCAGGTCTGGAGGCCAGAGGTCAAGATCAAGTGTCTCCCTCAATCACCCTTCACATTTTTATTTTGATTATCTTGTATGCGTGCCATGTGTGGCCACAGTATGTGCATGATGTCAGAGGACAACTTGCCAGACTTGGTTTTCTCCTTCCACCCATGTGGGGCCCAGGGATTGAGCTCAGGTTGTCAGATTTGAAGGCAAGGACCCTCACCTGCTGAGTCACCTTACCAGCCTCCCAGCTTAGTCTTTGAGGCAAGGTCCCTCGCCTATTCCTGGGGCTCACTATTTTGGCTAGACTGGCCGGCCAGTGAGCCCCGGGGATCTGCTTGACTCTGCCCTTCCAGCACTGGAGTTACAGGCATGGACCACCGTGCCCGGTCTTTTAGGAGGATGATGGGAATTTAAACTTGGGTCCTCAAACTTAAACAGCAAGCACTCTACTCACAGAGGCATTTCTTCAGCCTCTCAATCATTTATTATTATTATTATTATTATTATTATTATTATTATTATTATTATTATTATTAAAAAGAAAAATACCTTTTTAAATGTAGTGCTGGAGAGAGAGCCCAGAAACTTAGAAACCAATGTACAACACTGCAGCTGTTTGCACTAATAACCCCACCCCCACCCCCACCTCCCAGCCTTGTGCTTAGTGTCCTGTGCAGTGCCACACTGTCATGGTAATGACATCTGAAAGCCCAGGCCTCATCCTGGCTTAATGCACCCACTCTGAGGGATGCCAGCTCCAGCAAAGCCACATTGCCCGCTACTGTCTCCTAACACGTTGGCAGTAGAAATGGACCTGGCTGGCTCTGCTCAGTCCTACCTTGTGCCCCAGCTCCAGGACCTCTTGGTTCCCCCACAAGTGTACAGCAGGTATAGCTGTCACCCCCAGACTGGCCCAGAACCTGCTGCCTCTCCGCTCTGTGGGTCAGCACCACCTTTCACTTACTTGCCTGTTTGTCAAGCTGGTAAATGGTATTCTTACATGTTATTTAATAACTCAGTTATTAATATGACCTGGCCAGCCCCCAATAATCGAGGCAGAGTCCTATGATTTTTTTTTAAAATCAGCTTTAGCACAATTACTGGGCGATATTCTGCTCATCTATTTTTCTATACACTAGACTGTTAATTCCCCAGCTGCGCTCCCCAGTACTCGCTGTTTGAGTCTCGCCCAGGTTAGGGTTATTTCTGCTCCACCAGTCTGTCTTCAGGGGGCATTTCTCCTGGCCAGGTGCTCCTGGTCCATCTTGTCTAGTGGAGACCTCTTCTTCCTCTCCTCATGATCCCTACCTGCAGCACTCGGCCCATTACCAAAATCCTGCCTACCTCTATTCTCCTCAGTAATTATCTGTAGTCACTTTTATTTAACCAATAGCTTTAAATTGGGGAGGGAAGTTTACATAACAAAGGCTAGTATATGTGAGAATCCACTAGTGGGGAGGGTGGATCTTGGAGTTTAGAATTTAGCATTTGTCTGCACAGCTCCAGACCAACCCCTAACACAGTCAGACTGGACTTCTCAGGCCCTAGCACACAGTGCAGGCCCAGCAACTGTTTGATGCATGGATAATGAGCCTCTCTCCCGACAACTGGTGTGCTGGGGTAGAAAGGGCCGGGTGGATACAGTCTACCAGTCTCAATCTCTAGTTCTTTACTATGTGGCCACTGGGGAGTCCTGCCACATCAGGAGATGGAGGGACATGGAGGCACAGTCCTCACTGGACATGGCTGCAGGGAGCACAGGTGCCATTGGAGGTTAAGGGAACACCACAGAGAGGGTAGCCAGTGCAATGAATAGACCTCTAAAAAAGCTCGTGGTCCGTCAGTATAATCCTATGCTCCGAGTGTCTGTCAAGACTGGGACAGTGTCTGGAGATTCGAGTTTGGATCTACAGTACTTGGGTCTGTGAATATCTAATTGCAACCATCTCAGTGGAGGGAGGAGAGTTGAGGGATGGATCCTCTCAGATCCCAGGAGCCTCCCTGCTCCACTGGCCCAAGTGGGCACAATTAGCATCACAAGCTTAGGAAGGAAGAGGCCCAGCCCTTGCCTGTTCCAGTTTCTGGATGAGGACCCCTTTGGCATTTGGACATTAGGGCAAGCCAGTGTGACTGGATCTTGAAAACATTATGTTAAGCGAAATAAGTCAGATACAAACATCTGCTCCTGTATGGTTTCACTCTTACGAATGGCTGGCGTTGGCAAATGAGGAAAGATTGAGGTTTCGTGACGGCCAAGTATGGGAAGTCATTGTAATTGGTTGTAGGAGTATCTCTGGAGGCTGCTAGAAGGTTTGGAAATGATAGTGTTAACACACATGACAAATGCTATCAGGTTGTGTACATATGTGAATAATATGGGAATTTTATGCCACATAACTCAATAGAAAATATTAATAAGTCAATATGTTACCTGAAGAGAATAAAGTGATAGGAAATAGTATCAGCCATGGAAAACCAGGGACCACTATTTATACATAAACTAACCTCTAAACAAGGTACTGATGGGAAGTGACCCTCTGTTCTTCATCCTGCAACCCAGGCTGGCTTCAAACTACTGTATAGCGGAGGATGACCTCGAACCCCTGACCCTGCTGCTTCTACCTTCAGGGTGCTGGGATTACGGATCTGTACCACCAAGCCTGTTTATGCTGTGCACTCTGCCAACTGAGCTACAGCCTTAATTGTCATCTCTGTGGATGATGGCTAGCTGCCAGCATCCTGCATCTCCCTGCACTGACACCAGGCCTTACCCAGCAGGTAGCAGCCCAGACTCTCAGTCACTTCCTAGCTGTGACTTGAAATAAGTTATTTATCCTCTCTGAGCCTCCCTTCCTTGTCTGAAAAATGGGGATAGTAATAGCATCCATGACCCTAAGTGTGAAAAGTCAACTTGGCACCTGCAGTACACGGCCTGGTTGTATAGTAACTGCTCCATCAAATATGGCGACAAACTGAGAAGCCTGTTTATAGCGAAGTCACGAAGTCACGGTGGAAGAGAGCTGTCAAACCGCTCCCTGTTGTGAGGACCCAAAACCCACAAGGCTGGATCCTGGAGTCTGAAGGGGTCAGGTGGGAGGGGCTGAGCTGCCGGCCTTGTACATCTGGGTATCCCTTAAGCCCTGGGTAGCTGCTCAGAGAAGCTGAAAAATCAGCAGAAACCAAATATAATTAGAGAGCAGAGTCCATGAAAGGGTGAAGGGAAAAAAAAGCCCACCTACGTGAGGTTTGACACGGCCTGGCTCAATTGGTCAGAGTGCGTAGATCCACGGAGGAGCACCAGGCCCCTGTAATTGCAGACTGATCGCTCTACTTGCCTTCAGCAGAGTAGATAATTAACTCTCCCGGCTCCGTCTCATTTCCCTATCACCACTGAGGAATGAGGAGTTTTTATGTGAATTTTTCCAGATAACTGAAGTTGATCCCTGTGGTCCCTAACATTTTTTCCCATTGAGTTACTCTGGGGGAGAAATTTCTCTGCGATGGGTGACAAGCTTCCTCGCTTCCCTGGTCAGAACTGTTTAACTTAGCTCAGCTTCCTCCTGCTGGCTCAGATACCAGCGGCTGTGTGTCTGTCCTCTGATGGCTGCAGGTAGCTGTACTTTCTTAGTCTCTGTGTTTTCTGTTTATTTCCATGCTTTCCTGTTTGGACACAAAGTTGTCGGGGTGTGGATGTGTGTACATGTGTGTACAGGTGCAGATGTATGAGTATGTGTGTGCGTGTGCGTGTGCGTGCGTGTGTAAATGCCACAGTATGAGTATGGATGTCAGAGGACAACTTTCCAGAATCTGTTCTCTCCTTACACCACTTAGGTCCTGGGGCTGAACTCAGGTCTTCAGTCTTGGTGGCAATCACCTTCATCTAATTAGCTATCCCACTAGCCCACCACCTTATTTTTGAGACAGTCTCGTACTGAGTCTGAAGCTAAGTTGGCTGGCCAGTGAGATTTTGAGATCTGTCTGTCTCTGCTGTACAAAACCGAGGTTGCATGCTTAATGTGGGGATTTGAACTCGGGCCCTTCTGCTTTCACAGCAAGTGCTCTTACCCACTGAGCCATCTCCTTAGCCCTGCCTTGTGGTTTTAGGAGCTTCATAGCACTGGGACACAAATATAGGCATGTTTATATTCACATCTGTTTGTAGTGTGAGGAGCCGGAGTTGTAGTCTCATGACTTCTACAATGTCCTAAGCCACCTTTATTCCTATACTGTCATGGAGTGCTGAGTTCTGTGATTCTGTGTCAGCCACACCCCACGATAAACCATTTATCTCCAGAGATGGCAAGTCACCTCTTGCATGTTGTATAAACTTTCCTGGCAAGACATTTAAAAAAGAAAATCTACTTACCTGAGATGAGGCATCAAATAACAGATTCCACAAATGAAACAAAGTAACAATTTCACCAAAGTGCAAATTGACAAAACTGTGAGTTTAATGGGCTTATTTCCAGAACAGGAATGAGAAGTCACTGAAAGGAATTAGGGGGCCACATAACTGAAAAAGTCTCACCCTCGCTTGCATGGATGACAACTTCCTCATAGCTACAGAGATGGAGTGTCTCCTTTAATTAACCCACCCCACCCCCTGTATACTCCAGAACCCCCCAAGACCCCAAGCATCTGGGACAGAAGTACACACAGCTAGGAGGGAGATGTAGGAAGGAGAAACTGGAGGCCACACTCTCATCTGTGGAGGAACATCAACAGGCCTGATCTTGATGGTTCCTGCAAGTGGTCACAGCAGATTGGTGAAGGTGGCAGTGTCTATTATGCTCAGAGAACAGTGCTCTACAACACGTCACCCCTAGGCACTTGGGAGATACCAAGGGGACAAGTGAGGGATGAGAGTGGCTAAGTAAAGCTCCAAGTCCCTGTGACAACATTCTGTCTCCTTATCCAGGACACGGTTTTGTTATATTCTGTTTGGGGCTGTTCCAGAGAGAATGGAGGTTACTGCCAGACATGGCAGGTCACACCCACAACACTTTGGAGGCTCAGTAAGTGTTTGAGGCCAACTTGAGCTGCATAGTGAAATCCTCTCAATAAAGAAAAGAAAAAATTAGGAAGGTATGGATTTGTACCTGAAATGCAAAATGTCACTAGGTACCCAGTGGGACATGAAGGGATGCTACTAGCTTCAGATTTTCAGTTTCATGTAGGGTCACTGTGGCCCCAGAAGATGTAGGAATTGCTTGTCTAGATCCTGAGGCTGCTCACAGTGGTGGGTGGAGAAGAAACAGCCAGCTCTGAGCTATCACTCATCTGCTTTACAGCCACCCTCCAAGCTTCCCATCTTGGAATCCCCCAGTGAGTCTCCCATGGACCTGAGCAAAGACCTGGAATCAGAATGCTTTTGGGCTGCCCTGCAACAATGTAACTTCCATGACCCTCTGACTTGCGGTCTATAACTTAGAGAATGAAGGGAACCTGTGAGGGTTAGATACTGTTCCTGCATCCAACTTCCAGGATGGGGCCTGGCACGTGGGGAGATTTAAACAGCCCTGTCATTGTTATAATGGAATCACAGCACATACACGTTGAATGCTAACTATGTGCGCTTGGCAATGAAGAGAGAGGGAGGAGGGGTACCACTCACTGGTTAAAGTGCTTGTCTAGATCCCCAGGACTTATGTAAATGTCTGTGGGTGTGGAGGCTGCCTGTACTTCCAGCTTTAGAAAGTAGAGACAGGGATCCCCAGAACAAGCTGGCAGGGGAGACTAGCCACATCCACAAGCTCTGGGTTTGGCTGCGAGACCCTGCCTCACTGAATGAGGGGAAGGGTGACTGAGGGCGATCCCTGACTTCACCTTGAGCCTCCTTGAGCACGTGTACATACACACATGCGTGTACATACACACATGCAAACATGCATATATACACATTCCAAACTGGGAAAGAGAACGAGTGAGCGCACACACAGTGGATAATTCTGTCAGTCTTCTCACCCGCTGGGAAGGTTTCCTGGAAAGAGAGTGAGCTGGGGGATGCTGCACTGCTACCCTTCAGCTTCTCTGTCCCGTGAGCCGCTCTCAGCATGAGAGGAGCCTGTCACTCTGAGTAGACTGGGAAACTGAAGGCGATGTCCACTCATAGTTTGGCAGCCCAGTCTATTTGTGTCAATATTCAAGGCACAGATGAAGAAGGCCACAGATGAATAAGCCAAGATGAGGGGGTGTGGATCAGAGACTCAGTAGTTCTGTCTACTGCAGGGTAAACAGATGCAGGCTTCTGGATAGTGACCCAACCCACTATCAGGAGAGATTTGTGTGACCCTGGCAAAGCTGGTGGAGCGCCAGCATGTTCACAGGCCACACCCATCTCTGCCTTCTTGTGCCTGCTTAGCACCTGAGTGCTTCTGTGTATCTGTTCACCCCAAGGACACCCTTCCCATACCACTCACCTGACCCTTTCCTCCCAGGGTCTAAATCCTAGAAAGCTTGGGTACAAAGATCAGCTGGCCATCTGTGCCCACAGGCAGCAGAGCCACCCTCCACTCCAGCTTGCCCAGGGCTGAGGTGCTCTTTGGAATTGAGGACTTTCGGTGCTGAAAGCAAGACAGATGGTCCTCTGGCAGGCAGACAAGTGAGCCATCTTTCACTGCCCTCTTGCAATGTGGAGCCCTCACCTGACTGCCTTAACTGGAAGCAATCTTTCTTGCCTAGAAACAGAAATCCTAGAACAGTATTTGTGCCTGTCATTAACCAAACTCCACTCCCACTCAAAGCTCCCAGTTGTTGGGGGACGTCTTATATTTGTTGTGCCCTGAGTGCACCAAAAGGGTCAAAGTGGGAGGTGATAACAGGCTGGGTAACTTTCCTGAAGTTCTGGGCTACTCTGTCCCTTTCCGTGGCTTAGAATGCAGGTCTCCAGAAAGCCATCAGTCTTGGAAACATTTAATTACAGGAATGGATCTCCTAGGTTGTCTGTCACCTCCCAGGGATACAATTTTTTTTTCCTGCTCTTTCTGAAGGAGCTTGGGCAGTGAGGAAATTGAACTGAGGAAGCAAGTAGGGGGCCTGAAAGTATTCCTGGAAGGGAGGAGGAGGAGGGAAGGGAGAGCCAGGGGTGTGCACAGTGAGTCAGAACCGTCCTTAAGTAAATGAGAATGTGAGAGGTTAAGACTGTGAGTGGGACAGAGAAAAGAGGGCTTCACAGGCCGACATGAGGCTGGGCCCAGCTGCCTGGAGAGGAACAGGGTCACAGAGCAAGGTGGCAGGCATGGCAAGAAAAGGTCCAGCTGAGAGGAGTAAGGATAGATAGACCAACCAAAGAGAGCTTCCCAGAGACAGAGGGAGGCAGAAAGCTGTGACCAGGTTTGCATTGGAGGAGGTGCCCGTGGCATCGATTGAAGTGAGCAGCAGCGCTGGAAGGCCTTTGAGGCTATGCCTTCTTTAGCTCCCGTGAACACTCGGTGGCTTGGTGGAGCCTGACAGAGGTCTCCAGATGCCAAGGACTCCATCCAGATACCCGCAACAGCTTGGTCTCCAGGGGCAGAGGAGATGGTAAGGCCAAGTGGACCCTCGTTCTAAGGAAAGCTCTGACCCAGAGTATCCTTTTTTGCAGGCTGTGACAGCGAGCACTGGGGTCCCCACTGCAGCAACCGGTGTCAGTGTCAGAACGGCGCCCTGTGCAACCCTATCACCGGCGCCTGCGTGTGCGCCCCGGGCTTCCGAGGCTGGCGCTGTGAGGAACTCTGCGCTCCTGGTACTCACGGCAAGGGCTGCCAGCTGCTCTGTCAGTGCCACCATGGCGCCAGCTGTGACCCGCGCACTGGCGAGTGCCTCTGCGCTCCTGGCTACACAGGCGTTTAGTGAGTAGCGAGGGCGTGGCTTGGGGTGGGGCCAGGGCGAGATCAGGACTCCAGGGGTGGGGAAAGAGGGGTGGGGCAGAGCCAGGAGACTCTGCTGGATGCCCAGCTGGGGACAGGGTGGGGGGGGGTGGGGGGGTGTAGGGAGGTGGGTAGCGTGGCCTGAATGACCCTGGTTTGGAACAGGTCAGGGCTGTGGCCTGGAGGCTCTCACCAGGGCTTTCAAGGCTTTTGGGCCACTTCTTAGCACCCTAGTAGGCAGGAAGAGCAGAAAGTCCCGGTTGTGACATCTGCCCTCTGACCCCAAGTGCCCCAGTGTCTTTAAGTACCCAGGCCTCACCCCTACAAGTCTCAGATTCAAGCCCTTAAATACCTGGTCCTACTGGAGACAACTCACATGGCCAGAGGGCCCTTCCTAGTTAAGGGACACAAGTGAGTTTGACCTCCTCTTCTAACTTTCATACTATGCCTGTTTGCCCCATCCTAATTGGGCCTGGTTAGAGCCCATCTGATGTATCATGTGCAGATTGGCCCCTCACTTCTGTGTCCTGGGGAAGCCATACTGATAGGGATTCCCCAGGGCAGCTTATTGGACACTCTCACAGACAAGACTGGTGCTGTCTTTCCAGCCCAGCTGAGGCTCTCTAGTGTTCTCTTAGATCCATAGCAGAAGCCAAGGATGCTGGCCATAAGACATCCTGGATTGACAGGCTCTCCTGCCCCAGTATCTGATCAGCTCCCATGAGGCCATGGTCATTGGAATGAGACCCAAGGCAATGATACAGACCTTCCCTACACTCCCACAGTGGCTGGTCCCCACACATGGCAGCTGGGAGCCTCTCAGAGCCCAGGAAAGACATTCCTTGGAGTTTCCAGCTTTTACCTTTGAAAACAGGCAGGTTTTCAGGGGCTGGAGAAATGGCTCAGTGGTTAAGAGCACTGGCTACTACTCTTCCAGAGCTTCTGAGTTTAATTCCCAGCAACCACATAGCAGCTCACAACCATCCTATAATAGGATCTGATGTCCTCTTCTGACATGCAGGCATACATGCAGAGAGAGCACTCATACACATAAAGTACATTTTTAAAAAAATCTTTAAAAGAGAGGAGAAGAAATAGGCTAGTTTTAAAAGGCAAAATCCAGGGCCACATCTTAGCACTGTTGCTTGTGATTTTTTTACCCATCTGGCGTGCCCTTTCACCCTCTCCGTGCAATCGTGCAATCCTGCAATCGGCTTCACCTTCAAAGCCTAAGTAAACCATCTTCTTAGGGAAGTCTCTCAGCCTCCTCCCCAGAACCTCTGAGTGCTGGCCCAAGTGCCCTACAGTTCAATATATTATATCTGTCTCCCCCTACTGGCAGGGATCAGAACATCCATGCTTACAGATGGTGGGGAGGGGTTTCAGGCTCTCAAGTCTGCAGGTGGGCTGGTTGCTGATGTCACCCACACCTGGGGGGAGGAGTCAGGTGCCTGGGACTGAGCACTAGGTTGCTTTTGGGAATTCTGCTGTCTGACCTCTTCCTCTCGCTGCAGCTGTGAGGAGCTGTGCCCCCCTGGGAGCCATGGAGCTCACTGTGAGCTGCGCTGCCCCTGCCAGAATGGAGGCACCTGCCACCACATCACTGGCGAATGTGCCTGCCCTCCAGGCTGGACGGTAGGTGGGCCCTCAAGATCTAGGTGGGCACCGTAAGATGTTTTGGCACCATGAAAGGCTAAATTCCCCCCACCCCTACCCCTGTTTATAGTCATAAGCTGTCATGTGACACTAGCAGTGAAGAGTCCCAGGTCTAGGGTCTGTGTGGCTGAAGGCAAGTTACTTAGCCTTTTTGAATCAGTGGCAATGTCTAGGGCTGCACTTGTAGCCCAGTTGGTAGAACACATGCCTAGGATGCACAAAGGTCTGGGTTGATCCCTAACACCTCAAGAAACCAAACTATAATTTCATCATATGGGAGGTGGAGGCAGGAGGATTAGAAACTTAAGGTTATCCTCGGCTATACAACAAATTCAAGGCCAGCCTGGGCTACATGAGACCTGTCTGGAAAATAATGTTTTTAATTAGAAAGGAAGGAAGGAAGGAAGGAAGGAAGGAAGGAGATTGATTGACTCTGGATTTGGGTCTGGGTACCCTAAGGAGCTTCAGGTGTGGCAGAGGGGACTGGGAAAGAGGAGCCGCAGCAGGGTCCGTTCATCTGGATTCGTGAAATGTTACCCTACCTCACATATTCATGCTGACTCTGTGACTGCTAGAATCTGTTATGTTCCCAAGTGCTTCAGGTACCTCTGCTGCCTCCTCTCCTATCACAGGTCTCTCCAGTCCAGGAATCCCCACTATGGGAAAGTAGGCAGACATATAGCCTCACCATGGAGGCCTGCCTTCAGGTGATATGTCTGATGTTGCTCCCCCACAAACCTCCCTGACTCTGGTCTCAGCTTCCCCACATACAGGAATGACTTGCCTTCAGTGCGCCTTGCTTGGGCTGGCTATCATGGTAGGTGAAGCCCTCAGGTGAAACTGTGTATCCAAGGGGCTTGGCAAACACCAAAGCCTTTTATACCTACTTGATATATACCCCCTGAATGTCACAGCCTAACCACAGCCTGCTATCAGCTGCCACCATCCCCTGTTAGCACCTCCCTACAGACCCAAGCCCCTGAAAGACTGCCAGCCTCGGGGGCTGCCCTTCCCCACTGTAGCCCCTGTAACATGCCCCACTTTGGGAGAGGCTCAGCCAGTTGCTTCCCCAGGGCCTGAGGACAGGGCTGCTGAGCAAAGCAAGATATTTCAGGAGGCTTTCGACACCAAGCTCCCAAGGGCAGCTAGGAAGGACATCTGCAGACCCACGATGCTTCTAGACAGGGAGAGACCTTAGGAATCCAGTGTGACCAAATATGGCTACATCCTGGAGTCAATGAGGAGTCAAGAGGTCATACTTGAACCTCTGGAGTGCCATCTTTAATAAGCTCCCCAGGTGACTCTGAGGAAGGCAGTGTGCCGACACAACCTCACTTGGACGCCATTGATCAAGAGCAAGGGGTTGCCTCCTGTTGCCATAGAACACTTTAGCTCCTTGGGGTGAGTGGGGAAGGAAGAAGCCTTGACATTGGTGACATTGGTACTCAGGCTCCTACAACTCTCGGTATTGGCATTCTAGGTCATAGGTCATGGAAGCAAAACCAGCCACAGCTTGAGGAGTCTAACACCATGGTCTGGCCATAAATGCCATTCTTGAATCAGGGTGTTTAGAGCAGGATAGTGTGACCTGCCATGGGCCACAGTGTTGGTTAGGAGTGAGGTGGAGTTAGAACCTGAATCTCAACTCCAGAACCATCTGACTCATGTTCTCACTCTCTGTCTCTGTCTCTTTCCTCCCTCTCTCCCTTCCTCTCTCTCTCCTCCAACCTTCCTCTCTATCCCTCCTTCGGGCTCTCTCTCTTTATCTCTCTCTCTCTCTCTTTCTCTCTCTCTCTCTCTCTCTCTCTCTCTGTGTGTGTGTGTGTGTGTGTGTCTTTCTGTGTTTCTTTCTTTTTCTTCTCTATCATTTCCTTTCTCTTTCTCCTCCCTCTGTCCCTCTTCTCTCTCTCCACTCTTCTGAAAGGACCAAAGGATGAGATCACTTCTCATCTGTCTACTTCTCCCACTCTGACCTGCTTTTTGGAAAGGCTTCTATCACCAGTCAGGTTCCAGGTATCCAGTGCCCACCAACAGGGTTCAGGGAGCCCCATGAATCATGGAGGGAGCCCTGAACCTGAGCGGCATCTTCTGAGATGCTCCTACGGGCCGCTGGACTTCAGGGATGGAGGAAGGAGAAAGCTAACCCATAGCGGTGGTTCTCTTCCTAACACACTTTTTCAGGTGACAAGAAATCTGTCTATAGGAAGCTTTGGTGCTGAGGACTTTGTTTTAAATTTTATGATAGACAATCGCATTTCTATTTTCGACATAGCATTGAACTTGCAGATTTGCATGAATTATTAATACCCCAATGCATGCCTAGTCACAATGTAACTTCAGCTTCAGATCAGGCCTGAGGCTCCTCCTAGGGAGAGCAGGGGCCAAGGAAAGGCTGCTGAAGGAAATGGTCACTTGTCCTTATCTTCCATTGCCTGACTTGCCACTGGTCCTCATGGGGACTCAGCTGATAGAATGGTACTCACTACCCCCAGACTGCTGGGACACAGGACAGAGAAGCTTCTGTGAGGTCTGGCCTCTCTGGCCCTTCAGGCCACTGGCCCCCAAGAATGCCATAGGCCCCTCCACTTGCCTGGCTATACTGAACCCAATGTGGGCAGGCGTGTGCCAAGAGCCTGGGAGCTTTCTCCCTGAGTCTGAGACCTTGCAGAGCAAAGAGGGTAACTGCAGGTAGGTGGCTTGATGACAGTGGACACTGGGACACGCAGGAACCAGGAAGTGCTACAGTCAGCCCCTCTGGAGTTCCCAGGCTGACAATAGAGGCTGGGTGGAATGGGTGCATTCACACATGCTCACATAGACACAGACACTCACAGAGACATGCAAAGGACATGACTGGCAAGAGGAGAAATGGAGCTAGAAGCTGGGAAATGGGGTCTGTGATGGTGGAGGCCAGAGAGGGCATTTGAAGCTTAGAGGCTTCAGAGTGTCAGACATTAGGCGTTGGAAAGGCGACTGTAGAGGTCCGTGGCTGGTCCTGGGGTTAGGATCACTTCTATAGCACCTTTACCAGTCGCTGCTCAGTGTCCCCACAATTGGTGCCACTCTGGGACAACAGCCATTAATGTGAATGCCTGAAACACTGGTGAGGCTGAGCCCCCATCTTGGCCCCTTCCTCTTGATTTTCTGTTTAATAAGGACTTTTTAAGGTGTAGCTGCTCTTGAGAGTCAGGTCTGACCAGTTGGAGGACCTTCTAAGTCCTATGTAGCTCAGGAGCCAACTACAGCAGAGACACACCTGACCTTCTCAGGTGGCCAGGCATAGAGCCTCAGATCAAATGCTCAGACAAGGGTTTGGTTTTTTTCATGGGCTTGGAGGCTGGGTGTCAGATAGATAGAAAGGTGTCTTCATCAGGCAGGGCTGATGACTTCTGAGTCTCTGTCCACAGCCTGGAGTCTTTGCATGGCCATCTCCCTGGCCTTCTTATAGAACCCAGGACAAGCAGAACAAAGGTGGCACCACCCATGATGGTGAGCCCTCCTATATCAATTACTAATAAAGATAGTGTACTACAGGGCCTGGGGAGATAGCTCAGTGGTTAGGAGCACTGGCTGCTCTTCCAGAGGCCCTGAGTTCAATTCCCAGCAACTTACAACCATCTATTATGTGATCTGATGCCCTCTTCTGGTGTGCAGACATACATGCAAACAAAGTACCCATATAAATCAATCAATCAATCAATCAATTATATCTTTTTTTTTAAGGGAGAAAATGTACTACAGGCTTGTCTATAGGCTAATTTTATGAAGGCATCCTCTCAGTTGAAGAGTCCCCTTCCCAAATGACTCTAGCTTATGTCACGTTAACATAAAACCAGCCAGCACCCATCATCATGTCTGTCTGTTTACATGGCTTCTAGGGCCAACGTTTAAGTCCTCAATATTTGTATACCAACCACATTACAGGTTGAACTAACCCTCCAACCCGATACATGAGGGTGGATGAGGGCCCACCTACACGAGTCTTTAGCTTCATCTCTGCAAAGGCCCCATGTCCACATACAACCATATCTGTCAGTCTCAAGGAGATAAAGTCACAGCAGGAAAGGAACCCACATGCTGGCCCGCCTCCTCCAAAGGTCATGCTTCCAGCCAGCAGTAGTTGATCATTTATGTAGCCCTGCACCGACTCAGCAAGACCGGATTCCTTCAGCTGACAGTCATTAAGCACCGCTCATTAAGACACTGTTCTGGCTTCCTTTGTATCTCTAATCTCAGTTATCTTTACAGCTTCCTAGAGACCAGGCTTCACCCCCACCTGTGTGGGAGGGAAGGGAGAGGGGGCGGGGACTGGTAGGCATCAGCGTGATTTCCTGCCCCAAGTTGTCTTAGAATTCTTTTCAGAGTTAGAGGACCCTCAAACACCCCCAGCAAGTAAGGACAGAATTGCACAGAGGCCAGAGACTCCTCTTGTCTTGTTTTGTTGAGAAAGCTCCCCCACATCCCCAGACTGCTGTCCTCCACTTCTGCATACCTACTTCTGCAGTCCTCCTTTCTCTGCTCCCGAGCCCCTCCTCTCGGCGCCTCAGTGCCTGCAGAGGGGAAATCTAAGCTGAAAGTCTCCCACTTAATTCATTACAATTCAATAACATGATGCGGAAAGATGGCTCTGGTCTGGCAGGCTTTTCCTGACTGAACTAGCTTCTTCGGGGCCGGTGCTTATTGATGCTTAATAACTGTGTGTTGAACAAATTGATTAATTAATTGGAGGATCATCTTCATTCTCCAGGAGAGAAATGATTATCTCTGGCATGAGGCTGAAAGGGTGGCAGGAGACAAGACTAGGCTCAGACGTTTGATGAAGACTTGAGATTTACACGAACTGTTTTAAAGGTGTACGTACACCACAAGGCTAATCCCGGAGGTGGAGGCAGAGAAAGCAGCCCTCCGTGCTAGTGCTTGCAACCCCAGTTCGTGTCCCTTTGAGTATCTCCCTCTGTTTTCTACCTAGTGAACTTTGCTGCCACTTCTTAACCATTGACTTCAGCCCACAGAATAAGAATTGGGGCGTTAAGATGGCTCAGTGGGTTAGGCGATTGCCCACAAGCCCAACAAGCTGAGTTCAGGCCCTGGGACCCACAGGGTAGACAGAGAACTGACTTAAGCAAGGTTGCCCTATGACTTCCACACACATACACATATATAAATAAACTTAAATTTTATTTTAATTTATGTATTTAGCTCTCCCCCACACACACACACACATACACTTAGTGTTGTCTTTTTTTTTTTTAATAAGCTTAAGGACAATTTTATTCATGTTTAAAAGAAGAACTCCAAGGCAGGCAAGCTGTAAATCTTGGCAACTACCTGGCAGAGGAAGATGGGGAAGAAGAGGAGGGAGAGCCATGACATTTGAGTTGAGCTGGCATGGAGGTCAGGCATGGGAGACAAGCAGCCACATAGCAAGAAGGAGGGCTTCAGCAAAAAAGGGGAAATGCCCAAAGTACAGGCCAGCTTCCAAAAGACAAGAAGGCAGCTAAGCTGTCCGCAATGCTTACGTTATCATGCATGTGTGTGCCATTACTAATTTATCCAGCAACTCAACTGATGGCTGAAATGCCTCTCGATAAGATTGGACACATTAGAAGTCCCTCCCTCCCCCTCCTTCCCTCTGTCCCTCCTTCCTTCCCTCCCTCCCTGCCTCACTCACTCAGTCATTTATCCACTTTTTCTTTCTGTTTTTGCCTTTGTGTTTTGAGACAGTGTTGAGAACACCTTGTGCTTCTTTCTGTGAGCTCTTTGCTTTTGATGGATCCCTAGTTTCTTGAGTTATCTTCCTTTTCTCCTCCTCCTCCTCCTCCTCCTCCTCCTCCTCCTCTTCCGCCTCCTTGGTCTGCTTTTCAAGACAAGGTTTCTCACTCTGTAGACCAGACCAGCTTTGAACTCACAGAGATCTGCCTGCCTCTGTCTCCCAAGTACTGGGATTAAAGGTATGTGTCACCACCACAACTCGGCCCTTTCTTCTTTTCTTTTTCTTCTTTTTTGAGGGGTTTTGTTTGTTTGTTTGTTTGTTTAATAGGATCTCATACACAAATCTAACTCTCAAACTAGCTATATAGTCAAGGATGACCCTTGAACTTCTAATCCTCCTGCCACCACCTTCAGGTATGTTACACCAACTCAGGGCTTCACGCATGCTGTTCGAGCACTCTACTGACTGGGCTGTATCACCAGCCCTGGGTATTCCTCTTTGATGAAGGGTGTGGGGATATTCCAGCTAGTTACTGAAGAGTACCCATGAAGGTTAATGTTGGTGACCTTGTTCAAATCTGAAACTGTCTCTATCCAATCCCCTACTTATGCATTTGGTTTGGTAGTTTTAAAATTCTAGACAGGACTTTACTTTAACTAGTTTATTCTCTTGAAGTGCTAAAGACCGGGGCTTTCCCCTCAGCCCCACCTCTGGTGCTTCTGGGCAGCCAGTTCTAGACTGGAAACTACCTTCTCTCCAGACTCTTAAGGAACTGCTCTACTGCTCTCTAACTCCTAGCTACAAGATATAACAACTTGAGTCCTGGGCTTTGCATAGTTTCTGGCTTTGCATAGTCCTGGGCTTTGCACTGGTTTCCTCTTCCCAATGGCTTTAATTTAGATGTATAAAACTGTGGTGGCTGGAGTGAAGGCACTGTAGTTGAGAGCAATTGCAGCTTTTCCAGAGGATCCACGTTCACTCTCTGAATCCCTGGCAGGGAGCTCACAAGCACCTGTAACTCCAGCTCCAGGGGACCCTAAGTCCCAACCTCCTCAGGTGTCCACACGCCATGGCACACATACATCACAGAAATAAAAAAAATGGTTTGGGGATGTTGTTTTGTTTTGTTTTTGCTTTCTGTTGTTTGCTTGCTTGCTTGTTTTGGTTTTTTAGTCAGGGTTTCTCTGTGTAGCTCTGGCTGTCCTGAAACTCACTCTGTAAAACAGGCTGGCCTCAAACTCAGAAATCTGCCTGCCTCTGCCTCCCAAGTGCTGGGATTAAAGGCGTGCACCCCCAGTGCCTGGCTTAAAAATCTTTTGTTTTTTAATTTGTAAAAATGTGTAATGCTACACCCTGATGGGAGTCATATTTCTCCTCCTTCCTGTCTTCCTTCTGCCCCCTTCTCCCTTCTTTACACTCCCCTTCCCTTCCTCTCACCATTACCTCCTTGTGAGTCCTCTGCTCTCTAGCTGGGTTTAGGAGAGGCACAGGGGTGAGTGTTTCCCCATGGCTGGTGTTGAGTGGGGGCTCTCCTATATCTGCTCAGCAGATATATCTCCTATATCTGCTCTCCTATATCTGCTCTCCTATATCTGCTCTCCTATATCTGCTCAGCTCTCTTTGTCTTCACGTCCATGTGAGAGGATTAACACTACGTCCTCTCCATAGCTTCCTCCAAGGTCTCCCCAAGACTCTAGGAGGACAGGTATCAAATCTGGACCCCCAGTTTCTAACCCAGTACCTGATATGTAGCAGTCACTAACTGTGCCCTGCATAGTTGGGTGCAAGAGCTAGCCTCAGCATACCTAACTGTAGCATGAATACCCAGATCTCCTGATTATACTAAGAACTTGGGGTGGCCCCTGGTGCCTCAGTGTCCCTTGGAGTATATTACCTCAGTGTGCTCTCCTTGGAGCCCTCCAAGCCTGTCCTCAATTCTATTTCAGGGAGCAGTGTGTGCCCAGCCCTGCCCTCCAGGGACCTTTGGCCAGAACTGTAGCCAGGACTGTCCCTGCCACCATGGAGGCCAGTGTGACCATGTGACTGGACAATGCCACTGTACAGCTGGATACATGGGGGACAGGTAAGGTGGCATTAACTCTTGCCTATGATGTTCAGTCATTCATACCCTTAGCAGCCTTGCAGAGAGAACCACCCCTGGCCACCATTCTGGCTCTTTCCTCAGATGGCAACTCACCCACACGTGCATACCCCTCCACCAGCCTGGCTGCCCTGGACTTGCACCAGGGAAGGAGGCGAGCACCCGTCTTCTCCTCCCGAGTCTGCGCCAACAAGGAAGAGCCGAGAGAGAAAAATCAGTGTCCACATTTTGAAGTCCTTATAGAAGTAGATTTGTATTCAAAAATTGAGTTATCTCTGAAAGATACTGACATCACTTTGTGTGATATGAATGCCTGAGAGTACACTGAACAGGGTTCCAGAGAGGCACCATCCTTGAATGAAGCCAACCTGGCAGAGGGAACAAGCAACAGAACACAGACCCTAGAAACTGCCTTCTGGACACAACTGGGAGACAGATGTGGGGCCAGGGCATACTGTGGGAGAGGCAGAAGCAAGGCCCGAGTATCTATGCCATGCTGAACTGGAGATGGAGGACCACACTTGTGTCCATGCACCCAGCGCCTGGTCCCCTTCCCCACCAACCATCCAGAGGGGTCCCTGCCTTTTGCCTGGCACTGTGCAGGTGGATCCAAGTTTCGCCTCTGGTTCTTGAACATTATTGTTACTCTTCTAGACAAAGTGAGAGGAGATACTGTAAGAAGCACAGCTTAGACTAAGCTTAGACTAAGCACTGGAGAAACCAGGACTGTCAATCACACTTCTTCAATGAAAGGAAGTGTGCCTGATCACCTGGCATGCTTGAGTGACCCTTTGCTATTCTGTTAGGAACCAGTCTCTTCCTGAATCCCCCCAATACCCTGAGCTTTGTCTCCAGTGAATGGAACACATCTTTACTACTATCTACTATCCATCTACTTTGTGTTCTCCACCAATAGAATCTATCCTTTCTCTAGGCCCTAGCCCTGAACTTGTTCATTAGCCAATAGAATTCAAGTTTATGGGAAAGGTCACGGGTGTTTTGCTGCTTTGCAAATGATGTAGCCACAGCCCTGAAGCTTTGTTGTGAGAATTGTCACATGAAGACCTTCCCCCCCCCCCAAAGTTCTCCTATGTTTAAGTGTGTAAGAAAAAGCCCAGGGTGTGGGCTCTGAGGACCTGGGGTGAAGTGCTAGCGTCACCTTCCCATTGCATCTTCAAACCCTAAGGTAAGGAAATGTTGGGGACCAGATGAGCCCTACCCCCTGTCCTCCAGCCTTACTCTGGTGTTGGAAAGTAATGTTAGCAAACCTACCAGACACTTTATTAGCTCTCAGGGTTCACCGAGGGCAGAAATAATCCCACGTGTCTCGTCTTCGAGTCTCCCCCTGCCCCCCCCCCCAAAATCTCAGAGCAGAGAGACTCTCCAAAACCACAAGCCTCCCAGCTTGTTTTGCCAGCCTGCCTCGCCTCGCCTCGGGAGAGTTGATGCAGAGCTCTGAGTGCATTTGGCTTTCCCGCCTCAACAGGCTGCCTGGTGTTTAATATTTTGTAAAATTGCCTCCATTAATTTTGTAGGTGACAGCTGCATTAGCCCACCCCAAATTATCATGAGCATATTAAAGCCAAGTGGGTATAATAATGCGGGTCTCCCCAGATCGGAGGCATCCAGCTCAAATCAAACACGGAATGTAACTTGTAATTTAATTGAGCAGTGTATCTGGTTGTTAATGGCGATATTGGACACATTAGATTGATATGTTGGGAAGGAAGGGTGTTTAAGTAGAAAGTTAATCCCTGCTGTGGTTACCCTCCTGTTCCACAGGCCGATTATTAGTGTGCTTTGTGTAAAATTCATTAGCAGTCTTTGCTTGATCTCTAAATAAATAAGTTGTTTAAATTGTGGCTAAGAAAAAAGGTAAAAAGAGACTGATTATGCAAATGGATTAGGTTATCAATATTTCATTTCTAGATTATTTTTGGGGGGGTGGGTAGATTCAGTGCTCCTTCCTCTGGGGTACAGCCAGGTGGGACACTCTCTTCAGAGGAGCTGTCTGTCCTGCTGTGCAGGAGTATTGCCATGCAAGTGAGCAGATGTCTCCTGGTGTGAGTTTCTCTCTCCTGACATCAGAGATCTGAGCCCTTTCCTGCCAAGAGCTCAGTGGTCTGTGGAGAAATCTGGAGGCTGAGCAGGGACTGGCAGTTTAGGCCACGGATCTTCAGCCGTTTGTTCTCCCCTTTCCTCCCTCCTCTGAGCTCCCCTTTTTCTCTCTTGCCTGCCACCCACTCTTTCTTCCCCAGCCACCCCTCCCTTTGTTCTTGCCCCAGCAGGTTGGGACAGCCCAAATCTTTTTCACTGCCTGCCTTCAGCCAGCTTCCTTCCCTCACATAGTGGCTCTGAGAGAGGACAGCTAGTAGGCATCTCTCTTGAGGGGTGCTCTAAAGCTATGTCCCAGTCATTCTCTTGCTCTCCTGTCAGTCAGGGTATGAAGTAGTGAAGGCAGAAACAAGGGCATCTGGTCTCTAGTTGACAAGGCTAGTCCTGAATAGTCTGGCTGCTCTCAATTCCCCCATACACGATGCTGCCCACCCGTATGTCCACTGGAGTGTGGCCATGTGTCCTCATTTAGGCCGCTAGTGTCTACCAAGACCAGGCTCTCCCTGCCCCGTGTAAGGAAGAATGAGCCTCCAAGAAGTTATGGGTATGGTCTTAGGTAGGGTTACTATTGCTGCAATGAAACACCATGACCAAAAGCAACTTGGAGAGGAAAGGGTTTGTTTTGTTTTGTTTTGTTTCACAGTTTCACACAGTTCTTTAAAAGCAATAAGGGTGGGAAGTCAAGTAGATCAGGAACCTGGAGGCAGGAGCTGCTGCTGAGATCTTGGAGGGGTGCTGCTCACTGGCTTGCTCTTCATGGCTCGTTCAGCCTGCTTTCTTGTACAACCAAAGACTGCCTCGACAGCCCAGGGGTGGCCCTATCCACAATGGGCTGGATCCTTCCACATCAACCATTGATTAAGAAAATGCCCTTCAGGCTTGCCTGCAGCCTGACTTTATAGAGGCATTTTCTCAATCAAGGCTCCTTCCTCTCAGTTGATTCTAGCCTATGTCAAGTTGACATAAAACTAGCCAGCACAGGGTACACTTAGAATATAAGCAAATGAGGATGTAGCTCAGTAGCATGCTTGCCTAGCATGCATAAAGACCTGAGACTGCAGGAGACCCCTCTTCACTTGAAATGCCTGGTGTGTTCCTTCTGTACCCCCAGTGCTGAGTAAGTAGGCTTTGATGGTTCATGCCTGTAAATCCAACACTCAGGAGGTAGAGAAGTAAGAGGATCAGGAGGTCAAGGTTACACTTGAATACAAAGCTTAAACCTTAGGGGGAGGGGCTGGTGAGATGGCTCAGCACACAGACTGCCTGCTACTCAAAGTCTGAGTTCCATGAGTTCCCTGGAACACAGGTGTAAGTGGAAAGGCAAAACCAACTCTACAGCCTGTCCTCTGACCTCCACACAAGTGATAATTAAACTGCTTCTAATTCATCAAGTTCACAAGTCCATTCCATTTCAGAATTCTTTTCTCTGAGCCTTCTCATGCCTGAAACTAAGGCGAGAGGGACATATCTGCTGTGTTTTAAGAACAGAAACAAATTTTTAATAAGAACAGAGAGATAAATCAGCAGTTGAGAAATTTATTTAAGAGTACCAATAAATAATGGTTTCCTGGCAACCTTTCTGAATCATAATATACCTTTTTTAAAAAAATTAATTACATGCATGGTGATGGGTTGTTGGCATACTTTCTTTTTTTTTTAATGCTACTTTATTGGGTTCTTATATCTACCACCCTTCCAACACATATTCAATCCTAATCCCTTCCAATCCCCCAACACTAGATAGAAGAGAGAGATTAGAGGGGGAAGGGCGTGTCCACCTCTTTAGACTACTTCCTGCTGATTAGGAGTATCGGGTTCCTTGGAGCAAGTCCAATCTTTGTCATTAGGATATCTCCAACTTCTCTTTGCTGACAACCACTTGACACGCCACAATAGGAACTAGCACCAGGGCGAACAGCAGCCACCCCAGACCCTCTCAGGGCTCTTTCATGTATCCCTCTCCAGAGTCCCCAGAATTAAACTATCTGCAGCTGGCAAAGATCACGCCCCTGCTAGTGGACGAGACAATCATAATCACCTGCTGTGAAGCAGCCTCTTATCCACACCCGAGATTAACACAAAAACATAGTCACATGAAGAAACTAAGATTCTCAATGGGCCTTGCAAGCTGATGGAGGAGGAAGACACATCTACTTAAGGGAAGAAGTCTTATGGCTCCACAGGACAGAGGAGAGAGGCTTCTGTCTGAGACTCTGTCTGAGAGGGAAAGCACATATGAATAATCCCAGCAGTCAGGACTTTGGACCCTAGGATTGCTGTGAATTTGAGGCCAGCCCAGGTTACAGAACTACAGAGTAAGGCTCTGTCTCAAACAAAACCAAAATAGAAAGAAAGAAAAAAAAAATTCCCACCACTACTTAAACCAGGTGTGGTAGCTCTCAGGAGGTGGAAGAGGGAGGAAGTGAAGTCCAAGCTCACCCTTGGCTATGTCGTGAATTTGAAGCCAGCCTGGTCTATGTGAGACTCTTTAAATAAACTGATTAATTATACAAGTAATTATAACAAAAACTTTCATCATGAATTTTGAAAGAAACAGACATTCAAGCATTTAAACTACAACACACACATTTTATCACACTTAAAAAAAAAAAAAGAGGACTTCAGTTACACAAGGCCCATAATCACACAGGGTGGTCTGGAACCCACCAGGCTGGCCCCTCACCTGAAGGGACCATCCCGCCTCAGCCTCACTAGTTGCTAGGATTATAGGCATAAGCCACTACGTTCAGCTTTATCACAGCTTTTGACAACAGAAAAAGAAAGTTTTACATCATGACACCCGATAATAGGAGCTCATCCTGGCTGCTGAGGAGACCTGGGGTGAGGTGCCCAGGGATATAGGGGAGGAGACTGGGAGGGAGGGAACAGGCCAGGCATTCCAAGTGAGGAGGGGTCTATGCAGATGCAGCAAATAGCCCAGCAAGGGCTCCGCCCACGGCTCCCTCCTTCTCTGCTCTCCCACAGGTGTCAAGAAGAATGTCCCTTTGGAACGTTCGGTTTCCTGTGCTCTCAACGCTGTGACTGCCACAATGGAGGTCAATGTTCACCAGCCACAGGGGCCTGTGAGTGTGAGCCTGGCTACAAGGGCCCTAGCTGCCAGGAGCGGCTATGCCCTGAGGGCCTGCATGGCCCAGGCTGCACCTTGCCCTGCCCCTGTGACACCGAGAACACTATCAGGTACGAGCTATGGACAGGTAAGCTTGAGGCAGGGGCTAGGTGGGCCCCTGATGAAGAAAGGCTTCCGGGGCTGGGGCTCTACCTCCAGGGTGGCCAGCTAGCCAACTGGAAGAAGGAGCTGGGCCTTTGGGGCTTTGATCTCTCTAATAAAAAGTGAAAACTAATGCCACCAGACCTTAGGTCACCTGCCCCCTGTTCTTCATGTTCAGCTACTGGGCTTCTCAAGCCTCACACATGAGGAAGGGAACAGCCTAGTGACCCGAAGAGGCAGGGGACTAGGATTGGATAGTTCTGGGGACTGAGATGAGGTGATAGGGCTCATGGTATGGTGGCTGGTGAGCCATCTTGGAGAGTCGTCTTCACAATGAACATCTAAGCAGAGGCTGGAGCCACAGAAAGCCCATCTGGGACCAAAGAGGCCCTGACCTGGTAGGAGAGGATGAAGGAAAGGGATCAGAATCTGTGCCCATGAAAGCATGGGGACAGTAGCTAGTCTTACTCCTGCTTCCAGAGCCGTCTAGGCCTGAGAAACAGAAGAGCAAAAGATCTCTGCCTCCTCCATCCCTTTTCCTTTCTTCTTACCACTCCAGCTGCCTTGCTCTCTGTTAGGAAGCAGGGCTCTCTGCCCCAGAGTTGCCTCACCGCCCTCTGTCTGACTGCCTGTTTCTGTTATCAGGGTAGAAGGGGTGGGACATCCCTTCTCCTTGCCTATGAATGGCCCAGGAAGACAAGCTGCCCAGGCAGTGAATGCTGAGCAGATGGCCAGGCAGAGAATGCCTCTGCTCTGAGACTCCTCTTCACCTCAGTGTTTGGCTTCTCACAAGTCACCCTGGACCTCCTGTCACTGCAAGCAGGGTATCTTGGCATGTATCAGCTTAGATAGACATGACTCCTTGGTGGTATCTCAAGGACTATACAGAGAGGGCTTAGAGCCAAGATAGCTGGTCTGTGCATGACTTGAGTGTCCCCACAGGGCAGGGCTAGGTTACAAGAAGGAAGCCCAGGTATCCTTAGGATCTCTCACTGGTATTACGCACTTGCTGGCATATTTTTCCAATACCAGGCACCTCCAGTTGTGTCTCATAGCCCTGCTTGATGTCCTAATGATCAAAAATTCCATCAGCCAGAGCATGACACACCATTAAGTGTATAATATACCTAGCATCAGAGGTTGAGAGAGTTAAAGTAGAAATATATGTACCTGGCTCTGCTGAGTTCCAATGTATGTCCCAGTAATTGTGACCTGAGATATGTGCATAAAAGGTCACAAGAGAGCACCATGTGGGGCAGGAAGGGCATCCTAGAAGAGGTGGCCTTTTGCCTGAACTGAAGGACAGGGTGAGAGATCTAAGGGTCCCAAGTATGGGAACGAGAAACTGGTTCACCTACTACATGGAAGACAGCATGGGGACACTCCATCCTTGCTGGGAAGCCAAGGACAGGAAGCAAGGAGGCTCCTGAGGTCCCCATTCAGGAAGAGTCTCCACCACAGAGATCCACTCAAGCCCCAAATTAAAAGGCCATTGTTTCCCTCCCTTCCTCGGCAACCGCGCACTGCATAATTTATCTTTCTTCTGAAGGAGTCCTCCATGCATTATTAATCTGGAAGGACTCCCTCTTCTCTGTCGCTAATCTCAGCCCATCCAATATTAATGATTATTTGCTTTATCGTCTTTAACGTGTGTCACGTTTTAAGGAACGGGGAGGCAAGCGCCATCCTTAGGCGTGGATCCTTGGATGGTGCCTGCCCAACCAGCTCTGGGCAGTGCTCCAAAGCACTTCCTCCTTGGTGACTGCCTTGCCCCAATCCTGGACCCTCATGGGCACCAGCAGCCTGCCTCTAACCACTGTCTCGGCCTTCAGTGACAGGCATGGCTGAGTTTATCTTAAGCAGTGCATCCTCCTAGATCGTTCTGCCCCACTTGCTTTTTAAATATTCCCCGTTCTCCTGGTGTGCCAGCCTTATGACTGAGCCCCTGACACATGTGCTGCTCAGTCTGTATCAGGCAACCCACCTGGTTTGGTCATACAGAACAGTCTTGTGCTCTATAGACCATTCAGCAGGGTCCCTGGCTCCCACCCATCAGATGCACAGCTCACTCCCAAGTTCTGACACCCAAAGATGATTCCAGTCAGTGCCAAATGTCCAGGTAGGATAGAGAAAGCAAGATGTCTGAGGTGAGTACCTCTGGTCTAACTGAATTCTTGCAGCTCTTGGTGTTGTTTAGAGCAGGCCTATTCCTTTGTGTAGACATAGCTTAGCCTTTTTCCCCCAGTAAGCTTTGAGTGGTTATGATAGAGCCTTCTCTTGGGATATAAAGAAAGTAAAGACTTGCAACTAGGGGCTGGTGAGATGGCTCAGTGGGTAAGAGCACTGACTGCTCTTCCAAAGGCCCTGAGTTCAAATTCCAGCAACCACATGGTGGCTCACAACCACCTGTAATGAAGTCTGACACCCATTTCGGGTGCGTCTGAAGTCAGCTACAGTGTACTTATATAAAAAATAATAAATCTTTGGGCCAGCAGAGGTCATAAAATTCAATTTCCAAAAACCACATGAAGGCTCTCAACCATCTGTACAGCTACAGTGTACTCACATACATAAAATAAATAAATAAATCTTAAAAAAAGAAAAAAGAAAAGACAAGACTTGCAGCTAGGGGTGTGCCTCAGCTGGTAGAGCATATGCCTGGCGTGCATGAGCCCCAGCATAAACTGGGCATGGTGGCACAGACCTGTAATTCCACAAAGGCAGAAGGGTCAGAAGTTCAAGGTCATCCTTGGCTACATGGAGGGCAGAATGGGTATCATGAGCTCTTGTCTTAAACAAGGAAAATGGGGGCAGGGGAGATGGCTCTACCATTAAGAGCCTGACTGCTCTTCCAGAGGTCCTGAGTTCAACTCCCAGTAACCACATGGTGGCTCACAACCATCTGTAATGAGACCTGGTGTGTCTGAAGACAGCTACAGTGTACTCATAAACATTAAATAGATAATAGAGCCAGGCGTGGTGGCACACGCCTTTAATCCCAGCACTTGGGAGGCAGAGGCAGGCGGATTTCTGAGTTCGAGGCCAGCCTGGTCTACAGAGTGAGTTCCAGGACAGCCAGGGCTATACAGAGAAACCCTGTCTCGAAAAACCACCACCACCAACAACAACAAAAAATAGATTGAAAAAAAAAAACAAAACAAAAACCATGGGTGGGGAGGGAGGAAGGAACCAAGGGAGGACAGGAGGTAAGGAGAGAAAGAAGGGGGAAACGGGAGAGAGGGAAGAAAGGAAGGGGGAAAGAGAAACAGACAGGCAGAGGAAGGATCTATGATTCCAATCTTAAGGCAGTTAAGCTGCAGGTACTGAGTTGGGGTTTGTCCCTCCATCCTGGCCTCAGATCTATTGTTAATCTCAAAGATGGGAGGAGAAAGACTACTGCGCAAACCATCATGGCCATATTAACTAAAGCAACCTTCTTTATCTGTGTATACAGGCAGGCATCCTCCTCCTAAGGGGGGTTTGAGAAGCCAGCATCGGAGGTGAAGAAGACACGGCTTTTATAGCTCAGACGTAGGGGATTTCCAAGTGGGTGATTTGTCAGGCAAAATAGGCAGGGTTGGGGCCTAGCAAACACAGAAGTGGATGATCACAGTCATTGGATGGGTCACACGGCCCCTAATGGAGGAGCTAGAGAAATTACCCAAGGAGCTATAGGGAACTGCAACCCTATAGGTGGAACAACAATATGAACTAACCAGTACCCGGGAGCTCTTGTCTTTAGCTGCATATGTATCAAAAGATGGCCTAGTCGGCTATCACTGCAAAGAGAGGCCCATTGGACTTGCAAACTTTATATGCCCCAGTACAGGGGAACGCCAGGGCCAAAAAGGGGGAGTGGGTGGGTAGGGGATTGGGGAGGTGGGTATGGGGGACCTTTGGGATATCATTGAAAATGTAAATGAGGAAAATACCTAATTAAAAAAAAAAAAGAAAGAAATAGGCAGGGTTACAGGAGCAGAATGAACATAAGCCTGACACGTTAGTCAGAATGACCTCCTGAAACAAAGACATGGTTGCAAGGTGGGCACAATAAGTTACTAGGGCAGTCATAAAACCTTTTGAACAAGTTTATAACCATTGCAAGATGGTTATAAACTTGGTTTTTCAGACAAAGACATGACTGCCATTCCTGGAACAGGCAGAGCAGAACCATTTGTAGTTCAGGTTACAGATTGGGCATAGCCCAGTCCTTGTGAGGTTTATGATTAAACAGATTAAAAAAACAAAAAACAAAAAACCTAGCTTGTCTTTACTATTAGATGGCTTTTAAGTCTAAGATGGAGGTGGGCTGGTACTTCACTACCCAGCTAAGAAAATACCCTGATCGATGCCTCTCCTCTCTGAGCCAGTCTTCTGAAAGGGAGCAACATTTCTTGTGGTCTTTGGAAGCAGAATGGAAGGGCAGTCATTAGAAGCCATGCCTCATTTGTCCCTAAACTTGTGTAGCACTTGAGATAAATGGTGGCTTCCAGTCTCTGGCATCCTTCTGAGGAGATAGGGCTCTAAGCCCAACCCAAAAGAGCCCTGTTCCCCTGCCCACCCACAGCCTCTCCCTGCTCCTTCCCCTTTGGCTAGCCGCTGCAGAGAAGTTATGGTTGCCCTGGGAAAGAGCAGGCTGGTGAGCTTTAGTTTCCTCCGTGGACTCCGTGATAACACAAAAGAGGCCACTCTCCTTCATAGATCATTCACCTTGAGGACAGTGTCTGGGTGTCAGGCCTCTTAAATGTTCCCTCCGAAATTAGATTGTCATAGATGAATTCCAGGAGCCACGATGGCAGATTACCTTTGAAAGATTTGATTTAGCCAGCAGATGCCACAGAGATAGAAATCTCATCAGGGCAAAAGAAAGGCAGAAAAACCCACCCCTCGAAGCCACTGCTGCATTGTGCAGCTTTCGGCTCCTGTTAGCTAGTGATTAATCTGTGTCTGGGGAAAAGGAAGAAAGGGGCAAACCTGATAACAGAGGAGGCAGCCTGTGCATCAGTGATGGAGACTTTGGTCCAAGCCTCCCCTGGCACTGCCTGAAAACAGCCAGGTCACCCAGGGGAAGCGAGGCCTTTGCAGGCAGAAGAACTGCCATGAGTTCAAAGACAGCTGGTCTCAAAAAAAAAAAAGCAAAAATGAAAAAAATCAAATCATTGTCTGCCATCACTCTGCAGCATCTTTCCAAAGGGGAATTTAAATTAAGAAGTTAGATGTCCTGTTTCTAGAAATAGAATTGTAGGGCTTGGGATATAGTTCAGCCTGCAGAGTTTGCCTAGAGTCTCAGTAACTGTTCTATTCCTATAAAGAGACACTGGGACCAAGGACCAAGGCAACTTAGAACAGAAAGCATTTTGTTGTTGTTGCTATTTTTCAAGAGATGGTTTCTCCATGTAGCCCTGGCTGTCCTGGAACTTACTCTGTAGAGCAGGCTGGCCTTGAACTCAGAGATCTTCCTGCCTCTGCTGGCTTTAAAGGTGTGCTCACCCACTTATCCGGGTGAGCTTGGGTAGGTCTCCGAACCTCTGGGTGCCACCTGTAAAGTGGAGATTCACATTCCTACTTCACAGGTTTGTGGAAGATAAGAAATGTATGTGTGAGGTGCCTGGTACTTTCATAGCCTGGCCACATATTATTTATTATTATTCAAATTGCTTCCATTTTCCACTGTTATAAATAATGCTCCAGGGAACATCTCTGTGTATAAATCTTCTTCCACAATCACAGCTATTTCCTTAGGATAGATTCTTAGAAATGGAATTACAAGGCCGGGGTATCTGCATATTTTTAGGTCTCCTGATATGTAACCTCAGATTGTTTTGAAACCTTTACCAGCATTTGAAAAGCCCGTCCATGTTTTGATAGAGAGAAGGTGATAGCCAGTTGTTTTGACTGGATGATTAATGAGAAGAAACATTTTCTGAAGTGATTGTTAGCTACTGGTGCTTATTATTCCAGAATCGTCTTCTCTGGTCCACCCCCTCATTTTCAACAAGAACACCATGGCCCCCCAGAAGAGAGGCTAGCTGGGCTGCTCACGATTAGTCTGTTCATTAATTTGTTCGTTTTAAGCACATCATTAGGTCAGCATTTCCCCTGTGCGGAGAACCCCACTGGGCCCTGAGAGGTGACAAGACGGACAAGGCTCTCCCCCAGGGAGCTGAAACCTAGTGGGTGGACAGAAAACAAGCAAGTCAACAGACAGAGAATAATTAAACACGGAGGCCTGGGGATAGCTCAGCCGACAGACTGCTTGCCTGGCACGCACAAAGCCCTGGGCTTGAATTTCAGCAGGGCCTGAACCGGTGGGAATGGTACACAGCTGTTAACTGTAGAGGTGCAGAGAGCAGGATCAGAAGTTCAAGGGTGGAAGCTGGTGAGATAGCAGCTAAAGTTGCTTGCCACCAAGGTTAATGGCCTGAGTCCTACCCCCGGGACCCACGCGGTAGAAGGAGAGCATACACTCACAAGTAGTTCTCTGAGCATTACACATGTGCTGTGGCATCTGCGATCCCATACACTGTATAAAAATGCACAAAGTTAAGTTCAGGACCATCCTCAGCTATACAGCAAGCTTAAGGCCAGCCTGGGCTACATAGGCCCTGCCTCAAAAAGAAAATAATTAAATACGGTAACGCAATTGCATTCCTATGTGTGTAAACTGGACAGTGAATATGTTCTGGGAGGAAAAAGAGCTTGCAAGCTCTGTTACAGAGCTTCAGGAAGTCCAAGTGGCCGGTCCCTTGGAGACAGCCATTGTCAGAGAGGCCACCCTTTCTACTAATGCTATTTTTAACTACCAGTGCTCTACAATATGGAGAGCTACTAGTGTCATGGTCACCTTCCCTCATGCCCCCCGACCCCGACAGGAGCGATGAGAGCCTATGTACAGCCATGTATCATCTCATAAACAAACAAGGCATGATTAACTTAACCACAGGGGTCTTTTGCTCTTACTACTGTGGGCAAAGGAAGGGACACAGTTGCAAGCCTGTCCTCTTCTTCCTTCTGTCCTCTATTCAGCTGCCATCCAGTTACTGGAGCTTGTACCTGCCAACCAGGCTGGTCTGGCCACTACTGCAATGAGTCCTGCCCCGCCGGCTACTATGGCAACGGTTGCCAGCTACCCTGCACCTGCCAGAACGGTGCTGACTGCCACAGTATCACCGGGAGCTGCACTTGTGCTCCAGGCTTCATGGTAAGTCAGGATGGACCTCTCTCTCCCAGCCTCCCTGCTCCCCAGGGAGCCAGCGACAATCTAGAGTATGACCCTCTAACCAGGAACGAGGGGTAGGACTCTCTTTCTATGTCACCTTCAGGCATAGTCTGTGACTGAGAACCCTTGAAGATGTTCTCTGAGGTTTACAGCTGCAAGAGTGGCTGCAAAAGGCCACTGTTAGTCTGTTACTGTCCCTGACTCTGAAAGTGTCTTCCTCTCTGTCCAGTTCTACCCTACCCTCTATGCACACAGTAGTTTTCACGGCATCATTACCCCAGCTCACATAAGCAGTTTGTAGTCTCCTTTTGATTGTTTGTTTTAAAACAAGGCCTTCTTACTATATATATTCCAGACTGTCCTGGAACTCACTATGTAAGACGAGGTTGGCTCAAAAACACAGAGATATACCTGCCTCTGTGATTAAAGGCATGTACTACCAGGCTAGATGGCTCTCTCTCTCTCTCTTTCTCTCTCTCTCTCTCTCTTTCTCTCTCTCTCTCTCTCTCTCTCTCTCTCTCTCTGTGTGTGTGTGTGTGTGTAGTGGACGGATGCTTGTGTTGGGGGGGCGTATCCTGAGGACTGAACCCACAGCCTCCCACACTGAGGAAATGTATGCCCTCTGAGCTCCAGCCCCATCCCCATCCTTTCTTTTATTCACATTTCTCTGCACTGGTTGGACCTCTTAGTTCTCAGATGGCTGCCTAGAGGAGCAGGAACTGATAGATGCCCAGTTTCCCCAGCCCTCCCCTTCCTGCACAATATTAGTTAGGATTTTCCCCATGTTCACAGCCAGTGTTGCAGCGAGCATCTTCTTACAAGCAGCTCCCCACTCCACCGTCCCATTGAATTATTTCCTCCGGGTGAATTCCCAGGTCAGCGGGCACAATATATTCACGGCTTTTGATGGATGTTGCCAGATCACTTTCCCAAAGGGTTATATAAATCTATGCTGTCTTGGGTCGTATATGCATGTGCCTTGTTCAGAACAATTTTTTTCTTGCCTTTTTTTTCCAGTCTTGCTAATTATATAGGTAGAGAATGGCTCCTAAATGTTGCTCTCATTTGCATGTCTGATTACTAGGTAGAGCGAACGTTTCCCTTACGTGTTTGTTCAGTTTGTATTTCCTCATCAATCATGCTGGATTTACAAGGTTTGATTTGGGGGCAGGGGCATTGACACTGGGATGGGATATGCTCAGCTGGTCGGAAGAGCCTCCCACACTTGGGCATCCTCATGGGGCAATTCCCATTGTGCTTTGAGAAGTGTTTTTGGAGTTGAAACCTGTGGCCAGGTCACACATGCCCTGGTTGTCCTACCTACCAATTGTGTGACCTTGGACCCAGTCTCTGGATTTGGTTTCTTCCTCTACGAAGTGGGCACTCACCTTACAAGGTTGTTTACAGGTTTAGAAAAGGGATTTCTAAAGCCACTCTAGATAGGGGCCTTGGTAAATTACAGGTTCGGATCCAGCATGTCTGTGGTATGGTGAAGCTTTAGGTATCTGATAGGTTCTCACAGGATGTGGATGTTGCTACTCAGCAGCCCTCACTGTGCAGGAACCAGACGCATAACATAGCACTTTTCTTTTTGTCTTTCCTTCCTTCCTTCCTAAAGTAATTGTTTTAAAGATAGTCTTATGTATTATAGGTTTTTTGGCTTGCTATGTGCCGGGTATAGCCTGAATTTCTGGTCCTTCTGCTCTACCTTCTCCCCAAGCTAGGATGACAGGCATGGACCAACAAACGTGGCCTGTGCAATGTTCATGACAGACAAGCACTCTACTGTCTAAGCTTCCTTCTCCAAGAACAAGCTTTTCAGCCTTGGCAGCAAGGTCATCAGGCGTGGAGGTGCTGGTATGCCTGATCCAGTGGTGAGCTGGCTGGCTGCCATGGGATACATCTACTGAGACCCAAGCCCTGGGTACTATCATGGCAGGGGATCTTTTGAGAGCAAATGTCCCTGGTCCGCAGACCAAGGATCAGACAAGATGTCATCGTGTCCCATTATGCTCCTTGCCAGAGCTAAGGCTGGGTGAATACGCACTATGGTCTTGATAGGGAAAGAAGTCTGTCCCTTCCACACAGTTTCTCTCTGACTTGCCTGTCTGTGTTGGCATGAATTCTGGCCCATAACTATCACAAAGAATTGAAGCACTAGGAGCTGGAGTGGAGGCTCAGTGTTTAAGAGCACTGACAGCTCTTCCAGAGGCCCTGCCATCAGTGCCCAGCACCCACATTGATGCTCAAAACTATCTAAACCTCCACTTGCAGAGGATTTAGTTCCCTGTTTAGGTCTCTGAGGGCACCAGCCACATGAATAGACAGGCAGGCCTAGCCCCCATACATATTTTTAAAAATTAATAATAATAGCAGCACTCTAGATTTAGAGTCTTGCAAATAGTCATTTGGAACTAAAGATATCCCATCACCAAGAGGTCAGGCAGAGAAGCACTTGGTGACAGGTATCCACTGCTATTCTGTCATTCTGTCCCTGCCCTAGCCTGGCTACTGATACTGAGGAAGGCCTGTGGCTTAGGAGTGACTTCTCCTCTCAGGTCCCAGGTCCTTCCTACAACAATGTGAATGGGCAAGGGAGGATGAACCTGCTGATTTTGTTTTATTAAGCTTGTTTTTAGATGCAACCTCAGGCGGCCTAGGCTGGACTTGAGCTCACTGTGTAGCTGAAAATGACCTTGAACTCCCCGTCTTCCTACCTCTCCCCACTTACTGCTGGGATTACAGACACACGCCACCATTTTATGCAGCGCTAGGGGCGAAACTCAGGGTTTCATGCATGCCAGGCAAGTACTCTAACAACTGAGCTATGTCCCCAGTCCTAAACCCACACTGATCTCTGAGATGGTTTACTGAAACTTTAATTTTTTTCAAAACTTATTTTTAATGATGGTTCTTAAATGCTTTAACCTCCCTTTAGCTCACCACCCACCAGAGATAGTGGAAAAGAAAGGATATGGGGCAAGGGGTGGGAGGAATGGACCTGTTTAGAAAGTTTCTTTGGAGCAACTGTGTTGTCTGGAAATCAGCAGTTCAGTTTACAAGTTAGCAGGCGGCAGCAGTTCAATCCACTCATAAACACCTCACGAATACACCAGCAGTCCAGTTCAGTAGAGTCAAGTTAGCAACAGCGGTGATATGATGTAGGAGAGACAGCCAGGCCTCAGGCTGGGCTCAAGTCAGCAGGAGGGACCGTCAGGCAGACCAGACATTCTCAGCTGTTCCTCTCTCAGGGAAGTAAAGATCAGCGAAGACTCACCCACCTGCAAGCCAAGCTTGCCTCTGTAACTCTGCAGAGTCCTACTTATACCCTTCAAACATCAAGTGTCCTCCACATGTCTTGCTTCAGCTTGTGCATCCAATCAGCCCAAGTCTGCAAAAGTGGCAAGAAACTGCAGTACACCACCAGATGGTTTTGTTGTTGTTGTTGTCGTTGTTGTTGTTTTTCTCTCTATGGAGTCCTACAAATGCAGTTCAACTATGCAATGTAAGGAGGACCAATACATGTATGTTGTTAGCAAAGAATCCTTCATCGTGTGTCCTTTCACGTGTTTGCTTGAGCAGAACATCCTCTCTCCTGTGTCTGCTTCAGCTAAATGTTCCTTCATGTGTTTGCCCAGCAAAACATCATCCAAGCGACTTTCCAAAGAACCCTTATGTTTCGACTTCAGTTTACTATGCAGAGGTCACGGACACATTGGTATACTATGTGGGGGCTTGCTGAGAGTCCCCATGGCTCATGATGTACATTGTCATAGATCTGTTCATACTCTCTCCTCTGTCCCCCTTGTTGCCTCCCACTGTCTGACTTGTCACTGCTACTCAAAAAAGAAAATTGAGGTTTCAGGAGGGATGGGGAAAGGGCTCATTGGTCTGTCCTTGTGCTCACTGCCCCTCGCCCCCCAGCCAGGAATCCACTAGTCTGAAAGCTAGACTGCTGCCTCCCATCCAGAATGTAAATGGCTTCTCGTCCTTGAGCTGTGGGTGGGGGGCTTGGTAATCAGATCATACACAGCCTGTCACCTGTGTCACAGTCCTGCCTACCTGGCTCTTTAAGCTAAAACAGATTGTGAGCAGGCTGTCCTGCTCAGCCTCATTATGTACCTGGAGACTTTCCTTGGGGCCTGGTGTTGCTGGACAGGGGCTGTTGGAGGTGATTACAAAGCATTCATTGTTCTCAATGACTTGACTCATTCCCAGGAGCACCAGGCTCCAGCGGGGATGCCATTATTCCTGCCTTACCCCAGCTTCTGAATGATGTGATTTCCTGCAATTAGCCAGCTTGGTAATATGGGGGATGGGCCATCAATCAGCAGAGCAGGCTCAGCCCAGGCTCCCCCAAAGCATCCCACAGTTAGTAATAATTAGCAGTGACTTTATGTGTTTGTTGATTTGTGACTACATACCTGCCTGTTTGCTGAAAGATTTCACAACATGGGGAATTAATAAAGAGCTAATTTTAAAAGCCCATTTCTGGGTACTGGAGTTTCATCCTAAATGTAGTAACCTTGGATATGCCATTTCACCTGCTGGGCCTCAGTTTCCCTATCCATGCTGATAGATTACTATGCTGTTCTCTCATGGGTGAGTTCACTGGCCCCAAGGACCAAGGCCAGGGAAGTCGCCATGGGGAGGGGGGAGGGGATAAAGAAAGAGGGAAAGGGCGCGCACACACACAAAGAGGGGATAAAATGTCGGGATTATATAGGGAGGACCTCTGAGGGAAGGGCAGCTCAGCCCCTTGGCTGGCAAGTTCAAGGTTGAGAGAAAGGACTAGGGACTGAGGGATGCTGTGGGAAGGAACCTGGAAGCCAGGTCTCTGTTGATGAGTAAAATATGCACCAAAGTCTCGCTGTTGTCCAGAGGTCTGAAAACAAGCACGTGTAAGATGGGTGGGAGGAGTCTTTAAGTCTTTCCTGATGTTGGGTTTGAGTAGCCAGTGTGGTAATGGATGCATGATAGACCAGGACTCTATCAACTGAGCTATAGCCCTAACCCCCTTCCAAGGGCCTTTAGAAGGATGCGACAGCAACTTTATGCAAGCTAACCCTATGAGGGCTGGGCTGGTGCTGATGAGGCGGTTTAGAACTGTCGCTGGGCATTCAGGGACTTGACAGCCAGGTAGTCTCCACCCCGTGGGGCCCTGGGGATGCAGAATAGCAATGGCTCTGCTTGGTGTGTTGACGATGATGACCCTCCTGTTTGTCCCTTCATTCCTAAGCCCTGGTGTTTATGATGCCAAGGACTTGGGGTGTGGCAAGGCTCATCAGACACCCAGCCAGCCATCAAAGACCTTGTCTGATCGTAATCACATCCAGCCTAGTGGAGAGCACTCATTGTGTTCTTGTTGCATGCATCATTTGGTTTATGTCTCATGAGAGCCCTATAGATGTACACTTCCACTTTCCTCAGCTTGCAAATGAGCTGAAGTTTAAACAGGGAGAGGAACTTGGCCAGGCTTAGAAAGCCACAGTGACAGGAACCACTTTATGTACAAAAGGCAATGAGCTTTGATAGATAAGACACTCCAGAACAACACAGACTGGAGTTCAAACCCCAGTTCTCCACTGCCTACATTGCTTATGGTGAGTCCTGTGTCATGCTCAAGCCTGCATGTCCTTAACTGTGACAAAGGGTTTGTTGTAAGAGTAGGGAGCTTCCTATAGAAGTTATAGTTCAGCACCTGAACCCAATAGCTCCCTGCTAAGATGCTAAGCTACATGGGCAGAGAGTTTTTCTCAAGTCCAGCACACATGTGACCCCCAGAGGGTATCAGGGTGAGCTGTACCAAGGCACCCCAGGTGAGTGGACTCATGAGCACACACCCCTGCTGCTCTAGGCAGGCTTACTCCAGCACCCTTGGCCCATTCTGACTGGTCCTTCAGGATGTCATGTGAGATGCCACTGTCATCAGCTGAGAGACAGAGGTGAGGATGGGGGCAGAAGAAAAGTTTTTTTGTGTGTGTTAGCTTAGCCTTGGCAAAAGGACCACCCAGGACATCCATTGATGAAGGGCACACGGTCTTCCCTGTGCGGAGAAAGTGCTGGGCTAGGATGCAAGAAGCAAGTTCATAGTATTGGCTCTGCTTATGTTTTAGGTTCTGAATCTCCTTTGTAAAACAGGAATGAAATTTTCTGCCCCAAAACTGTGGGCACAAGGATTGGGTGGAACAGCGTCTCAGCACCTTGGACAGCACCACACATCTCAGCTGGCTGCTCTTCCAAATAGCCTGGGGGTGAGGCCAGGGCAGTGGGGAGAATGTCTTGTTAAAGTCCTGGGGTACTTGTAGCCCTGTCCTGACAGCATCTCTGAGAGAAGGAGAGGACCTGTCTTCCCTAGTACCCTGGCTAAAGAAATAGCTGAACCGTGGTGGGGGAGGGGAGAGGAGAGGAGAGGAGAGGCCGGCCATAGGAACCATTCACCCTCCTGCAGGCTGGGTGCATTTTACAGGTCCCTGTGACTTCTCAATGCCACCAAAGGAAATTTACACCTCTATCTCTTGTTACTCTCCAGCCTCATTTCATCTGCTCTGTGACCACACATAACTCACTTTGCCCCAAACCTGTCTCTCCCCTCTTCATTGCTGCAGCCTCGTTTTTGTTGTGTCTATGAACATCCAGTCCAGCTCCTTAGATGACCTCACTTCCATAGACAGTCTTCTCTGTCAGATTCACTTCTTATACATACAAAGCCCATGGCTCTTGCTTAGGCTGCCTCCCTGAGAACAAGGACCTGTCTCCCCTGGCCCCATACCTCTTAGCCACCATCACCTACCATCCCTGCCACATGGACAGCTTGCTTGGTGAAGTCTCTTTGGTAAATGAAATTCTTGGGAATAGCAGGACCATTAATGTAGATGATCCCAGACTAACATCTATAGGAAGAGGAATTTGGGCTGCTTGCCAGTGAGGCTAGGACTTGAATCTTTGCCCATCCCCACGAGCCTCTCTGAGGTTTGTTTATTTTTATTACATTTATTTATTTATTGTGTGGGATACATGCAGAAGCCGTGTACAGGAGTCAGTTCTCTCCTTCTGTCACGTGGGTTCCAGATGCTGAACTCAAGTCATCAGATTTGGTGGCAACCACCCTTTTAGCTCCTACTGCTGAGTCATCTAGCTAAACCCTTCTCTCCAGTGTAAAGCGATAGTTGGAGTAGCTGTCCTTCAGCACCACCTCTGAGTTCCTGCCGCAATGGTGTACCTTAGACAGCTCACCTTACACAGTGCAGAGGTCACAGAGATGTGGAACCAGGCTCCCAGCCTTCAGATAGCGGCTTCACTGCTTTTTATAGCTGTGTGACCTCAGGGTCACATGATACCATCTCTCTGTGCCTGTTTTATGGTATGTGAAAAGGAAATGATCACAAATCGCTAGGGTTAGTATGCTGATCAAGCTAATTAGTGTATGCAAAGAGTGTATTAGTCATCTTTCAACAAGTGTCAGCCATGATGGTCATGTTTAAAAGGTTGATTGCCACCCACAACATTCAATCCTGCTGATGCCCACTTGAAGAGCCCTGAGAGTCTGTCTGGGATGCAGGTGCAGACAGGATGAGAGTAAGGAAATCCTTAGCTGCAGCTTCCTCTGGAGTGGGACCTGCAGGGCAGCTATGTAGCCAGAAAGGACAATAGGCTTTCTCAGCACTGAGGGAAACAGTCTAATTTCACAGCCACACCCACAAGCCCCTGGGATGCCCAGCACAGCTCTCTTTAAGACACTGCCTGATAGAACTTCCTGCGCACACCGGTCTAGAACTAATTGCTGTCCTGACAGTGCCTGCAGGGAGCAGACTGCAAGGTCACAGCCAGGCTGAGTGACTTGATTCCCAGTCCTCTTCTGCAGCCTCCTCCCTGCATGGAGACTTGGGGGGGGGGGAGATGAGGTGTTTTTCTGACCATCCCTCAGCCTGATGCCTTCTTTCAGTTCTGGTTGTAATGGGGACAGAGAGCTCAGGAGGCAGGACAGAAGGGCCCAGTGTCCCCTCCCTCAGGACTTGGGCCCATATTTCTCCCTAGGATGACAGCATTTCTATTACCTTAAAGGGCTCATCTATTCATGCTGCAATTTTTTGAAGCCCTGTCTGCCATTATTGAGCCCTGCATGCTGGCAAAGGGAGCAGGCACTCCATCACCCAAATGAACCAACTCCTTCCTGCATTTTTCTCAGCTTTCTCCGCTCTGTCCATAGGTCATATGCAAAGCTTAGCTGCTTGGGCTAGGGAAGGCAGGAGGGGGCCAGAGTCACGACCGCCAGATCAGTGGGGCAGCAATTGAATTTTCTCTGCACAAGGTTTCTGGCATCCTTTAAAGAGGTCTTTCCGCCAGCTTCCCAGCCTCGGGGTGTGTGGTTCCTGAGCTGGAACTCTGGAATGACGGCCGGTGTGGCCAGGAGAGAGTGCAGGGTGGAAATGACAGCCAGGCGACACACGAAGCACACCTGTGCACTTCCCGTTCCATGCTCATCACCATTGTTCTAAGAGCAGAAAAGCAATTTCTCATTCCCTGCCCCACCCCCCATCATGGTCTACCGTCTCAATTATTGTCATAAAAGATTTTTCCTGATGCATATTAAGCATGACAAATTTATCCTCTAGCTGATGTAGTTGCATGAACAAGACTGTGCAAAGCTTTAAAAATTACCAAAAATATTAACACACACACACTCATGCACACACATTTACACATACTCATGCACATACCTTTACACACATTCATGAACACATGTGCATGCACACTCACACACTCAGGTGCACACACATACACATATACTCTAATTGACACACACATATTCATGCACATACATACACACTTATACACTCACACATACTAATACATGGTCACACACACTCAAACACAGCTCACTCACACACATTCACACATGTACTTATGCATACACACTCTCACACACATTCATGTACACACACACTCTCACATACACACACACACACACACACATATTCTAGCACTGCTGCCTCCTGCTATGT
This sequence comes from Mus musculus, assembly GCF_000001635.26. Lineage (NCBI taxonomy): Eukaryota > Metazoa > Chordata > Mammalia > Rodentia > Muridae > Mus > Mus musculus. Next base: position 64,669,538 of record NC_000075.6, read on the forward strand.
GGCTTTGATAGTTACTTGAGTATCTCAAGGCTTGGATTTCATTTTTTTATCATTATTCTTGGAGTGTAGGCAGGTATATGCATGCCACAGTGTGTGTGTGTGTGTGTGTGTGTGTGTGTGTGTGTGTGTCAGAGGATAACTTTCAGGAGTTGTTTCTCTCCTTCCACTGTGGGTTCCCCGTCACAGGCTTACATGGCAAGCACATGTGTGCCATTTGCTGGCTTTTAAAAAGTTCAGTTTTTCATCTATGAGATGGGGCTGAGCATGTAGCTCAGTCAGTAGAGTACTTACCAACCATGCACAAAGCCCTGGGTTCGATTCCTAGCACCCCATAAACCTGGCATGGTGGCACATACCTGTAATCCTAGCACTTGGGAGGTGAAAGCAGAAGGATCAGAAGTTCACAGTCATCTCAGATACGTAGAGAGTTTGAAGCTAGGCTGAGCTACAAACAATAACAATTCACCTGTAACACAGGAAACACATGCATATTCTGTTCTAATGTGACCCTTAGGATTGAACGGTGTAAAATGTACTCAGTGCTTAGAATAAAACTTGACTTGTAGTAGATGTTCAGTGATGCTTGTTAAGGTATGTCATGGGACTGTGCCAGGTTTGAGTTAAACATGGGCAAGGTCTTGAGGTCAAGTGGGGCTGAGTAGGAAGCTGAATCTGACCCTCAGCATCTACATGGCCCACAGCCATGTGCTCAGCCTCTTAGAGTCCCACATGCCTCTCTGTACAATGGGCAAAGAATGATGGCCATGCAGAAGCAAGGACAGAGAGTGAGTCGCTGGCCAGAGCTTGTTGTGGAGAGCTGAGAATTCTCTCTCAGGAGAAGAGCTAGAAGGACACGCTGCACTTCCTTAACCCCCCCCCCCCATTCTGCTGGGGAGGAAACTAAGGGCTGACAGAGAGAGTGACTTGCCTCTGGTCACATAGCAAAAGGATGCAGCAGAGCTGGGGTCCGGCAGAGGTGAGAACTCCAGCTGATGCTCTCATGCCCTTCACCTGCCTGTCAGGAGCTTGTTCTCCCCTGGGCAGGAAGGAGAGTGGTGAAGACACTCGGGTGGTGTGTACCAGGAAGTTAAATCATGTTGGCAATTAATCCACAGAGCAAAGTAGAGAGAATTGGCTTTGTGTCACTGAGGCTCAGGCTAGCATCTCCCTCTGGGACTCTGTGGTTTGTGGCTTCATTAGGGGAAAGTGCTGAGTCTTCTCTTCCTATCCCATCCCATCCTTTTCCTGCCAAGCTCCTGCTGCCCTCCTCAGTGTCCTCGTCACTTGGGCGGTGGCCTTGCCATCTCTGTGTCAGCTGGAGGAGTCAGGGTGGGTCCCAGGCACGTGGGCTTCCAATACACCCAGACTCCTTTTTGCCCAGAGTCACTTGCATAGCTTGGACCTCTGCTGGCCAGGAACCAGGACCTGGGTCTGAGCCTTGGATTCTCGGGGTTGTCCAGAGCCTCTACGGGCAGTCTGATGCGTGGCTCTGAGGGTGTGCATCGTGAGTGCTGAGCATAGCCAGCCCAGGACTGTGTTCTCCTTACTCCACACAACAAGCTTCAGATGTGTGTGTGGGGGGGGGGGGGTTGTGAGGACTCCCACCTTGCACAAGAAGAAACTGATGTTCAGGGAGGCAAAGTGACCTTCCCCAGTACACTGTAGCTGAGCTAAACACTGAACCTAGAACCTGCTTTAGCCTTGAGTCCACACTACCTGAAGAGGAGAGAATTATGATGGAGGGTTCTAATTGACTAGGTACCTTCCCAGACAAGTGGGAAGGTCTCAGTTGGAGCCAGATGGCCTCCCACCTTTGTCTTCCTTGGGAGGTAGGTCAGGTGCCACGGAATCTCTCAGACTTGCAGAATGTATCTGTCCACGACCCAGGGGGTAGGGGGCTAGGATCCTGAGCTGAGAGCTCCACAACCAGGCTCAATTCCAGCCACTGCCTAGGAGTGGACTAGTCAGGAGTCAGGTCTGGGCTCTAGCCAGGGTTCCGCCCTACTCACCATTAAGTCACTGTGCTCTTCTGGATATTACCTTTATCTTCTACACACCTGACCCTGGTCTCCTGAGGCTGGCATGAAGCTCAGATGCAACAGTGATTAAGAAGGATTCAGAAAACACCAGGAAATGAGCAGAAGGGACATGGGCTACAGACCTGAAACCACCAGGCCTGTGATACGTGACACAGAAGAACCAGCTGTGACTGTGAGCCACATCTCCAGCCCTGTCCCTGCCCCACAGCCCTGCCCTTGCACCATAGCCCCACCCCTACTCCACAGCCCCGCCCCTGCCCACAGCCCTGCCCTTGCACCATAGCCCCACCCCTACTCCACAGCCCCGCCCCTGCCCCACAGCCCTGCCCTTGCACCATAGCCCCACCCCTACTCCACAGCCCCGCCCCTGCCCCACAGCCCTGCCCTTGTACCATAGCCCCACCCCTACTCCACAGCCCCGCCCCTGCCCCACAGCCCTGCCCTTGCACCATAGCCCCACCCCTACTCCACAGCCCCGCCCCTGCCCACAGCCCTGCCCTTGCACCATAGCCCCACCTCTACTCCACAGCCCCGCCCCTGCCCACAGCCCTGCCCCTGCACTACAGCCCTGCCCCCAGCCTTTTCTCCCTAGGTATGATCGCTAGTAATCTCATTTGTAAGAGGAATTACACACTCCATGAGGGGAAGGAGTTTGGTTATGACTTAAAAATGAGAGATGCTGTTGAAAGGGGTGGTGAACCAACAGGAAAAAGGAGGTGGAACAACCTGATGTGTGTGGGGAGGTACACTGTAATTCCAGCACTCAAGAGCTGAGGCAGGAGGATGACAGGAAAGAGACCCCATTTTATGAACAAAACAAAGTTGTAAGGAGGGCGATGTAGTCCCCTGAACTCAGACCAGGGAAGGTGTCTGGGGTCTCTGAGAGCATCAGGCTCAGATGGCACAGATGAGCAGAGTAGGAAAGCAGTGAGAGGCAGTGGGAACTCAAGTGACTGGGCCCTGAAGGCTTGGCTGGAGAGCCGACCCTAATGCACCAGACGAACAGGAGCCACTGCAGCCCAGAGCAGGGCTGTAACAGGGAGCAGGCCTTGACCTCCCTCCTACATCTAAGGGGGTAGTGACAGTGTAGCATCCAGAGTCAGCATCAGCATCAGCATCAGCATCAGCATGGAACAGCCCCTGCTCTAGTGCAGTGTGCTCCCTGCTGGGGCTATATCTCAGTTGACAGAATGCTTGCCTACATGCACAAAGCCCTCAGTTCAATCCTCAGCGCCACATAAACTGGATATGAAGGGGGAGACAGAGAATCAGAGGTTCAGGGCCAGTCTGAAGTACAGAGAGTTGGAAGACAGCCTGGACTATAGGAGACACCGTCTAAAAACAGCATCCCCACCCCCAATGTCCTGAATGTCTGGATTAAATCAATGCATACGAACTGACCACAAACTCCAGCTGGGGCACTGGGCTGAGTGAGGCCGGCAGGGCAGAGTGCTTCCTTCCCAGTCCTCACCTCATGCCCCTACTAGCTAGTAAGAGATCACCGGAGTTCTAAATGTCAATTCTATTACCACTGTGGTAAGTGCCACTGTAACAGGGGCGCTTGCTCTGCAAGAGGGGAGAAGCAGTAGATTAAAGGACATGGGAGCGGAAAAGGACTGTAGGTCACATTGAGTCTGTCCTGATGGTGAGCAGGACCCAGGGCACTTGGCAGCCACACTGGGCTGAATGAGCGGTGGATGAGGCCATGTGCTTTGGTCTCACTGCAACCCACAAACCCTGACTGACAGTCCGGGGCTTGCCTTCCCGACTCATCCCATCTCCTCCTCCAGCAAAATACATGTGGATAAATGCCCGGTGGGCATGACAGCCCTTGTGTGAGCCCATCCTGAGTAAGTGGGCTAGGAAAAGAGACCAGGCATATCTGTGAGTTCCAGGTTTGGCTGAGAGAGAGACGCTGCCTCTGTGAATAAGGTGGAAGAAAGAGGGGATGATTCCTGACAACTTCTGGCTTCCACAGGCATGCACATATACATGGATGCACCCCATGCATGTGTACATACATGCACACACCCCCACACATGCATGCAAAAAACATGCATACATATATGCACATCACAAAATACACGGAAAAATAGAAAAATGGAAAAAGAAAGTACACGCAGGCCAGGGGAGTTTCTTTGCTATCCCCTGGGCCCCTCTGCTAAGCTCTGACAGGCAGGCGGGTGCACAAACCCCCTTAGCATGCATGTAAGGAACCTAGGGTAACCCCATTTATACTGCCTCCCACCCACTGAGTGTATTTAAGGGGACCCAGGGATAAACTTTCAGAATTTCCTCCTTTGTATAAGGGAGGGGCAAAACCCTTCCGTCCTCTTTCTCCTCCGATGCCCAAAAACACTCATTAACCTCTTGACCATTTCGAGGAGAAGGGATAATCGGCACAAGAGGCCCAGCTGTTGATTAATTTTCCCAAACAGAGCCAAACTACAAAGCAGCATATTGCAGAGGAGAAAAAGCCAACAAGCAATGTTTGAAACAAATTTTATGGAACACATAAGGCACCAGGGTTGGGTCCAGCCAGTCGGGCAGGAGAGGCTTCCATCTGTCAGGAGCAGCATCGAGGGTTCCGTGCATCAGCAACTCTCATATCAGGTTCAGAATGTAAGCAGCCCACTCTGCATCCGTAATTAACAGGCCTCATAGAGGAGGAAGTCCACAGCTGCCTCCTGGAGCAGAATGAGGAGGCCTGGTGGAATAGAGGGAAGCAGCCTGTTGTGGAAGACGGGCACAAGATCCTGTGGGCAGAGGTGCCTCCTTCCCAGAAGTGCTCAGTGTCTTAGATGGAATAGCAGAACACACAAGCACCGGTGCATTTGGGTTCAGACACGGGCACATCCTCTGATGTCCTACTGTTCTTAGGCAGTGAATGTACTGTGTAAGCAGACAGAGAGAGTGGGCTGGCAGGGACAGCCTTGCACTGTCATCCATAGCAACAGGAGGTGTTGTCTCAGAGACCTCCACTGCAGAGAACAGTGTTCTTGGTCTCAGCAGAGAGTTTCAGGGCCCGTCTGTGGTAATCAGAAATGGAGCTATTTTTGAAAAGGATTCAATATAGAATTAAAAATAGGCACGAGGGGGAAGCCAGACAAGAGACCATCCCTGGAGTTGTCAGGGTGTGGGCCCTTGGTAGTTCTAACAGCTAGTCTCTGCCACCTGTCCTCAAGGGACAGGTGATAGTGAAAGTAGAAAAGGAGATGTGTTCAATATGGCGTATGGCCACAAGCCCAGTGACACTCCACTCCCACCACCTTGCCTATCCTGGAGTCTTGACATGAGGTTCAGGTTAGAAGGGGAGAGGTATACATAACTAAGCAGTCATGGCCAAGATGTGGGGGCTCCCCCATCGTCATCATCATCATCGTCATCTGTGTGAGGTTTCCTTTCATCCTGGGAGACAAACTCCCCATCTGGTCAGCATCAGGTCCTCAGCCTTTTCCTTCTCAGCATGAGATTCCTAGGGAAAGTCCAATTTCCCATTAATTAACAAAACTCCATCAAACTCTGAGGCAGGACAGTGCACACCCACACGTGGGCCTTGGAAAGTGCTTTGTTTTCATTTTTGTTGTTTTGTTTTTATTCACTATCATTGTAGTTGTGTGTGTGTTGTGTGTACGCATGTGTGGAGATCAGAGGACCATTCTACGGAGTCACTTCTTTCCTACCTTCACCTGGGTTCCAGGATCGAACTCAGGTGGGCAGCCTTGCATAGCAAATGTTTCTACCTGCTGAGAGTCGTGTTTGTGATATTTTACAAAGTTGCTGTCCTTTTTACCTTGAGACAAGGGTTACTAAGTTGCCCGGGGTGTCCTTGATCTCACTCTATTGTCCAGATTGGCCTTAAATTTATACTCTTCCTGCCTCAGTCTCCCGAGTGGCTGGGGTTACAGGCTGGTGCCACCAGGCCCAGATTCTCCATTTGTTTCCTCTTAGGAACATCACTTGGCATAAGGTGGCCTTGCAGGGAACAGACCTTCTTGTCCCTAAGGCTAAGCACTCAGTGTTTGATAGTTAACAGTGTGAGAAGGGAATGAGCAGCAAGCTTAAGGGGCTGATGGGAAAACAGAGGCCTTTACAGTTGGGCTTCTGCCCTCCGAGAACACATGCCTCCTCCATGGCTAGCCTGGCACCGCTGAGTTGGTGAGAGACCGGCCTCTCCTCCCTCACTTCCTGCTGCTTAAATCCTAAGGGGCTTGTCATTTTCTTTTTTTCTTTAAGTTTTATTTTACTATTTTTTGTGTATGGGTGTTTTGCCTGAATGTATTATCTCAAATGTGTGCCTGGTGCCCAGGGAGGCCAGACAAAGGTATCTTGTTATAGATGTTATAGAAGTTATAGATGGTTGTGAGCTGCCATGTGGGTCCATGGGAAGAACAGCCAGTGCTCTTAAGTTAGACCGTATCTTCAGGCTCTTGTCACATTCTTGTTATAAGATATGTTTCCACAAACAGTAAGGCTTATATAAGGCTAACTTATTTTGTGGGACAGGGGGAGGGGATCTAACCCAGGGCCTTACACATGCTAGACGAATGTCCTACCACTTATATAGCCATATCACTATCAATTATTACTACTATTATTGTTATTGTTTTCGAGAAAGGATTTCACTGTGTAGCCTTGGCTGTCCTGGAACACACTCTATAGATCAGGCTGGCCTTGAACTCAGAGAGCCACCTGCCTCTGCCTCCTGGGTGCTGGGATTAAATGTATGCACCGCTACTGCCTGGCCCCTTATTAATTTTTTTTACCCTTATTAATTTTTTAATTAAAGAGGTTTTTTTAAATTATTGTTAGGTGGTCATGGCAGTAGTGGCAGAGCATGCCTTTAATCCCAGCACTTGGAGGCAGAGGCAGGTGGATCTCTTAGTTCAAGGCCAGCCTGGTCTATAGAGCAAGTTCCAGGATAGCCAGGGTTACACAGAGAAATTCTGTCTCAAAAAAAAAAAAAGACCTATTTTTACTGCTGTGCATGTGAAGCTGTGCCTGTGAGTGTGTGCCACATGTACTGCAGAGGCCAAAAGAAGTCAGATCCCTTGGAGCTGAGGTGACATGTGGTTTGAGGTGTTTGGTGTAAGTGCTGGGAACAGGATTCAGGTCCTTTGGGGGAGCTGCAAGCATGATTTACTAGTAAGCCATCTCTCTAAGCCCTTTCCATACCTTTTGCTTGTTTTTTGTTTGTTTGGTTTTTGTTGTTTGTTTGTTTTTCATTTGTTTGGGATGTTGCTGAGTATCCACAAGGGAAGACTGCTTGGCCGTGGGTCTAAGCCAACAGAAAGACTTTATCAGCTGGATGGAGACTGCGCTGGGTGTTTGGAATCCCAGTGTAGCACCGAGCCTTTCTCAGGGGGAGCTTTTAAGCACAAAAACAAAAAACAACAAAAAAAACCCATGTTCTAGATTGACACATTTCAGTTAACAAGAACAGTTTGCCAGAAGTGAAACTGCAGATGCCAGAAGCAAGAGTCGTACATGTTGAGACCTTCCCAGAACTATGAACTCTGATGGATTAGGTCTTTGTTTTAGTTTTGTCAGATGGTGGTGTCTAGGTGATGAGTTTTACAGCACGAATGACTCTTCCATCGTGGAGTCAGGTTATACTAAGGTCTGTGGACCTACTAAGGTCTGGTCCCTATTACAGACACAGAAATAGGGTCTCAAGCTGGCCCTAAACTCACCATGTAGTTGAAGATGACCTTGAACTTCTGATCCTCCTGTCTCCATCTCCTGAGTGCTGGGATTCCAGGTGTGCACCACCACGCCTACTTTATGCAGGGGATCAAACCCAGGGCCTAATGAGCTCCAACTGTCTCCCAGACCCCTTTAAAGTTGTTCACTCCCGAAACACCCCAAACTTGTGCTGCTATGCTGTCTTGCCCACAACAACTCTATCCTGGGATGCCTTCATTTCCCTGCCCCTGAAGACTCAGAGGTCCTCACTCTCAGCCTGTGCCCTTTAACTCCCCATGCCCCACTCCACCCCAGGAGCTGCCACCACTGCCAGGACCCCATGCTGTCCTATCTATATATACACCCTTGGGGATAGAAATCAGTGCCCTCTGCTGAGCCCCCCTTTAGAACTGGAGCTTAAGAAGAGCCAACTTCCCCTGCAAGTCATGCCGTCCTTGGATGGCAGATAGTCTATGATTGACACAGATGCAATGTCCCCCACCCAGGTCGTTTTTGGGGTGCCTTCATCTCCTGAGTTTCCTGAGTGCTAGGCAAGGCCATCCTTGGTTACTGTCAGCCCACCAAGTCCTCTTTCCTGACCCCACCTTAGGGTTGTCTAAGATCAGTAACCCCAAGTCCCAAAACAGCCCCCAGAGAGTCTGGTTCTCAACGCCCAGTGACTTGATTAAGTAGCCAGCCTGGGACCAAAGAGAACCCCTCCACTTTGAGTTCTGTGACCTGGGCCATTACATGACTTTCTCATGTAACCGCTTCTGCTGTGTCACGGGAAGATAGGAAACAATAGTTAGTGTGTCTGAGATGTGGTGAGAATTAAGAGATGAAGCTCAGCATGGTGTATGATCCTCTGTGTGTGTGTGTGTGTGTGTGTGTGTGTGTGTGTGTGTGTGTGTGTGTGTGTGTGAGAGAGAGAGAGAGAGAGAGAGAGAGAGAACGATCAAAAGCCATTGCCAGCGCCATCCCTCCTCCCTGAGACACCAGCAGACGGGGATGGGCAGTCCCTCTATGCACCAAGCTCGTTTGAATTGAAACAGTTGAAACCGTGGCATGTGACTGCCACTGGCCTGTAATCTCAGCAAGCTGGAAATGGAGGCAGAAGACTCAGAAGTTCAAGGCCATCCCCGGCTACACACATCGAATTTAAGGCCAGTCTGTAAAACAGGAAACCCTGTCACATCCCCCACACCCACTCTTTCCGCTCCCAACCTCCTCACTCCCCCACAAATCAACAGATAGGAGGTACCAGGTTTGCTGTGACCCAACACAGACTCCTAGGGTCAAGTTCAATCCTAGAGTCCTGGTGTGGAGGCTGGGCTCTTCCCTAAAACAGCCTGAGCTTCTGAGTTCCGAGCCTCCAGCTCAGAGCCAGTAGTACCTCCTGGGGGCTCTCGGGAACCATCAGTCTCCTGCTGGTTCACTTCTCGTTGTTGGCAGAATCTGGGGCAAGGTCTCTGTTTTCTTGCTGGCTGTATAGCGCTCAGTCTAGAGGCTGCCATCTTCATTGTTTGTAGGTTCCCTTCTGTTGTCTTCAAAGTCACAAGCCAAGTGGAGGATTTAGGATATGTGTCTCTGACCTACCCTCTCAAATCACTTGATTTTAAGGACTTGTGAGCTATCAGGTACACCTCCATGATCTGTCACATCTACAAAGTTCCCTTTGCCATATGGCAGAAGGGGCCAGGTGTGATAGGACATGCCTTTAACCCCCCTTTCCCTCTCGGGCAGAGGCAGGCAGATCTCTGTGAGTTTGAGTGAAGCTGGGGCTACATAGTGAGACCCTGTCTCAAAGAGAAGAGAAGGTGCTGGGGTTGGAAGCATGGACATCAGGAGGAGCACCACCTACAGAGCCACCCAGAGTGGGGACACCTCTCGTCTCATACCCAGGCCTTCTTTGTGCAGGGAGAGGTGTGTGCCGTCCCCTGTGCTGCAGGGACCTATGGTCCCAACTGTTCATCTGTATGTAGCTGTAGCAACGGCGGCACCTGTTCCCCAGTGGATGGCTCCTGCACCTGCCGAGAGGGTAAGTTCCCTCCAGCTCTTGTCCCAGGCTCATACAGCACCTCAGTGAGGCTGTTTAAGCCCACCCACCACTCGGGGTCAGAGAGTGCATAGGCCAGGTTCCAGCCAAGGAAAGCCACAGCCAGAACCAGGAGTATAGGAGGGTGTCCTTCCGGGTTTGGAATTGCTGAGGGCATGGAGGGAAGGTGAGCCACATGGTCTGCAGGGACAATATGGGGAGACGGAGTTTCCTGAACCTGGATGAGAGACTCATCTGGTGGGAGCTAAACATGCTTTGCGGAGGCACTAGTGGACCAAAGAGACAAAGCCCGTGACAAAGGCTGTTTGACAGACATCTGTAATCCCAGCACTTGGGAAGCAGAACTAGGAGAAAGTGTAGCTCTGGGTTATCCTGGGCTACATAATGAAGGGAGAGAAGAGGGTGCACCTGGCTCCTTCCCCATTCTTGTCTTGGGGCCTGGTCTCCCTCAGGAAGCCTGCCTGGAGGCAGCAGCTAGGAAGTCCTTCAGTCCTCAGAAGTAGCCTCCTGCTTCAGGGAACAGAGAAGGGGGTGTTCAGCCCTAGGTGCAGGAGCAGACAGGCTTCAGGAAGGAGATAAGCTGCTGAAATCCCACTCCTGGCCTAGGGGGACATGCCTCCAGAGCTGATCCTGAGTCCCAGCGGGCCCATCCACAGGCAGCAGAAATGGTGTAAACCGCCGGGTGTGGTGGCACACGCCTTTAATCCCAGCACTTGGGAGGCAGAGGCAGGCGGATTTCTGAGTTCAAGGCCAGCCTGGTCTACAGAGTGAGTTCCAGGACAGCCAAAGGCTACCTGTGGCAGGCAGGGACGGAGGTCTAGGCAACTGTGGTGGCAGGGATGCTGCCTGTGGGTGGGGAAATGGGTGGAGAGTTATACTGGGCAGGGCCAGGTGACACCCTTTGCCCTCTCCCCAGGATGGCAGGGCCTGGACTGCTCCCTGCCTTGTCCCAGTGGGACCTGGGGCCTGAACTGCAATGAGACTTGCATCTGTGCCAATGGAGCTGCCTGCAGCCCCTTTGATGGGTCCTGTGCCTGCACCCCAGGCTGGCTGGGGGACTCCTGTGAACTGCCCTGCCCGGTGAGTACCCACCTTGATCTCTTGTGCCTTCTGCTCCCTGGAGGGCAACAGAGAAGAGCTCTGAGTCAGGGAGGGTCAACCTCTGTGTAGCTTCTTCTCACCGTAGGCCTCGATCCTCCCATCTGTAAAATGGCCACTCAGGCAGAAGTGTTTTTCCATTGCTCTTTAGATAGGCAGAGCAACTGACTGGCAGCTATAGAATCCACCCTGCCAGGACACTCTCCGTCCTCCCCAACCCAGCAGAATGATCTCTCTGGGTAGTAGATGAGTTACAGTCTAGCCACTGCTAGGGACAGGGTATGGAACCAAACCGTCCAGCAACAACCCCCACTCTTCAAGCACTGAGTTCTAGGCAGAGACTGAATATCAGCTTTGCATTGAAATCCTGATCCTACCTCCTGAGTGTGTTTCTCCAGCGGCTTCTCATTCTTAAAGTGGGACTGGGTGTAAGCCATCCTAGAATATTGGCACAACAGGCATTTGAGACCTTGTGAGCATGTATGAAATGAGGCTCCCATTTCCTTCCTCAGGGACTAGAGTAGGCTATCCGTATTCCTCGTGTGGGATGGATGTGTAACAATTAACAAAATATGTCATGTTTTGTGAGCTAGGATCTCACAGTGTAACCCAAGCTGGTCTTGAGCTCATAGCAATCCTCCTGCCTCTGCCTCCCAACTGCTGGGATTACAAGAAAATCTCCCCCTACCATGCCTGTCAACAACAAAATGCATTTTAACCTACAGTTTTAATGACCACCTGGAGGCTATATTGGCCATATTTAATGTCACCTGGAGGCAGGCCTTCTTCATGCCCTTCTCTCCTATTCCTATTAATACGGCCAGGTGGTTGTTATGACTTCTTAGCCTGTTGGTACCCAGTTACAGAGCATCATGGCGGCGCCCCAGGCCTGCCTCTGGATCCCTGAAGAGCTGATGGAAGTGTGTGACCCTCTAGGAGCCAAGGTATGATTCTTTTCTCCTTCCTCCCCACAGGACGGCACTTTTGGGCTGAACTGCAGTGAGCATTGCGACTGCAGCCATGCTGATGGCTGTGACCCTGTCACAGGCCACTGCTGCTGCCTGGCAGGATGGACAGGTAACCTCTGCCCTGCCACTCACTTTGGGCCCTGGGTTTTCCCTCCTTCATCTCAACTGTTCATCTCCTATCATTTTCTTCCTTTCTGCTCCCAAATGGCACCTCCCCCTCACCTGCTCCCATTCAGTCTGGTGAGGAGATATTTATTAAGGACACGTTATGCTGAGGTTCTGGTCTCGGGGCAACACATTTCAGTGCTGACAGGTATTCAGCCTGTATATAGTGAACATGGCGCTTCAGAACCAATCCTTACATCTACCCCATAAACCATCCTGCTACACAAGGGGGATTCCTGCCACTTCTCTGCAGCCCACTGATCCCATGGGCCCATCTCTCATCAGACCCACCTTCACCTCCCAGGCTTCATGGAGGTGATGTAGAGTCTCAGTCCTGGCCAGATGCAGCACTACACACGTGTAATCCTAGCACTCGGGAGAGACAGGAAGTTCAAGGTCATCCTTGGCTACATAGCAAATTTAAGGCTAACCTGGGCTACATGAGACCTTGTCTCTGAAAAACAAAAACTGTAACAAAAAAATCCAGACTTCTTGCCATAAGGCTCTACCCGCTGTGATGTGGGCCTGCCCAGTTCCTCTTTCCTGTCCTATTTCTCTCTCAACGTCTACACACCTGGGCCAAAGTTAACTATTTTTATTAAAGATAGATCTCACTGTGTAGCAGTGTCTAGCCTGGAACTTACTGTTTATCCTGGCCTGGCCTTGAACTCTTTGAATCTTCACCTGCCTCAGCTGTTAAGTGCTGGGTCTGGTTTTATAGGCATGCACCGCCATTCCCTGCCCGAATTCCTCACCTCTGCACTGCCCTCCCCTCGTTCCTGTTAACCCCCCATCTTACCAACAAGTCCCTTTCCCTTCATTTAAGGAGCTGGGCAAGTGTTGTGCCAGTGGGTCACACCCCAGCTCAATAACTCCTTCCTATTTGCCAGGTTTCAAGTTGAAGGTCATTTGTGCATTACCCACCCAGGACTACCCGCTTATGAATCCTGGTGACCTAGACCCTTCCTCTGCAGCACCAGAACTGACCTTAGACTCTGAACTGAGTAACTGCTTCTATAGCAGTCCTAGGAAGAAATCTGCCTTAGGCATCCCTGCACCTACTGTCTGCCCCAAGCTGAGAAAAGGAAACCAGATGACTGATAGCTGAGCTCCAGCTGGAAGGCCTGGGCTTGTGAACTTCCGCAAGTTCTCCACTCTGCATGGCCTGGAGCCTCCATCCATAAAGCACAGAGAATCCTCACAGGGAACTTGGGACCACTCTGAGGTTTCAGTGAAGGGTACTGTTAAGGGCTCAGCACCTAGCACCCCGTGGTCTGTGACATAAACCACGGCTCAGGAAGCTCTCAGTGCAGTGCAGAGTCAGTGGCCACTGGCTGGGCCGACCCCTCTGGCTTCCTTCCTTCTGACAGCTGAAGGCTAGGGTCATTCCTTTACAGCAGTGGTTCTCAACCTTCCCAATGCTCTGATACAGTTCTTCATGTTGTGGTCATCCCTAACCATAAAATTATTTTTGTTGCTACCTCATAACTGTAATTTTGCTACCGTTAGGAATTACAGTGTAAATACCTGCGTTTTTTCAATGGTCTTTAGCAACCCCTGTGAAAGAGTTGTTCAAACCGCAAAGGGGTGGTGACCACAGGTTGAGAACCGCAGCTTTAGAGCATGCCAGGTCGAGGCTCCCCTGGCCTGCCAGCTCTCCCTCAGTAGGGACCAAAGCCCCGCCTCTCACCGGCCCTACATTGTCAGCTACAGCCTTGAAATGTTCTTAGTGTGCCCTGATTTTGATAGGGCTGACCTGATTTTAATGACACCCACTTTAATGATAGCATTTAAAGAATTCTGGCTTAGATGGACAGCCTCTCAGCTAGGCCTCTGCTGCTTCCAAAGCCTGTTTCTCCAAAGATGGTCCTGAAGGCTTCTCAGACAGGTGACTGAGGTTCGAGATTTGTCATGCAGAACAAGGCCAGGAAAGACAGGGAGAGTGAGGGGGCAGAACCGGGACCTCCCACGCAGCGAGCGCTCCTGCCCTGAAAACCCTGCTCACCTCCCCATCTGGCTTGGGCATATCCTCTGCCCTCTCATGACAGCTCCCCTCATGTCTTATTTACCTTGCTCTGAACATAATAGGTGCTTACAAAATGCTTCTTGAAGTCCATTGAAAAAAGTCAGCCTGTGACCACACATGGAAAGTGTAGAGATTATCATCTGCTCTGGCTCTGGTACTAGAGCTAACGAGTTGTCAGGATATTAGTGTCAGCAGGAGGGGAGGCGCAGGCCACATTTTTAGGAGAAGACTTTCACTTAGTGGGTAGGTCATTTAGTTGTGTACTTTTGAGACAGGATCTCCCATAGCCCAGGTTGGCTCAAACTTGCTATGTAGCTAAGGATAACTTTGAACTCCTGCATCTTTAATATTGCAAAAATGCCCTAGGTGGTGTCTCTGCTGTAGGGAGCAACCAGGTCACCAGGAATGAGTTTCAGGAAACCACTGCCCACTTCTTCACATCCCTGGCGAGGGTGGGGGTGTAGGAGACAGGTGTATGAGTGAAACAGCTGTAACAGGCAGCTACAGATGTTTGGACCCCTGGGCAGACAGGCTTCCCAGGGAAGGGCTTCCTGCTGTGAGTGCTGGCTTTGCGTATGGGTTCTTCAAGTGTGAAGAATATCATTAGTTCTACATTGTAACAACCCATCAGTGTGTGGGGGAGGGGCTCGTGGGAGCGAAAGCCCAGAGCTCATCCTCTAAGCGAGGAAGGGGGAGGCTTTTGAGAGGAAGAGAGAATGAATATGAATGGGATATGAAAATGATTAGACTATGTAATATACATATGTGGGCACATATAGGGAGGATGCATGTATGTGCCTGGGGATGCTGTCAGGAAGCAGTGTCCTCAGTTTCTCTCCCACCTTATTCACTGAGACAGTCTCAGTCAGACACAGAGCTCACCCATGTGACTAGTCTCACTAGGCACTTTGCTCTGGGGAATCTAGGTTCCACTTTCTGATGCTGGGTCAAGTTACAGATGGTTGTGAGCCATTGTGGGGTGCTGGGAGTCACACCTGGGTGCTCCCTCCCCAACCCCAGCAAAGCTGAGACACAAGTTAGGACACAAGAAGGGAAGCCTCCCCACCCTGGCTGTCTTACCCTATTCCCTCCCTCTCCTACAGGTGAGCCTGCAGTCTCAACTCCTCCAAATTGGTCCCACTGCTCCCCTTCACTGTTCGCTGGGTCTTCCCTCTTTGTTTCTCTTTCTCACAGTCCCGTCCTTATAACAAGGTAGACACGACTTTTAAACTAATCCTGTGCCTCTGGAGCCTCTGAAGCTTGCCTTCCAAAGACTGGCTGGTCTCCTGAGCCTGGTCCAGCCTGGAAGCTGCTCTGCCTGGAAGGGACCCCCCCCCCACCCCCCGCTAAAATTCCTATTTAGCCTCCAAGCTGAAATCAGCTCAGCTCAAATCTTCTTTGAGCTTGGGGGGACTGTAGATCTTGTTCCCTCTCTTATTGAAATAGTCCATCCATTTTCCCATAGGCTGCTGTTTGTCATGCTGAAGTTCATTTATTAGCATGTTTAGGGTATAGCTAGCACTTTTAGTTTCTTTTATACGTGTGTATATGTGATATAAAATATGTATTATGTGTGTGTATATTTGTACACATATTTGAATATTACAAAATTACAGTCTCATGTAGCTTTGGTTAGCTTTGAACTTTCTACATAGTTAGGATGGCCTTGCATTTATTTGTAAATTAAAAGGGGTATATATACATATATATATATATATATATATATATATATATATATATATATATATACACATACATACACATACATATATATATGTGTGTATATATGCATACATACATATACATACGGGGGAGGGCTGAATGAATGTGTATATATGATGGGCGGGGCTTGCATGTGCCACAGTGGAGGTCAGAGGACAACTCTGGACCTTCCACTTTTATGTGGCTCTCAGGGACAGAACTCAGGTCACTAGGCTTTCCTACTGAGTAACTTTAGCCATCTTACTAGCCTGACATGTTCTTGACGCCAGCTCAGCTGTGAAGGTGGAGACAACCGTCCTCATCTGGTGCTACCATCTCCTCTCTTGCTAGGCTCGTCAAGTAACGTCATGGGTCTACCCTTGTGCTGTGTTCGATTCCAAGCTATACTGACTTCTTTTGTTACCTGCTCTCTGCTTTTATGACAGCCATTGCTTGGTCAGTTCTTTTTGCCTTTGAGGACTCTGGAAGGGCATCATCTCCTGTCAGAAGCCCTCCCCACCAGCCCCACTTCTACTGGCTTTCCCTCCATCTCCCCCCTGCCCTCCTCCCTTTCCACTGACCTGCCTCTGTGTCTGGTCCACAGGCATCCGCTGTGATAGCACGTGTCCTCCAGGTCGCTGGGGCCCCAACTGTTCAGTGTCCTGCAGCTGTGAGAACGGAGGTTCCTGCTCCCCGGAGGACGGGAGCTGCGAGTGTGCCCCTGGCTTTCGAGGACCCTTATGTCAGAGAAGTAAGGCTCCTGATTTCCCGTTCCCTGAGCCCCTCCCAGCCAGTAGTGCTGGCCTGTGGAAGGCTGGCCTGTGGACCCCAGGCCCCTTTTCACTCCCTTTTCCCCTGTTGTCCTTCCTCCCGTGTCCTGGCTGTTCTGTTCCTAAGTTCAATGTCTAGGTTCTCAAAAAAATCAGGGCCAGCCCACAGTTCTCTTCAAAGGGGATGGACCTCCCGGTGTGGGGACCCTAGACTTCCCCATTTTCAAGAAGCCTTTCTTCACTGGAACGGGGGAGAGGTGGCTAGGCCAGCTGTTCCTACAAGCTTCTGACCAGCGTCTCCCCTCTGACACCCTCAGTCTGCCCACCAGGATTCTACGGCCATGGCTGCGCCCAGCCTTGTCCCCTCTGCGTGCACAGCAGGGGGCCCTGCCACCACATCAGTGGTATCTGTGAGTGCCTGCCAGGATTCTCTGGAGCCTTGTGCAACCAAGGTACCCGCAACTGATGGGGAGGCCAGGGCAGGGAGCAAAGGGGCAGAGAGAAGGAAGGGTCCAGGGATTCTCTTTTTATGCTGTTGGAATAAGGAAGAAAAAAAAAAATCACCGTGCTGCTGAGGGGACAGGCTCAGAGAGGTCACAGATCACGTCTGTAGTCTCACAGTTAGCAAGCGGCAGAAATGAATTCAGACTCCAGTATTCTGCTAAGAAAGAAAGAAAGAAAGAAAGAAGGAAAGAAAGAAAGAAAGAAAGAAAGAAAGAAAGGAAGGAAGGAAGGAAGGAAGGAAGGAAGGAAGGAAGAAAGGAAGAAAGGAAGGAAGGAAGGAAGAAAGGAAGAAAGAAAGAAAGAAAAGAGGAAAGGGAAAGGGAAAAAGGAAAAGGAAAAGGAAAAAGAAAAGGGAAAGGGAAAAAGAAAAGGAAAGAGAGAAAGAAAAAGAAAAAGAAAAAAAATGGATCCAGCCATGGTAGTACATACCCATGTAATCCCAGAACTTGGGAGTCTGAGATAGGAGGTTTACATGCACCAGGCCAGCCTGGGCTACTTAACAAGAGTCTATCTGCTGGAAGGGAGACGAGGGATCACGTAACAGCTTAGAATGTGGCCTTGCTTGGATACTAGTCTGCAGAATTTACACCACAGTCAGTGAGAATGAGGGGATTTGAGAATAAAGTAAACTTAGAGCTAAAGACATCTTCAAAGTCACCAAGGCAAGAGTCACCTGGCCTGTGCTTAAACACCTCCCTTGAAAAAGAGCTCACTACCTCCAGGGCAGCCCATTTTTTTTGCTACATCATCACAGCTGAGCTGGGCTATTTTTAATACGCCGGAGTAGACGTTTGACTCCATGATGAGTTGAGGTCATGAGAAGTTTGGCCCCCTGGGGTACATATGTGACAGTTTCATTTGCTTGCAGCCCTCTTAGGGTCCTTTCATCACCATCTGACAGGCTGGGGTTTATTTATTAAACATAGGAGACCTGGCCGTCAATAGAACCGGGCCCAGTCTAAATTAGGAGCTATGGAGCCCAAGAAGGAGCCCTCACAGCCCATGTCGTCTGATTTATTGCCCGCTGGCCTAATGAGTCTTTTCCACATATAGATCTAATGGAGTTTGCTATTAATGGCAACTGCCCTGGTTAAGTCTCAAACCTTGTAAAAAATTGAACTGACACTTTCTAATGACTGGCTTTCCAGTGAGTTACAAATTACGGACAGCGCTTCCCCGGAATCATTAAACATAGATTAAATATAACCCAATGTTTTCTTTTCACCAGTCCCCGCCTCCCCTTCCCATGCCTGGCTCTTGATTCAGTTAAGAAGTCTCGCAATTAATGCATTAGACGGATCACATTAGCAGCTCTGTGGGTGAATTTGTCTGCCTTGGGGGTGCAGGGAGGACTTCAAAGAGAAGACTGCCTTGTGAGAGCAGTGCAGTTGTGGGGTGAAGGCTGGTGTCACAGCTCCTGCACCCTACTCCCCACCAAGCTGGAGAGTCCTTTGGCTCAACCAACAGAGAGGGTGCAAGGAAGCCACCTTTTAGGATGCTGGGGCTTGAACTGGGCCCTCCGAATAAAGCATCTCCCAGAGGCAGGGAGGGGGCAGGGCAATGTGCCCTTTAGGAAGTGGGGCCTGAATAGCAAACAGGAGGCCAGAGACTGGGCTAGAAGGGGAAGCCCCAAGCTCAGACCAGCCAGCCTACCTGTAGCTACTAACCAAGGCCATTGAGTGGTGACTCATGTCCCTGTCTTGATGAGGAAGCAGATCTAGGGGGTGGGGTGTGAAGTGAAGGGCTTTGTTGAAATGTCCTCAGCTAGAAAGCAGTAGGACTTCTTTGCTGTGTAACTGTGAGCAGACAGCACCACCTTTCTCTATGGGTCAAGGGAATTCATTGACGGTGAGCAATGATGAAAACATTATCAAGATTAAGTGAACTTAGTATTTGTGAAACATTTTGCTCAGTTCCTGGTGCATGTAAATGCCACGTGTGTTTGCTGAATGCATATCAAAACTAGGACCCCGAACCCAAAGCTTCAGGCAGAGTCCACCTGTCTTTATCAACTGTCCCAACCACTAGCTATGTCCACAGAGGTATACACTACATGTGTATCGGAGCTACCAGGTGCCTACAGTCAGGCTGGGGAAGGGCTGGCACTTGGGGGCAGAGTGAAGGCACAGAGGGCATGGCATCCATGGTTTGACACCTAACAAAAGGAAGCTGTTTTCCTCCAAGAAATCACTACCTACCCCGCGAGGGCTGGAGAGACAGCTCAGTGGGGAGAAGGCTTGCTGAGCTCACTTTCTAGGGTCCATGCCAGGCAGCTGACAACTGCCTCTGATATCACTTCCAAGGGATCTGATGCCTTCGTCTGTCTTCCACAGGCACATGCTCACATGTGCACATACTTGTGCAAGACACATTAAAGAAATATTAAAGAAATATATATCTGGTAATGGAGCCTTCTAGAAGGTTTTGATTCTCGAGACCTACATCCGCAATGTTCAGTGGACAGTCAGATTCAATAGGAAATGAGACCGAATTTCCTGCCCTTGCAAAGCTTAGGCCAGAGGACCAGGGGTAGGGGTGGGGGTGGGGGACAAGGAGAAGGGTGATGTTTGGCCCCAGTGGCTTGAGTGCCTGTTCCTTCTCCAAGCATTGTAGGGGATACCAGAAGGGGTAGGACTCAGGCTTGGCTGGAAACCGCTGTCAAGTCTCAGTGATAGGAGAGTTTGAAGAAGAAGCTACTTGAAGCCTCAGATAGAGACATAGCCACCCAGAAGATGGAAGATGGAAGATGGAAGATGTATGGGACAGCTAGGACTAAGTTTAGATAAAACCTAATAAAAATCCCTAATAACTGGCTTGAAGATGATATACATTGTTTCACCTACATACTAAGAAAACCAAAAAGATCTAAGAGCAGGCTCCTGGAGAACACTAGGGTAGAAAGATGTCAGTGTCTTAAGTCTTGCTCCATCTTATTGTTCCAAGGGAGGTGACACTTAAGATGAGTCTTATAGGCAGGATGTCCATAGCCGGACTTGAGGGTCATGGGAATTTAGACGGCATTAGCCATAGGAAAGCACGGAGAAGAAAGGCCAGGAGTGTCCAGAGAAGGGTGTGTGTGGTGGTCCATGTGTCTAGGAGGTTAGTCAAGAATAACCCAGGGAAAAGCCAGTGGCTGGGAGGTCGTCTAGGAATGCTCAGCAGAGTGTCCAGAGACACCAACTCCTCCTTAGGCCTTCCTACCTGTAAGACCCAAGACTACTGACATCCCCTCTATGGACCTCAGCCTGTCCTTGTAAAAAGGAATTAGGACAGGGCCTCTTGGGGAGCTGCTGTTGTGGAGAAGGGCAACTGCCACTGTAGGTGAAGGTTCCCATCCAGATCACACCTAGAGTAGTCAGGGCTGTGGCCTAGGAAACTTGGGGTGTGGCTGTGTGGGTGGTGGCTCTTAGGGCCTGGGAAGGCTCCGGTGCCAGGCTTCCCTGTGCCCACAGTGTGTGCTGGAGGGCACTTCGGGCAGGACTGTGCCCAGCTCTGTTCCTGTGCCAACAATGGGACCTGCAGCCCCATCGATGGCTCCTGTCAGTGCTTCCCTGGGTGGATTGGCAAGGACTGCTCACAGGGTAAGCTGGCACCCCTGCAAGTGTCCCCCGTTCTCCTGCAGACAAGGATATCCGCCCATTTATTTCTTTATATTGTTTCTGTGTGTATGATAAGTGCCACAGCAAGGATGTGGAAGTGAGAGACCAACTCTCTAGCACCAGTTCTCTTCAGCTTTTATGTGAGTTTCAGGGATCAAACTTGGGTTCACCACAGGTTTGGGTGGCAAGTGCCTTTATCCACTGAGCCATGTCACTGTTCCCTGATCCTGAAAGTCCCATTTTATGCTACATCAAACTTGAGTTACTGGAACTGACCATGGATATGGTTACTGCAGGTTATTAAGGGCATCAATACTGCCATTAGTGCTGTGAATCCTGAGAATTATACTCCACTAGCATCTGCCTATAGAAGATGCAGTCAGGATATAGAGGAGGAGGAGGGAACAAGACCGGTATGCTTGAGTTTGTGAATGGCAAGGCTAGCATAGCCACTCTTAGAAGAAGGGGAACACCTGTGGGATGGCCCCCTGTGAGTGATGTCCTGAACACCTTAGGCCTTAACATGGAGCTACAGTCTGATACCAAGGTAACAACCCCTTCCCAAAGGGGCCCCAGCCTTGGCCTAATTAATTAGCTCCTTGTCTAATGGGTGAGACACTGTCAGTACCTGTAAGGAGGTCTCAGTTAAATGGCCGGACCTGGAAGAATTCCATTTTGATGAAAGCCACAGGCTCCAATCTCAAACAGCACCTGAACCCAAAGACAAGACTGGCCCTGCCACCTGTGGAGAAGTCAGAGCCCTTGGTGTTACTCCACCCCTGTCCCTGTGAGTCCCTCTATGAATGGAGGTGTAGGAGCCCTTCGAGTAGGGCTGCCTTAAGTCATCCAAGATTAGAATAGGCAGAGTCTGGTCTTCATAGCAATCCCAGGGGTTGAGGCCAAGAGGAGAGCTGATTCTGTGACTAGTATATCAAGTCCCCAAAGGCCAAGAGATGCCCCTCTGGGTCTGTCCAGGTGTTCTGGCTCTGATGTGTACCCACCTCCCCTTCCTTTCCTCCTGCTCCTTTGTCCTGCCCTCCCCCTCTGCATCCCACCCACCCCACCCCCACAGCCTGCCCATCTGGGTTCTGGGGCTCTGCCTGCTTCCACACATGCAGCTGCCACAACGGGGCGAGCTGCAGCGCCGAGGATGGGGCCTGCCACTGCACCCCTGGCTGGACTGGACTCTTCTGCACGCAGCGTAAGCCCTGCCTCCCAGACACTCCCAGTCATATGCTGCAGCCTACTGGCCACTTTGCGAATAGCCCTGGTTTGCAGAGAGGGAGGGAAGAGGCTGGCCCCAGGACCAGCCACA
Source organism: Mus musculus (assembly GCF_000001635.26). NCBI lineage: Eukaryota > Metazoa > Chordata > Mammalia > Rodentia > Muridae > Mus > Mus musculus. The sequence continues at coordinate 64,691,464 of NC_000075.6, forward strand.
CCTCAGGATCATCCAAAGTCTTGAGAGGGCAAGGCTATAAGGGTATCCCAGCAATCAACCAGATCAGACCCTTGGACCATGGGGAAGAAATCCCAGGGCTGCACAGCAGAGACCAGAGCTTGTCCTCTGCTGCTGAGGCCCTAGTTGCATGGATAACCTTGTCCCTACCCTCCTCCCCTTTAGCCCAAGGTTCAGTGGGTACAGATGTCTCTGTGGGCCTCGCTCGTCTTTATCCCATGCTGCGCAGGAAGCAGCAGACCAGCCTGGTCCCAGCAACATTTCCTCAGTTTTCCTGAGCCCACACCAACTGTGACCTGTGGTCTTGTTGCAGGTTGCCCTTCAGCATTTTTTGGGAAGGACTGTGGGCACATATGCCAGTGTCAGAATGGAGCCAGCTGTGACCACATCACTGGGAAATGCACCTGTCGAACAGGCTTCTCTGGCCGCCACTGTGAACAGAGTAAGCTACCCTAACCTGGGAAAGTTGCTTCTTTCAACCCCATCCTCCCCATACCCAACCCCCATCCAGGGTACTGGGCTCCTGTATTCCAGACTTTGAGGACAACTTCTGGGGAAGACTGAAGGCTAACCCTATACACTCATGCTGTGAGGATTTCTTTCCTCTTTAGATAGGGCTGAGGTGTGATAGGCATAGGAAGGAGGGGCCAGATGAAGGCAGGATTTTCCAGCTCTTTAAATGAGTTCAGGAGGGAGAGGTGTGCACTGACTCTACCCATCCCCAGCTATCTATGCACAATGGGCAATCTAGTTCAATAGGCTCCACTGTGGGTGGGACACAATGATCTCTTGCCATGAACTTCTCCACCTGGAGTGGGAGGGGTGGAGTGTGGCTGTGTCTCACTGTCTACTTGCATTCTGCATGCCAAACAGGATGTGCCCCTGGAACCTTTGGATATGGGTGTCAGCAGCTATGTGAGTGCATGAACAATGCCACTTGTGACCACGTCACTGGTACCTGTTACTGTAGCCCGGGATTCAAAGGAATCAGGTGTGACCAAGGTAACATACAGGTGGCAGGGTGCCTGGACAGGGTGGGAAGGGCCCAATTATGGGTGGCTTTGGAGAGTTCTAACCAGACCAGTTGAGTTTTATGACATTACCTTTTATTCACAGTTGGGAGCCTCTCTTCATAGCATTTCTGCTAATCCTCTGGTAGTTCCCCCATGAGCGAGGCAAGAGTGAACCAGAGGCTAGTGCTGGGAAAGGGCACCAGTCAGGCTACACTGCAACACTTGCCTAGTTGACTTCTGCCACTCCCTGCTAGGTGTCTCTGGGCAGGTCATTTCCTCTGCTGGGTCTTTTACTCCACATTCAATTGAACAGACATTAACCTTTGTCCAAAGGGCTCAACTTGACTCTAGCTCTATGCCTAGGTGACATTGCATGGTACAGCTGAGAGGGATCAAATCCAGTCAATTCAAGAAAGGTCTCAGCACAGTGCCTGGCACATGTGAGCACTCTGTAAATGATGGCTTTGTACATGGGAAGTCCTTTTGTTTTGCAGATGTGGGAGGCTATTGTTGGTTTTAGAAGATGGGGATAGAAAACAGGCTCTCAATTACCCACATCAGACACACTTACTTTGCAATGTGAAGCTATGCAGCTCAGGCAAATGCAACATTGGCTGTCCTAGAAGTGACAACCCACTTTCTTTAGCCAGTAGCAGAGAACCAAGGGGGGGTCTAGATCCTGCACATTAAGAAATCAGATGCTTGCCAGGGCAGTCAGAGGGACTTAGCCACACATATATAATCAAGAGTTATCTTAGGGCAGTAACAGGCAGTCACAGAGCTACCAGCTGTCAAGGCCAGTCTATCATTTGGTGTTCATGACTCCCCAGGGAAGCTGGCGTTGCTGTCCCTATGAACCTTCTAAGTCACATGGCTGGTAGAGCAGGAAGAGTAGCAGAAGCCAGTTCTTCCTGACTGAATTACTGGTTGGGTGAACTTAGACACGTCCCCTAACCTTGGTGACTCAGTTTACTTATTTTTTCCAACCATGTAGAAAGGGTAAGTAATTAGTTCCCTTTTTGTAGGCCTGCCATGTTAAAGCAAGTAACTTCAACTCTGTGGACCTGAGTGGATATTCAGCATTTATTTTGCTTCACACCTAAATCACATTCTCTTCCTTAATTTAACCCTGAGACTCAATCACTTTCTGGCATTGGAAGAAACAGCACTGTGAGGGTTGTGTAGGCAGGGATGAAGTTGGGCAAAGGCAGGATGGAATCATGAGGCTCAGGCCCAGCTCTGGCTCAGGCCTCCCTCTGCCCACAGCTGCCCTCATGATGGATGAGCTGAATCCCTACACCAAGATCAGTCCAGCTCTGGGAGCAGAGCGGCACTCAGTGGGTGCTGTCACCGGCATCGTTCTCCTGTTGTTCCTGGTGGTGGTGCTGCTGGGCCTGTTTGCCTGGCGACGGAGGCGGCAGAAAGAGAAAGGCCGTGACCTGGCTCCCCGAGTCTCCTACACCCCAGCCATGAGGATGACCAGCACAGACTACTCTCTCTCAGGTCAGGCTATGCCCCGGGCATCTCTTCTTCACCCATACAACCTGGCAGGAAGCATGTGGTCTTCTTAGGAACATCCACTTTCTCGTTCAACATGGGTGGTTATATCTGCAGATGGGTGGCTGGGCCTGGGGATGGTTACCCCAGAGACAATGGGGACGGGGGCGGGGGGAGAAATCTGTGGCATCCCAAGAGGTGTTGCTTCCTGGAGCCCAAGTTCCTAGCAGCTAGGTCTGGGTGTCACTCTCTACTTCCCCACCCCCCGCACACGGCTGGGCATAGTAAGTAGTAACTTTTCTAAGCAACCCAGAGAACGGTTCCGCAATGTGAAGCCAGGGCACTTGGTAAGAAGCTGTACCCTATCCACCTCTGCCTTCCCTGGGAGGGTCTCAGGCCATCCCCAAGGAGTGCCCAAGAAGCATAGTGACAAAGGTGGTGCCTTACATAGGAGAGGTCTACAAGTTTGGGAAGTTTCCCTCTACCAGATATGCCAGAGCCCTGTGTGTCTATGTATGGTAGACATGCCAATGGGCATCCTGTGGTAGTCTGAGTGAGGTGTGTATGGAACTGCACCAGATCCTTTGCTTTCCCCTGGGCTGGTACCTTGAAGAGAAAGCTTTGTGCTTCAAATTTAGCTAACCAGCAGAAGCTCCTGAACTGCCCTGGTTTTGGTTAGGTCTGCCCTGTTGAGAGTGGTGCCTTTCCAATGGCTCATAGCTTGCTTAATTTCAGAGTACCCAGACCACATGTGCCATTCCTGCTAAGTGTTGCCTTCTGTGTGATAGCTCTATGCCAGGAACAGGGTAGTAAGAGCTGGCCCCAATATAGACGATGCATTCAGAGACCTCCTAGCCAGCTACTCTGGGGCCAACCAAAGCAACATCCTCTGATGAAGGCCAAGGCTCGTAGAACTTTGAAAGTTTATGACAATGAGCAGGAAGGGCTGGATTTTTCTCAGTCCTGTAGAATCCTCAGAAGAGCTGGGGTCAACAAGAATGGAGTTCTCTACTTATTCCTAGGGTCTGAACATAAGGGAAATCAAGAGAAAGTCAATCCACCCAAAATAGCAACTTGAAGACATAAAGCCATTAGAGCCAGCATTCAGCAGCTTCCAGGTGACCATGCCACCCTATACTAGCAAGCCTGGTCCGAGAGCTGTAAAGAGGGTGGGCATTAGTAAGAACAAATGCTGGTGGGCTCTCTCCTGCTTGCTGTAGTGCTAGTGGATGCCACACAGCTTGGAGGATGTGGGAAATTAGCTGCCTCTTTGCTGGGGATACTCAAAATTGCATAACCCCAGCATTAGTTTGGGGGTATCTCAACCAAGGGCAGGTGTATGATGGAATATGGCTCCTTGTTCTCTTCCCAGATTTGTCTCAAAGTAGCAGCCATGCCCAGTGCTTTTCCAATGCCAGCTACCACACACTGGCGTGTGGGGGGCCTGCCACCAGCCAGGCCAGCACTCTGGACAGGAACAGCCCCACCAAGGTACTGGCCCCCACCCACTATTCTCTCCATTTAGCACTCTCCTCTGCCCAAGAAGGAACTGCACCCCCACATAAAGGCTGTGTGGAAATTCCACATTAAGAGCAGTCCTAGGACTCATGGGACATGAGAACCCTCTGAATCACATAACAGGGAAAGAACATGTATGGAGACAAGCTCTATCCCATGAAACCACACCACATTGCCCACTCATTGGAACATACCTGTGCCTCAGGTGTAGTTAACTAATACCTACCAGACATAGTAATAGTACATGTAGCCATCCTATCCCACACCTGTGTATACCATATGCCAATATATATACTCACCAAGGATTACTGCAATGTATTAAGGTGATAGGCTCATTATTCAATTAACCACTTGATGCCTCTTAAACTCGGGCATAAATTTCATCAAATACACACATCTGATGTGAACACAAACACTGTAGTGTTCTTGCTGAAAAGGGGAGTGGGGATGAACCAGTGTCCCCCCTGACAGCTCCAAGCACAACCATAGTCATAGGACGGGTAGATGTCCTTAGTCACAAATATTACAAACGTTAGAAAGAGATGTCTTAGCACATATGTGTGCAGATAGCATGTGGAGCATCCCTTGATGGACCAGTAAGAGGCAGAGTTGAGAGACAGACATCAACAGCCCACCAAAGATAAGGTTTGTGAGGGGTTCTTGCTAACACCCACCTAAGCATGTACCACACACACATTCTCAGAATGGCAGGACTATTTAGTGAGTGACAATCCCAGGATACCTGGCTTCCTGTACCATCTATCCAGGCCCAGGAGCTTAGCTTTCATATTTTAGGCCTCTTCCTTGCTGCTGAGAATCCTCCCCATTTGTTCCCTGAAGACTGATCATCAGCCCACAGACCTGGGGCTGCTTTTCTATGAAACAGGCAGGTTGCATGCAGGGTACCTAGAGATTCAATAGCTTTGGCCACTCTGCTTGCCATCTTCTACTCCAGATTCTTGTTTCCAGGCTCAGTGTGGCTTTAAGCCTGAGGAACTGAGAGTAGAGAATTTAATTGCCCAACAAGTAGCCCTTGAGATTACAGCTATGTTATCATAGCTGCAACAGGCTAGAGGCACCAGCCAGGGATGAGTCAAAGGTTCCAGGCCATGTCATTATTTGTCTTAAGAGTCAGCCATTCTTTCAGTAGACGACTTAAGTTACTGCAGAGGAGGCCAACTGGTGACTCTCTGGTTTGGCTCACCTCACAGGGGCCAAGACTGGCCCTATGTAGACAAGAACCCTCCTGGCGGATCATTTGCACAAAGGGTAGGCACGATGCCATCGAGGGGACAAAGCAGCTACGATCTGAGTTCAAGAGCCAGCTTTGCTTCTGGCTCCTGTGTGTCTCTGAGTATGTTTCCATGTCTGAAGTAACATCCTTGCCTCACATAAAGGGCAGCTAAGAGAGAATGCAGGGAGGGTATTGTATCATGTCACATGAAACTCTCATATATGACCCAGGGGCAAGCAAGCACTGCAGGCAACCATACCTCTGTGCTGGAGATGCTGTGTTACACATGGGGAACTGAGCCAGCCTCCTTTCCTGCAGCACAGCCCCATGTCTGCTTCTACCCATGTATGCCATGGGCACCTGAGAAATTGGTTTGGGCACATTCTGTTCTCACTGGCCTCAACTACAACATGATAGCTTGTCATGTAACATAGTATCTGGTCATCCAGGGCCTGGAAGCCCAGGAGCACCTCAGGGATGGGTTCACTAAGGCTGGGCCAAGCACCAACTTGGGGAAGGGCAGCAGAGACATGAGGTATTAACTGGGTCTCCTCTCCAAACAGCTCAGTAACAAGTCCCTTGACAGAGACACAGCAGGCTGGACCCCCTACAGCTATGTGAACGTGTTAGGTCAGTAGTGGTTTGAGTCATCTTCCCCACCAGTCCCACCCTGATCTCTGTACTGAAGGGAGCTGCCCCATCTCAAAATGAATGAGTTGAATCCTGAGCATGGTTTCCCCTGTGGTTAAGTGTATAGGGAGCACGTGGTTACGGCCCAGTGTAGGGATGGGCTATAGAGATTCCCAGGTGGAAGCAGAAAGTTTATTTGAAAAAGAATCCTCTACCTGGCACTTTTCAAGGACTTCTTTCTTCTGCCCTAGTAGAGGATGGAATGGAATGGGAAGGGAGGAGAAAAGGACAGATGCCCCAGCCCCTCTGGGTGTTACATGAAGACCTTGATTCCTTCTGGCCTGCCCCTCGCCCCATCCTTTGCTTCCCACCCCCTTCTCCTGCCATCCAGGCCTTGGGAATAATGGCTCCTCCCTGTCATTCCTCTCACTAGACTCCCATTTCCAGATCAGTGCCCTGGAGGCCAGGTACCCGCCCGAGGACTTCTACATTGAACTTAGACACCTCAGCCGCCATGCTGAGCCACACTCACCAGGTCAGACCCCCAGCCCTTCCTTCCACCCTGAGAGCAGACTGCTCTACACCCCATCCCTGCCCCTATGGAGCCTTCCCACGACTAGTCTACAGCCCCTAGGCCCTACCCAAAGGTGGCAGTCTATCCCAGCCTTTCCCACTACCCTTTTTCCCCCACCATGCTAGCTGAGGTAGACAAACTGGGGTTGCTTGTAGAGGGGACACAGCCTAGCTAAATTCCCTCCATTTTGCAATACACAGCCCAATCATGGTGTTGGTAACAGAAGGTTGGCTCTCTGGGCAAAAAAGCTCAATGGTTTCCAGAAAGGCCCCAGACCTAACAGTGGCCCAAACTGCATCTTCTTAGAAAATGAGGCAGAATTGTCTAGCAGAGACCGGGAAAAGATAGGCAACATTTCCTAGTACCGAGAGAAGTGTCAAAAGACACTTGACAACTAAGTCCCGAAAGGGGATATGTGCATCAGTAACAGAAATGAGTGTCAAAGAAATATAATGGATGGACGGAGAATGTGGCCTCTCTACAAAGTAGGTCCTCTAGGGCAAGCACTGCGGGGAAGGCCTCAGTATTCTAGACAGCTCTGGGTTTGAGTTTAGGCTCTAGCTGATTAGTGTTCTAGTGAAACGGTGTCAACTTCCACAGATCTCTGATGCAGGAAGCACGCAGGTTCAGAATTATCTTGCTGAGTAGGCATGGTTGCAAGGACCCTGATGGCTGTGTGCTCCTCAACTATGGCTAAGCATCCAATATCCCTTGGACTTTTAGTCCCTACCTTCACTCCACCTTGAGGTCTAAACAGGAGTATGAGGCATCATCTGGGCTCAGCCCCAGTTCTCCTTGTCCCACAGACCTTCAACCACTGTAGCCAGAGCACCACACTGTCATTTGTTAGCTCCCAGCCAGCTAGGCCGAGGCCACTAGGAGAGAGTACCTCTGTTTCTTGTTTTATAAAGAAGGGGTGGTGGAGGCTAACAGTATACATACCCTCCTCTCTTCAATGATTATTATTAAGTGATAAATCCAGGTCAACATGGCTTGCTGCATGTTTTTTAAGGGTATGGGTTCCTACAGGCCTTTTAGAATGGCTCGGTCCTGTTTTATCTCGCAGGAAGGCACGTAAGCCAAGATAGATATGAACTCCTGCAAATTCAACATGGGAACTCTATGTGGAGGAAGGACCCAAGTATCAGTGGGTTTGTCTTCAGTGTAAAAAAAATGTAGGCAAGTTAGGTGGAGTCAATATATTTTGGGACTGTTTTCAGTTAAAGACCAGGGTGTGTCTGGTTAAGAACCCATACTGCTCTTGGTTCCCAGCACCCATATCAGACAGCTCACGATCACCTGAAACTCCAGAGGATCTAACACCTCTGGCATCCGTGGGCACCTGTACTTATGTGTATCTAGACACCATATATATCTTTGGGAAAAAAAACCAACAGAGTGAAGGGGTTAACTCTGAGTTAAACATTACTATCCCAACAAGGAAAGGCCAGACTTGATCCCACCCCTAGGAATACTTGTAGCAATCAACTCAAGTTTATGTCCTGATTCTGTGCATCCTGGGAACCCAGGAAAAAGTTAACTAACAGCAAAATGAAGAAATAATTCTTTGGGGCTGAAAAGCACTTGCAGCATTTTTAGAACAAAGCTCTCCTTCTCCACCCTGTTCAAAATGAGTAACTCAGCAAACTGGCCGTGGCCAGGAGTGACTGTTCTTCCTGGAAAGATACTCATCAAATACCCCACCTACTTGTTACTTCTCTCTGGCACCCCCAGATCCAGGAAAGGCAGGATCAGAGCTAACAGGTGAGAAACCTTGTCTCCAAAGCCAAGAGAAAGAATCAGAGCTCACTGCATCTTTCCCTCCAGTTAAGCACTGGCCTGGCTTCATCTCTTAACCCTGTGTCTCCAGAGCCTGGCACTTCACCTACAAGATCACAGATGGCATCCCACAAGGAGCAGGTTAAGAGGAAAGCTAAAGAAAAGAGGGCCCTGGAGCCCATCTTAATGTGATGAGCCTTTTAAGAATCCCTCTGTGTTCAGAATTATTTAGAATAGATTGAATGTAGAGCAGTCTGCTAGGAGCAAACAACTATTTTCTTGGTAAAAGAGGAAAACTGCACGGGGTAGAAGAGACACCGGTGGACTAGGTAACCTCACCCTGCATCTCTTTCCTTCTGTTTTTATGCAGGCACTTGTGGAATGGACAGACGTCAGAACACATACATTATGGACAAAGGCTTCAAAGGTAGAGTATCTAATCCTGATGTCCTGTTACACAGGGCTTAGCAAGGGATTATAGACCTGAGGTGGCAAGGAATGCTACCTGAGAGAAACTGCAAAACCCAAGCCCCTTAAAAAAACAAAAGCTAAAAGGATCACAGGACCCAGAGCCACTGGGCAGCTCTGCCCAGGAGGAACGATCCTAATAATAACGAATTCATCTTTCCATTGCAGTTGCACCTGCTTAGCAAACGCTTGTGGGTTTGTTATAGATGCCAGCTAAATGTCTTCAGAAATGTAGATCATCATTATCCAACCAATTAGTATGAGTTAAACTGATTATAAATCTGAAATAAAATCAATCTGCCTGCCCCAGAGGCCTTCTGTCATTGTACTGACAAGGAAAACTACCCTGCACCTGCTGCCTTTCTGGGGCACAAGAAATGCAAATGATACCCAGTGTTAATACTGTATGGCCCTCACCCTCAAGAGATCTCTGCGCCCAAGAGCAGGGAAGCCAAGACAGATGTCTACGCCACAGGAACTACATACAAGGTGGACCATTCCTCTAGGAAGTCTACAGGTGAAGCCAAAAAGCAAGCACCAAGTCCAGCCCCTGGATTAGGCCCTAGGTTTAAATGCTGGGACACGTGAGCTAGGCAGGGAGCTCTGGAACTCTGTCACTTATTAACTCTGTGCTTCCTAAGGTTGTTTCTTCATCTGCAAGGTTGGGATAATTATGCCTGTTGACTCATGCCTGTCTTATTATCTAACAAGGTTATCTTGGGTGTCCAATAAAGTCGGATGGGAAGTGCTTTTGTATATTATAAAAGTGGTATCAATGTGATGTCTCTGGGAAATGTCTCAAAGTCTCAGTCAATTGAAAGAGCAGTAATAAGTCAGCAAAGATCCCAACTGATATTCTAAATCTAGCTCTACACCAGAATCACCTGGCAAGTGTGTTCAAACTACAGAGCTTTACACTCACACAGATGGGGCCCTGCACTCTGCAATTGCAAGGAGTACCTCAGGATATCTTTATGCATTTCATTACCCAACTACCATTTGTCTAAACTCTCCCAGGTTTCTGTTCTGATCTTTCAGACCTAGCATGGCCATCTCCTAACCAAGGAGAGCAACTTGTGTACCACTCTTGGGGAAATGGCTATCAGAAGTGGGATGAGCAAGACCCAGGTGGCATTGAGAACATCAAGGCTGAGTGACCATCAGCTTGGTTTAGGATATGCAAACCCCAGGAGACCTGTCTGAGGAGGGAGGCTATTCCTAATCTCCAAGCCAGCCCACAGGCAGTAATCCCCTGGGAGCTTTATTATGGCAAGTTTCTGAGGGTTCTGCCTTAAACCATCCAAATGGAGGCAAACATCATTTCAGTGAGGTTGCCAACAGAAGAGCAATTGTACTACTGAGTCATTGTGACCCAAAGCCTCAGTTTCTTTCTCAGAGTGGAATGGGGACAACACAGCTCTTCCAGGGTCTTTGAGGCTTTGAAAAGAAGTATGACTCAATGGAGAAGAGCTCAGACAGGCCCTGAGATTAGCATCCAAGCACACTTCCCCATACACCTTGTCATACTGTGCATGGTGTTTCGGGTAACTACTTTTAAACTCTAAACCATAAATGTAAAACAAAGCCAATGAAAGCCAGTCTCTGCCTTCATCATTGCATTCCTGTCTTATGGGATCATCTGAGTGCATGGGAGGCTCTCACAGGCAAGCAGCCAGATTTGTCACTGCTTCTAATCAGCTTTTAAATTAGAGAGAACTGTGTAGGCAAATGTACCATCAAGTGCTGGGAGCCAACATGACACAGTAAGAGTTCAAAGAGAGGCAAGTGAAATACTAGTGTACAACTTTATAGAAAAGCTTATAAAACACATGGAACAATCCTACCTGGTGGCTAAATTCCCAAACATCTGGATCAGCTATTTCATGTCACCAATTTAAACTATTTCCTAAAGCATCAAGGGCAAGGCCAAACTCAGGACTAATTAAAGAGTCTGGATGTTTTCCAAACTGTGAGGGACAGAGGAGGGCGCAGAGAATGAGATGATCTGGGTTCTAGTTCAACTGCATGGTGCTCACTAGACACAGTAGTATCTGTGGGTCTTGGCTTCCTCCTCTTTAAAAAGCACAGTTATAATAGCACCACCGCTAAGGCCCCTTACAACTCTGATGGTTTAAAAGCCCTAACTCGGGTAGCATCCACTTTTTTCTCTGTAACTGGGAACTCTGTCACCCTGAGAGGTTGAAGGAGACTGCTGACACAGCTAATCACCTTCCTCCCTTCCACAATATGACTGTACAATAAACTGTCTAGGGTCCAATTCCTTGTCTGTCATGCTTTCAAAGTGTGACAGAAAAGAATTCACTTCTCTTCACCTTCCATCTGGGGATCCCTGAGCTGCACTGTCATCCCCCCAGCCTGTGCTCCCTTGCCACCTCAGCTCCATGCCTCTCCAAGTAATTTTGGTTTCTCAGACATTTAGAAGCCACTAACATCCTGAAAACTCCTTTTGTGGCTGGCCAGTATTCTCTGGACTTCAGATCCCCTGTCCCATCCCTCCTCATATCCTCTCTCTCATTGAAGAGAAGAATGCAAACTTAACCCTAAGGACAGAACCAGCAGGCATCCTATTGATAGCATTAGCTCAGAGGTGAGCAACAGATACTTAATGCCTGGGTTTCCACATACATTTGAATAAATTGGGGCTTAAAAAAGATAGCAAGCCTCAATAGGTTCAGAACATCCATAGAGCAACTTTGGGAAGTCATTTCCTCTCTAGTCTTGTGCTTCCTCAAAAACTAAAGATGTTCATTTCAGAAACCCATTCTGACTGTGATAATATGCATGACTACGTATGGTCCAGAGGAGGAAATAAGGAGAGTAAATGCAGGGGCACTTGGAGCACTGCAGGCTTCCCCTTTCTTTGCACAGTGCCCAGACAGGAAGGCACTGGAGTGGGCGTGTCTGTGAAAGGATGAGGAAGTATTCTAGCCCAGCTGGTTATTTTTCCCCACACCCTGCCCTCATAGCAGGCAGGTGGATGACTCAACCAGAGAAAAGCTTGGCTTCCTGAAGCTGAGTTTCCCAGCTTGCCTTGCCCCATCTCCTCCAGTTCTCAGGAAAGATGGGATAATCCAGCAACCACCACTCTCCATGGAGTTTTCCATCCTGTCTTGGCCTGCAAACCTTGAGAAGACCCTTGGCCCTGAGCACAGTTCCCTACTCCAGCTCCCATTTAGCTCAGGAAAAGGAATACACAAAAATGGATACAGGCTAACATTTAAAAGTTATTCAAATATATGGAGAATCCCACTGTTTCCCTTTCCAGTGAAAATACAGCTGGGTGAGGCTCTAAGGCTCTAAGTCAGTCAGTCATTAAGCTGGAAGCATAGCCTTTCCTCTCAGCAGGCCTTGGTATTGCTAAGAAGGATAAACTGAAGCAGCCATAAAGAGCTTAGGTAACTAGATCTCCTAGGGGGGGTGGGGGGAATCTTGATTTTCAGATAAGATAGTGGTTGAGTCCTAAGCACTGAGCATTAGACTAACAAATAGCTTTGGTTTCCTCATTTCTAGACAGTAATAGCAGTCCTGTCCTACCCAGGGCCTCACCCCCAGCTTCCCAAAGTACTAAGTTTCTTTCTGTTTGGTTTGAGACAATGTCTCTCACTATAAATAAAGTCCTGGCTAGCCTGGCTGTGATCCTAGCTGGCCTTAAACTAAGATATTTGCTAGCCTTTGCCTACCAAATTATGCCTCCCAAATCACACCCAGCACCTATGCTTCAAATAACCTAACTGGAATGAAGGTCACTCATTCCAGTGCTACACAAAATAAGCTATCCCTCAATTCCACAAGGTATGCAATCAAGCCTTGAGCCTCTCTCACTGCCTGATGAGTTTAGATCAACCATACTGGAACTGACTGGGAGGCTCTCAGGCTTATATCACTCCCCTGTACTAAGGAAGAACTGAGAGGCAAACTAAGGTAGATGGTTTGAGGCAAGTCACAATGCAGGACCCAGGGCACCTTCTTCTATGTAGGCAGGCATCTACCAGCAGAAGTAGAACCTATTTACCTACCTTTCAGTCCTAGCTAGAACTGGCTGAGAATGTTTGTTATCTAGCAAGAATGCTTTTTCCTGAGTCAGGTGCTACAAAGGTCAGCCTTATACCAACCAGACTGAAGCCAACCTCTCTTCCAACATGTTAGCTCAACTGGGACGATACTTTGTTACTGAGAGGCAGTGGGACCCTGAGGAGTTTACTTTCCCACTCTAAGTTTCAATTTCTTCATAAGCACTGAGTAGGGAGAAAGGGGAAAGTGACTGATCTACCTGTGCCACAGCTTTCTGAACTCGCAGAAAACAGTTGAATGCACTTCTACACAAAACCAAGGAGCTGTTGCCTGCTCGAACAGGAGCTCCCTACTTTTCAGAACTGCTCTTCATCTGGCCTGCTGTAGAACAGACACTCGGGGTGGCACACATCACAGTTACTTCAGCCAATTGCACAGCCAGTTCCCCTTGCGTCATATGACTTTCACTGTTTAACATTCACAGTAAAGTCACAAGGTGGGGCTGGGAGCTTAGTAACAATAGCATGAAGTGTAAACTGTGGTGGTTGTCTAGAAGATTCCCTAAGAATTTCACCAACTGACTTTCACAGACATTTAGAGGTGAGAGGGCTCTTAGGTCACACTTGACTGTCAAGCTCCAGCCATTCAGGTTATTTCCAGACACCTTGCCTCACAGCTAAGGGTCACAACTGTTAGATTCATTTATTGTTTTTTCCAGTCAAGTCCTAGAATTCGTAGACAAATCATTACCCTCAAAGGGAAGGAGAGTAGCAATTGAAGGAGGGACTCCCTTCTTCTCTGTGACTCCAAGTCACTAAGGGACCATCACTTCATCTCATGTTGACATCACTCTGCACTCACTGGACTGGGTGAGATGAGCTGAGACAAAACTACATTTCAAGGGCCAACCTGAGACTGGGACTTTTTACAGCTGTTACTTCAGTTAGCCCACTGGAAGCATGAGCTCCTGGAAGGCAGGGATGCTGCTATTTGCTTAAGGCTGCTAAACTGTTGACATTCACACTGAAAGACATAGACGCTGCTGCTTCTGAATCAAAGCCTCTAGTCGCCAGGACTTGGAAGAATGATAGTACAGAAAATATGGGGCAAAGACGTCCCAGAGCATAGATTTAAGTTTTGGCTCTGCAGTGCTTAGCACCCTAGCCAAGTTACTGTACCTGTCTGGGCTTCCACCCCCTATGAGGCCAGAGAGCATTTGTATAAGTCAGTGATACATGTAAAAATACACTGTGAATATCCTGAGCTATTATCTAATGACAATAACCAGCCATTTTCTTGTCCTCCAAAAACATGTTTTTTGAGAAAAGAATGCCTGAAAAAGCATACCTTAAGATATTTAATAAGATTTAATCTTTTAGTATGACTGTCTTCTCCAGCCCCAGGATCCTGAAAGCACACAAAGTTAACTGATGTCTATTTCTGGTATTTAAATGAATCCTATGTCCTTGCTTGTCCTAAGAAATCTCTCTTGCCTTGCAGATTACATGAAAGAATCTGTGTGCAGTTCTAGCACTTGCTCCTTGAACAGCAGTGAAAACCCTTACGCCACAATTAAGGACCCACCCATCCTCACCTGCAAGCTTCCAGAAAGCAGTTATGTAGAAATGAAGTCACCTGTGCACTTGGGGTCTCCGTACACAGATGTGCCATCCTTGTCGACATCTAATAAAAATATATATGAAGTTGGTAGGTGTCTCACATAACTTAGCAAAACCAGGGCAACAGTGCAGCATCTCAAGTGAAAACAAGCCCTCCTCCACACACTCTATCTCCATACCACATCCTTCTGTTTGGTTGCATTTGAAGGAACCTGAGGAGAAACTTTGTCTCAGGGTTGCCCTTCCCTCTAATGCAGGAAACCAGAATCTTGTGCCACCTTGCTTACAAATCACAACTGATAAAAGTAGAAACTGTGAGGGTGGAGAGCCAGTATACAACACTTCGACTACTGTTAATACAAATCCAAAGCGGAAAACGAAAACAATCAGAATGGCCGTTTACAAGTTTCTAAATCACTTCTTAAACCTCCCCCAGTAAGACCCACACCTCTAGGATGTCTTGAATCTCTTGTTGTTGAGCAAACTAGGATTCTGGCAGTACACTGTCTTAGGTTTTTCCCTCTCTTAAGCAAGCCTCCATCCTAATCCTCCTGGATTTGTCAGATGTATACATATACCCACAGTTTTTCTCCCCAACAAGTTAAATAGAACTTTCTTCCCTCCCACCAAGGCAACAATGCTAATCTATTCTCTGAACTCATTTTTCACTATATTCCTTAGAGCCCACAGTCAGTGTGGTCCAAGAAGGCCGAGGTCATAACTCCAGCTATATCCAGAATCCATACGACCTACCTAAGAACAGCCATATTCCTGGTCACTATGACCTCCTCCCAGTAAGACAGAGCCCTGCCCATGGGCCCTTCCAGGAAAAGCAGTAAGAGGGATAAGCGTCTCTCTTAGTGTGCTCTGCTGACTATTTTCTGACTCTGAAAGAAGACAATCCATGACTTGAAATATCAGTACAGAATGCCTTGAGCTGTGTGTTATTAGTTCCTTCACCTGGATTGAAAGAAACACTTCCAAACGGGACTGGGGTAACTGTTCAAGAAAGTCTGTTCACAAAGGCAAATCCTATCAACCTTTCAGCTCTAAATGTCCTGGATATGATTTTTCAGAACATTAAAGATACCACTTTTCATCAGCATCAGCTAAAAGCTATGTATTTAATATTCTGAAACATCGCTTAAGAAGCATGTAGCTTAGGTTCCTCAAGCCTTCCAAGAAGGAAAAGGAAACTGGGAGGGGAGGGGGCACTTAAAGTGCCTGAAATGTGTATGTGCTGTTGATTGTTGTTATCCTCAACATCTGTTTCAGTATCTAAGGGAATTGGTATGTGGGCATGAACTGTTCTAATATTAATCTTGGTCTCTGTTCATTTGGTATGCCCCAGCAAATTATAACAGCCACAATCAGAGTTTAAAATATAACCTAATTCTTTAATCAAGACAGGTTCACTTTCTTCTGCCCTATCAGTAATAGTAGGCAAAACAGAAAGGGGGAAAAGAGCAGCAGTTTCACTCACTCTAGAATGATTTCTATGCCAGCCTTACCAAATTTTGCCAAGTCAAAGTTCAAGAATAACGAATGCCAATCCTGGCCTGGCTGCATTGCATTGGTTCACCCAATACTTGAGTCATTCTGTGTGCACCAGAGAACTAAGATGCTGTTTTAAGAAAATGGTCACAGGGCTGGGAATGTAGCTTAGTGGTAGATGTTCTTGCCTACTGAGCAAGGACCTGGGATAGATCAGCAGCATCATATAAAAGGCATAGGCTTATAATGAAGTTTCCCCAACAACATAATTAGATCACTCAAGTTACTTAGTCGGAGTTCCTTGACTTGTTTATGGGCAGTTCTTCATAGATGGTGCTTGATGTAGTATGGAACCTTAAGGTGTAGAAAATATTACACAAATGTGGGCATGGCACACTTATGTTGCTTAGCATACATTATGTTTTTGATGCAACTAAATGAAATAAATGTAAAACAAAACAAAAACAAAAAAACATAAAAGCCCACCGCCTGAAGTGGGCAAATATGTATTCCATTAGTTGGTGCTTTTAATCTCCTGTCCAGAGAAGTCCATAACTTCCACTGCACAGGTAACAATAGGTAAACGGAGGCTTGGACAACTCTGAATGGTTAATCCCCAAATTCTTCACAAGAATTAAGAACAGAAGGGACAAGTTGGAAGTTAATGGTCACCTTTGTGCCATCCCATGTTCTTAAGAGGATTAAGAGTCTAGAGTGAGTAAAAATTACCTAGAAGGGGTTTACAGAAGAGGGACTAGAAGACTGTAAAGCTAGATACTGCTACAGGAAGTAGGGATGATAACCTTAGTTTGAGTAGTAATCAGCAAAAGAGAGAAAATAAATATGTAAGCAAATCTCTGCTCGTTTCACTCCAGGCATAAGCCAGTATGACATTAGAGGAACACATACATGAATGCTGCATGTGTGCATGGAAGCGAGCCATCAGCAATAGTGAACGCTCCCAAAAGCCTTATAAAATAGAAACAGTAGGAAATATTGGTAGACCTAAGTTAATATTTCTCATACATGTATAAAGAAACGTAGTGAAGAGACTCACCTCAGTGTTTCAGGGCCACAAGTGCTCTGTTATCTTTGTGAAGCAAGGATGAAGAAGCATGGCGAAGTCCAACCAGCAAGCAGAAATGGCGTCTCAATCCCAGGCTTTATCTTCTTCCCCTACCCTGCATGTACAATAACTGCTACCTGGCAAACTGCAATCATGCAAATTCCAAACCTCACTTCTCTCTTGCCAACTACACTCTGCACAAAGTACCCAGCAAGAGGTGGGATGGCTAGAGCAGCAAGTCAAGAGAAGTTGGCACCACTCTTGTTGAGTCACTTGCCCTCTTCGGGCTCCTTTATTACCCACACATGAAAGAAGAGAGACACAGAGTGGGAGCAGAGCTCTAACAACTCTCCAAGTGTAGCACTCTACAACATTTCAAGTAACATAGTTCAGTCAGGCTATACAGAGAAGGGAAAGGGCAAAGATGTGATTAAGTATGGTGACAGCAGCAGCCTTCACATAGCTAAGAGTTAGCACTAGGACATTTCGATCATGCAGAGCAACTGTTAGGAACTTCTGTCTAACAATCACAAACAGGTTTGCGGTCAGCCTCAACATGTGCGCTGTGCATTCTATAGTCAATTTGGAAAGATCTGCTCAATTATTTTTCAAAACAAAAATTTCAATCCAGTAAATTAATATGTATACAAGTCAGACAAAGAAAACACAGATACTGTACAATAGTGTGAGAGACTATGAAATGGCAATACTTTTTTAAACCACAGATTTGTAATATATTTGTTCACTGTGCAGAGGATGTACCTTATACAAAATAAAATGGATTCTCAAACTAACATTACAAGAATGCCTACTGTTGTGTTGCAAACTGAAAATCTATACATTTTATGTTTAAGACAATACTAAACCCTCATTTGGTATGGTTACTTTAAACAGCTGGAAGAATGAAAATTACCACAATACATGTTAGAAAAAGGAACCAAAGTGTTATTTTTAAAATAACAAATGGGATCTCCTTAACTCATGTTAAATATTTTAAAATCCCATTCACACCAGTATTAGGCTCCTGTTTTTCCAAGAATGTGTACTCAAGTACATCCCGTGGCACAAAGGGCAAGTGTAAAAACTACCCAATGTATATAAATCCAGTGAATAGCTTTTAACTAAGAGATTTTAGCATGTGTCCACTTTAAGACATTTTAAACCAAATCTTAAGACATAGCTGAGTTTAAAATATAAGGGGACAGGGGAACTGTAAGATTGTCATGATGATTCACAACTATAACCCCAGCACTCGGGAGGCTGAAGCAGGACTGCTAAGAGTTCCAGGCCAGCCAGGGCTACAATGTAAGACCCTGTCTCAAAACAAGCAAACAGTGAAAGCCAGGCATGGTGCCATACACTCATGCAATCCCATTATTCAGGAGACTAAGGCAGGAGAGTTTCAAGTTGAAGAAGCTTGAGCTACATAGTGAGTTCAAGAGTAGCCTAGGCTAGGAGATTTTATTTCAAGAAACATAAAAGGCAGGAGGCTTATTATTATTATTTAAAAAATACAAAGCTCAATCAGTGATAGGGCATTTTGCCTAGCATGAAGCCCTGGGTTCAGTTCCCAGCATCACAAAAGCTTAGAAGAAAATACAGATGCCAAAAAATAGTTTACTGGGCTGGCAAGATGATGACCTGAGTTCAATGCCCAGAACCCATAAGGTATAAAGTACAAGCTGTCCTCTGATTTTCACACACACACACACACACACACACACACACACACACACACACACACACTCTCTCTCTCTCTCTCTCTCTCTCTCTCTCTCTCTCTCTCTTTCTCTCCCCAAACAAATAAATGTAAATAAATTAAAAAGTAACTCCTGAAATGAATTCATTGAGTTTAATTTGCTCTTCAGACTTTCAAAGGTGTATATATATTAACCTCACACTAAGTCAACTCAAAATATTCCAACTTGTCAGTTCACAAGGCTTATGTGATATTTAAGTGATTCTAGCCCTTCAAGGGACTGAGAATTCAAGGGTCTGGAATTCAAAGCTAGTCTAGGCAAGTTAGTGAAAACTTATGTCAAATTAAAATAAATAGCTGGAAATGTTAGCTCTGTAGCAGAACACTTACTTAAAATGTGTGAGACCGTGGGCTGGTGAGATGGCTCAGTGGGTAAGAGCACCCGACTGCTCTTCTGAAGGTCCAGAGTTCAAATCCCAGCAACCACATGGTGGCTCACAACCATCCGTAACGAAATCTGACTCCCTCTTCTGGAGTGTCTGAAGACAGCGACAGTGTACTTACATATAATAAGTAAATAAATAAATAAATAAATAAAATCTTTAAAAAAAAAAAAAGTGTGAGACCGTAAGTTCAGTCACCAATACCACCACCGCCACCACCACCACCATCATCACCACCATGTCCACCACTCAACACACACACACACACACACACACACACACACACAAGTTATTTCAATTTAGTACAATGTTTAACCAAGAATAATATATTTTTGCTACTCAGAAATAAGTGTCATTCAGGAGGGACAATTAACAGGTAATTCTCCAGGGCTGGAGGTTGACACATTTAGTTAACAAAGGGTAAAGTTATACTCTGTGAGTCTCTGAATATTACTAGTACCATAAATAATAGTCAAGAACCAATGGCTGCAGGTGGTGCCCTTAGCATCCATACATTCTATAGTCACTCACCTACTGAGAAGGAAGACACAAGAGTTCATCTGATCTCTGAAACAATGACAGATGGAAAACCTCTCTAAGGAAGATGGATTCATGGATGGCTACATGGGAGTTCGTTATGTTATTTGTGCTTTGTAAAGTTTTATGTCTATGGTTATAGAATTATATCACTACAATTCTATGTTATTTTAGTACAGAACAGTTAATTGTCAGAATATAAACATGAACAAAATCTATTTCTTCCTGTGGATCTTACAACGTGATTTAAAAAAAGCAGAGATAAAGGGGGGCCCTAGGGTGCTGATTATTGCAGTTTCTTCCTTGACTTATAGAGCATGGAACACTGGTCCAAACCAAACCCACATGGGTTGAAGCTCTGCTCTTGACTTCAGTTGCCAGATTCCCTCCTCATTCTAGTACCTAAACAACTGTCTACCTATCAAACTGTCTACCCTACAGCCCTGGGTAAGAGGAATATGGCAACCAGAGGTCTTACATAGTACTGTTACTTATGTATCCACTTTAATGTTTAAAAAAAGAAATAAAACTAGTTAACTAAGGACCCTACCCCTACTTCCTCCAGAGCTGGTTTCACATAAAAGTCAGCCTATAAACTGACTGGGGTTAGCATGATGACTCTGTGCTCAAGGAGCTGCTGCATGGCAGATAACCTGATTCCTGGAACCCACATGATGGAGGGAGAGAACCGACTCCCTCAGGTTGTTCTCTGACCTCCAACCATGTACTGTGCCGTACCCCATCCCACACCCAATAAATAAAAGTAATTTTTTTTTTCAAATGAAACAGTGTTGCTTCTTAAATTGTCCCGTGTCAGGCAGGTGTAGATGTAAATAAAAGTATATTTTCTCTCAAATGAAATAGTGTTGTTTCTTAAATTGCCCCGTGTCAGGCAGGTGTAGGCATAAATGTAGGTGAGTATGTGTCTGTATCTGTGTTTCTGTAACATTTTTAGACCCCAATGGTGAAAGGATTTGGCATAGAGGCTGGTACAGTGGGCAGCAATCCCTTACAGAAATGAACAAGAACCACACCACGTCCTCAGAAATCTATGAAAATGCCTGAGTGCTTAGAGCTTGTCAGTAATGAATGGATACTAAAAGCAGGTTCTCTCCTCAGTGAGATGAGGTAAGAGGATCTGAGAGTCTATGGTCTGAGGAAAGGTTAGGTTCTGCAAACTCAAAAATACAAAGGGAATGTTGCTGGCTACTAGCACTGGAACTAGTACTAGCTAGTACTGATAAAGAGTAGTTAACAGTCAATATGTACATTTTATGTTCACATCTGTTAACTACCAATCCTGTGTCTAATAAATGGTAAGAACAGGAATTCAAATAAATTTAATGATTAGGTCACATCAATAGACCTGAAATGTCTTTTAATCATGTGCATATACATAATAACATTAACTCACACATTGGAGAGTGTTTTGTCTTATTAAGGGGTGGGATACATGGAGTCTTGAACTCCTGATCCACCTGCTTCTACCTCCCAAGTGCTACATGCCATTACACCTAGCTAAGTCACTAGTACCAGAGAGCTAGCTCTGCAGAGGCCTATGAAAGAGATGGATTCTTAAAAAGTATGCAAGATGTTTTTAAAAGTTCTCTTCCAGAATGCAAGCCAAGTGCCCATGACTGCAATCCCAAAGCAGCAGAGGTGAAGACAGTAGTATCACGAGTTCAAGACCAGCCTCAACTACATGAGATCGACCTTACCTTAGAAAATAAAACTAAAGCCAGATTTTTTTTAAACAATAAAAAAATAAAATAAAATAAAGAATTCTCAGTTTATAATTGATTCAGCAGCTGATCAAATGTGAAGGAAGGGAGAAACATTTGATATATCCTGACACATTATTAAAATTGACATTTTTCAAATGTCCTTAAAACTTGCAACTTGGTTGGGCTGGAGAGATGGCTTAGCGGTTAAAAGCACTGACTGCTCTTTCATCGGTCCTGAGTTCAATTCCCGACAACCACATGGTGGCTCACAACCATCTGTAGTGAGATCTGATGCCCTCTTCTGGTGTGTCTGAAGACAGCTATAATGTACTTATATAAATGTAATAAATAAATCTTTAAAAAAAAACTTGCAACTTATTTAATGAGAATTAATGTGGAGATAAATGATTTTACTGTTATTATGTTAATACCAATACCATTTTTCTATTTACCTGATATTTTACTAATTTCTTAAATTTAATGTATGAGTTGGAATTTTTAATTTGATTCTAATACCCACACATGACCCAGAAATGATACAGTTGAGTCACATAAAGGATATGAAGTGAGACAAAATGGACAAGAGCTGGGACAAATAACCCTTCTTTTCTAAGTAGCCAACTGCTGTGTTAGACCCACTAGTCAATCTTCTAACTCATGTATAAATATAATTCAGCATATTTTCTTTCCTTCCCCCTCCCTCCCTTTTTTTGTTGTTTTTTTTTTTTTTTTTTTTTTTGAGACAGGGTTTCTCTGTGTAGCCTTGGTTGTCCTGGAACTCACTCTGTAGACTAGGCTGGCATTGAATGCAGAGATCTGCCTGCCTCTGCCTCCTGAGCACTGCGATTAAAGATGTGCTCTACAACTGCCCAGCTCAGCACATTCTCTAATGCCTGCCTGGGATACAATGTTCTTTCAAACACTATCCTCCAATTTTCAGGAAAATGGATACTGCTCATTACAGTGATCTCACAGTAAAGGTCCTCTCAATGAGATTAGCATGCTGTGTCATTTTATCACCACCTACAATCCAGAAGAACAAAACTCCTCTTTAAAATACTGTTAGACTGGCAACTCTGGTGTACCGGTGATGCATTCAAGCAGGAGAAAGCTCAGGCTGCTGCCTCTGGCATCCTGTCAGGATGGCCTTCCTGACCCTTCCCTAGGTCCTCAAAGTATGTGGAAGTGGATCCTTTCATAGCCCCTGTCTCTTGTCCTTTTTTGTACAACAAAAGCCACATTTTATTTGGTTTGGTTTCATTTTGAGATAGTGTTTCTTTGTATGACCCCAGGCATCTACAGCTTGGTACAGAGCCCAGGTGGGCCTTGAACTTAGAGTGACATCCTGTCTTTGCCTTCTGAGTGCTGCCATAAAAGGTATAACTGGCAGTTTTGAATTTTTTTCCGGATTATGATCCATTTTCCTCCTTAGTTTTACATTTTACAAAACTCTATAAACTGAAAACATAAATAGATTTTTAACTACCCAACCTTTTCTCCTTCTCATGTTGGCCAAAATTATCCAAATGGTACCTGTTTCTTTATAACAGATTAAGGAGACTATCTCAACAGCTCAAACCACTGGGGACATTTAGATTTTATAAACACAAGTCAGAAATGGCAAAAATTAGAATATTCATTTTCCTAACAATCAAAGAACTAGGCGAGCTCAGTCAGATACATGATTCAAACTCCAGAATTTAAAGGATCTAGGGCAAAGGCCACTCTGCTTAGTATACTTAACGGAATGGCTAGAGATAACTTATCTTGACACAGTGACAACTTTGAAAAAAAGGTACAGCGTTTCTGAATAACAAAGACAGGGTATGATGGCTAACTGGCTTTTAAGGAGAATAAACAGGTTTAAGAAAAAGACCTAAAATTAAAACCAATGGAAAGGAGAGTCAAGCACCAAAGCACTTCCCAACTGCCTGAGCCTAAGCTTGTCCAAGTAAATAAAACTGCAATGCTTCTTACTCGGGACAGCCTGTCTCCTGAGATCTAACTCAACATGAAGACTCTTGTTGACATGCAAGCAAAGTCTCTTTCTAATACCTAATGTTGCCTGGAGGTCTCCCAAAATCCACCATGTACAAGTAGCATTTAAACCTATTCTTGGGGAAAAAAAAATCTATTCTTGGTTTAAAATAAAAAAATTTTAAAAAGCTACTCTTACTCATTTTCATTCACTACATAATTTATTTTTTCTTAGTTTTAGTTCATAAATCTATCGTAAATTTTAATAGAAATGGAAGCTTTTCCTGTGTCTAGTGACACTGTTAGAAAAATACAGCCTGTGTCACCACCATTTTTAGAAATAGCTCCCCAAGAGTACAACGTTCTCTGCAGATCTAAAGTCTACCTGAACTGACAGTTGCCCCCAATCCAAGTTTACTCAGCAATGCAAGGACTTATCTTCTCACTCATCAGAAGCAAGGTTTTCATGGCTACTTCTAAAGCACTCAGAAGAAGAATGTAATCTCACCACACTGGGAAAGCCCCTGTAACTGTTTATTAGGATGAGGATGTACTCCAAATCAATAGATTAAAAAAAAGTCCAAATACAGAGCATGCATAAAATACAAAGTAGCAATTTATAAATAGACAGTATCTTTATAACCAATACACTAAAATAACAAATAACTACAAAAGAAAAACAAAATGACTGACTATAGCAATGCCTTCTGTGCTCCCCACACATCATGAGCACTGCAAAAGGCAGAAGATTTAACCATGAAACATAGTCATCTATGCAAGCCCACACAGTTTTTGCAGGTATCCCACCATCCTTAATAACGTCTTTGCAGTTAACTTTCAGAAAACGTCAGGGTAAGTGCTTAATATTATCCACAAGGAAGTAAAACTAAGTATTAGTGTGTACATTTCTGAATGAGAAACTAGTTGTTCCATTGATTTCAATTATGTAGTGGAAAAATCTATTTCAGGGCCCTACAATGGCTAAGTACATTCTACTTAAATTCAAGGTACTATTTCACTTTACATACTAAAAGAACACATGCCTTTAAGTGGTACCACTTGAGTATAAATTAACTTCTCACTGTATTCTTTAGACATACTAAAACCAAAGGATTAATTGAGCTATATTCCATTATACACTGCAGAACTCAAATATAAGCATTGTTAAAATAATTACCCATGCTGGTTGCTGAATATGGTGATAAAATTAGGCTGCATTTCACTTACTAGACAGGTTTAAAAGCAAAATTAACACTTCAAAATGTGATATTACCAGCATTAAGCTAGTTATTACATGAGCAATAAAAATATCACAATCTAGGAAATGAGATTGGTTAAGCTACTCTGGCTGCCGATCACTGCAACAGAGACACCTCAGACAGAAGTCCACTAGCCTACCAGACAGCAGGGTAACTTTGACCACATAACCACACCCTATGCAAACCATAACAGTCCTTTGTGTTTATTAATTCTTTTCCAGAAAAACAACAAAAAAGAATCCCCATCATGTTTGATGCTTACAAAAATTAAAGAAAAAATTTACAACATAGACCTATTAAGGCATTTTAGAAACTGACTTCCACAATGGAAAATCTTCAAGCTCTCAAAATGCTGTTATGTTTACAGGGCAATCCTTAGATCTGTCAAAATATGTACTGTATTGAGAAGAGTGTCTTACAAGCTGCTCTGTGGCAAAACAATAGCTTATTTCTAAGGTTGTCTTAGATCTGATCAGGACCAATAGGTCTAAACTTCAAGTGATAGAGTTCTATTCTGTCCTACAGTGACAGGCTTCCATGATGAAGAGTAAACAATAACTGAGAACTTCAAACATTCAGTTTATTAAACTAAGGCTAGAGAAGCCATAGCATGAAAAAGAACTGCAGTCATTCAGGACAAAGTTGAGGATTTTATAAAGCCAAATCAAAAGACTTAAGACATGGGAAGATTCTTAAGTGTAAGGAAGTAATAAAACACAGAAAGTGACCACAAGAATTACAAATATATTTAAATCTCAGACCTGGGAAATGGACTATACACAGCCTTCTAGGGGAAGAGACGCCTTAGATGTTCTGACAGCACTGCACCTTTGGCTTGTTCTCAGTGGTGGGCGGAACATGAATAGGAACCACATTGTTGCTTGGAGACATGTCATTTTCACGTCTGTCTGACATTTGCTTCTGAGAAACAATGCGGTATATCTCTGAATGACAGAAGAAACAGAAACACTCAGTGTGTATAAACCATGAAGACTTTGTGTAAAAGAGACAGAAGACACACAGAACAGAAAGATACACATTACATTTTATTTGTAGGCTAAGCATGGTAGTGCACATCTGTGACCCCAACACTTGGGAGGTGGAGGCAGGAAATTAAGGAGTTCGGGACCAACCTCAGCCACACAGCAAGTTGAAAAGACAGCCTGGGCTACTGGAACTTTATCTCAAAAGGTAAGGTTTTATTTTCAAATAGCCATTAACTAGAACCAAAGCATTGCTTTTAACAATTTGTGGCCAGGCAGTGGTGGCGCATACTTGGTCTACACAGCCTGGTCTACAGAGTGAGTTCTAGGTCAGCCAGGGTTACACAGAGAAACCCTGTCTCAAAATACCAAAACCCAAAAAAAAAAAAAACCAAAAAAACAAAAAAAACAAAAACAGAGAACGCAGGCCTCCATCTTGCCTTCCCAGTGTTCCTTCTTAAGCAATATCATCAAAAAGTAGGGAAACTCTACAAACGGGCAACCAAATATAATCAGCCTTCCAATAAGATGTACTAGAAAAGACACAATGTACTCCTATGCAGGTTTCATGTGTCCCTGACAAAACAACTCTTGGTGAATTTGCTCAAGCAGAAATAGGACAAATGCAGAGTCAAATAAGTATAAATTTTCTATCTCTGCTACCTTATACAGTAGGTAACTATCTAAATAAAAATTAAAAATCCATGGCTATGCATGGAGAGCCACAGCCTTTAATCAGAAGATGGAGGCAGGCAGATCTCTGTGAGCTCAAAGACATCCTGGTCTACATAGTAAGTACTAGGCCACTCAGGGCTATATAGTGAGACCTTGTCATTAAAAACATCAAAAGGCAATTCCATGAAAGATTTATTAAATGTATTATTAATACACATGGGAAAATCTGAATAAGAGCTGCTCATTAGAAATACTATAGACATACTTAATCTTTAGAACTATAATGTGACTATATAGGAGCATGCATGTTCATGAGATAAAATGTTAAAATTACAATGTAATAAATAAGTTACATGGTCAAAATGTTCCAAAAAAGCTGGACATGGCAATACATGCCTTTAATCCCAGCACTGTGTTGCAGGGTTGGGGAATACAGAGGCATGCAGCAGATCTCTGAGTCTGAAGCCAACCTAGTCAACATAGTGAGTTCTAGGATAGCCAAAGCTATGTAAAAAGATCCTGTTTCACCCCCACCCCCACCAAAAAAAAAAAAAAGTCCAAAACACATCAACCAACTATAATGTATCAACATTATCAAACATTACCTAAATCCTAATTTAAACTGTTGATTTTTAAAAGGTCATATCTATTTAATACTGTTTAGATAACAAATGGCAATAAGGAATTACTATGAATTTCTTAGTGGCTGTGTTGTTATAAATTTCAGTCCCAATTTTTTAGGTATCTCTTCTGAAATAGTCACAAATGAAATGACTTATTATCTGAGATTTATTTCAAAGTAATAAAAACAGGTCACAGATCAGGAACAGACATTGACGGTTACTAAAGGAGGCAGGTATGAGCTATTCTGTTCTAGGTACGCAGGAAACTACACAACAAGGGATAAATCAGTTTTTTGGTACTGAGGAGATGACACAGCAATTAGGAATACTTACTGCTCTTATAGCACCTGGGTTTGGTTCTCAGTACCCAAATGATGACTTAGCATAACTGCAGTTCCAGAGATTCAATGCCTTCTAGCCTCCATGAGCACTAGGTATATTATGTGGTACACACCTCCATAAATGAAAGTATTCATACACATATATTTAAAAAAAAATTTTTCCCCTAAGGTAGAGCAACAGTAACTTACTAAGTGGGGCTAGAGACATGGCTCAGTGCTTTAAGAGAACCCACTAATCTTCTAGAGGACCTGAGTTCAATTACTAGGTGGCTCGAAACTGGTCCCAAGTCAAGCTCTAAGGGCATCTGACTCCCTTTTCTGACCTCTTCCATCACCCACACACATGAAACATACACTCAGGGATCACGAGAGTGTGAACACACACACACACACACACACACACGTCTGAGAAGGATGGTAGTGGTTCAAAGGTGAAGAAGCATCAGTAGAGAAAGAATACAATACAGACAAGCTATTGATTAAAGTTTAAAAACAAGAACATGAAGAATATGGTGTTGACAGGTCTTTCACTGGGGGGGTGGGGGTGGGGGGGATAGGGATGGCCAGTGAGATGCTCAGTGAATAAAGGCACCTTTCTTCAATCCTGACAACGTGAGCATAATCCCCAGTAACTACCTGGTAAAATGAGACTTGTCTACCCCCTGCAAGTTGACTTTTGGCCTTCACTCTCACAATGTGGCACTCAATAAACCTCACACCACTAGAGAAAATAAATACTTAAAAATTTGTCTTAAAAGAAAAAAAAAGCCAGATGTGGTGGCACACACCTTTAATATCAGCACTTGAGAGGCAGAGGTAGGTGGATCTCTGAGTTTGAGACCAACCTGGTATACAAAGTAAGTCCTAGACAGCCAGAGCTACACAGTAATACATTATCTCAAAGAAGAGAAGATAGGGATGATGGCGAAAGAGGAAGGGAGGGAGCGAGGGAGGGGAAAGAAAATAGAAAAGAATGGAATAGGAATGTCTCCAGGGCAAAGAAGAGTTCCCTGACTGAGTCTCATGACTAAGGAATAATGATAATCATCAACTTGTGGTTAAACTATACCATTCGCTCTTTATGTTGTCCATTAATACCTAACTGGATAGAGCACCTTTCTGAAAAGAAAAACATTAAATATGTGATCCCTGTTAAATGTTAACTTCTTTACAAGTTGTTCTAAAGATTAAGTTAGGAAAACAAATCCAAAACACCAGAAACTCTATAAATTACGAAGGCATGCAACACTGGAAGAGAGACAAAGGAGACTTCTCAGAGGAAAGAGAGGTAAATAATTAAAGAGATCTCATTACAAAGCAAGAAACTTGAGCAGTGTTGTGCGACAGTCTACAAGTGCTGCATTCTTCTAGAAATGGTACAGCTGCTATGCTTTCTCCTGTCACCAAAAATGTATCCACTTTTGAAAACCACCAACAAGACAATAAACAAAAAGAATCAGAAAAATATTTTTTCAGGTCTAAACATTTCTAAAGAGCTCCACAACTAATGTACTTAAGTCTCTTGTGTGTGTGTAATTTTCTTTGATAAGCACAAACGGTTCAGCAGGGGTCTGATTATAAAGGGTCGCTTCAGCGTGGAGGAGCGGGCAGTAACATGCTAAGTCAGAGGCAGGTACCTTATTTAACTCTCAGGGGTCTGTTCTCCTTTAGAGTCAAATGAATGTGTGGTCAGTTAATTTCCATGCAGTCCCTTTTCAAGATGCCCAAAGGTTAAGAATAATTAGAAAAAAAAAGCAATCCTGCTTTATCTATTCTCCAACAGAATCTTTTATAGGAGATTTAGACATGAAGTAAAATACTAATATATTATAGCTTTAAATATGAGGCATAACTCCAAAGATATAAAGTCTGTTTTTCTACTCTCCCTGAATTGTGGATTGGCTGGCAAAATAATTCTAAAGAGCTTACACACAATTGTTCCAAATTAAGGAACAGGAAGGGTTATAATTCTAGCTCCATTGGTGCTGGAGACGTCGTAGGTGTTAGGATGCGGCAGAGAATGCTGTTCTGTTCCAAGCACCCACAAAGCAGCTCAAGTCACCTATAACTGCAGTTCCAGGGGATCTGACACCTTCTTCAGATCTCCTCAGGCATGTGGTACACTTACATATACAAGTCTATATACACAAAATAAAAATTTAAAAATCTTTAGTTTCTCCAAAGTTTTTAAAACCTAGTAGCCTAGTAATCCATGCCAGTCTCTACAAAAGCTTCTTATTTATTCACCTTTTCAAACCTCCTGTTCATCATGTACATCTCTTGAAGGTCAAAAAGATTCCCATTTGAGATAGTGCCACATTTTCTGCAGCAAGTGAGACCCAAGATACTATTACCCCTAGTGAAAACAGTCTCAAACTCGGCTGGCAAGACAGTTCAGTGAGTAAAGCGACCCATGTTTCTTTCATCCCTGGGACCCACGTGGTAGACAGTAAGAACTACCTTCTGCATTTGTCCTCTGTCCTCCACTCTGTGCCCACATACATATACACATGCATGCAACAGAAACAAGTTAAAATGTAATATTAAAACTTCTAATAATTCTCCATATTCTTATGAAGTTAATACCTGGCAACTTTAGCGCCTTTGTTTTTATTTATTTTGAGACAGGGTCTTGTTATATGGTCCGGGCACATACAGTCCACCAAGTACCAGGATTAACAGATGTGTGTGTACCACCAAACTGGCTTTAAAGAACCAGTGTGTTACCTTAATTAAAATTATCTCAGCCATAGAATTAAGAGTTTAGTCTTCAATTTAGAAATTTACCTCGAATTTACTAATTACATGGAGAAATCTGGCTAAAAGCACCTGAACTAAAGTTCAAAGTTAGAAGTACCAGTGGCTAAGACAAACACATCATGAGCCTCTTGTATGATGAGTTGAACCACCTTTATGGCATTCAGGCCACAAGCTATACACCTGCATTTAATCACAAGGAAACACTGGATAAAACTCAATCTGAGAAATGACAGCTGACCTAGATCTCTTAAAAATACTAAGGATGATGAAAAAGGAAAAATTAAAGGAACTATTGTCAAGCAGTGACAAGACAGCTAAATAGCACATATGCTATGATTCCAGGCTTTTTCCTTCTTATTATTAATTGAAATTACTGGCAAAATCTGAGTAAGATTTGTAGCTAAAGACTGATGTGCTATTATTATACTATTGATTTAAATCACTGTGTTATGGTTATAAAAGAGAAAGTACTTGTTTCTAGTAAATAAGCAACAACAACAACAAAAGACTTAGGGATAAGGGTAGTATGCAGAGTACTTACTTGCATTTGCATATAGTGTGTGTGTGTGACACTGTGTGTGTGTGTGTGTGTGTGTGTGTGTGTGTGTCTTTGTTGGGAAGGGAAAGGTAAATGGACAGAAAAAAGACACTAATACTTAAGGAAATGGGGTGTTAAGGTTCTCACAAATTCTTTATATTATTACTGTAAGATTTAATCAACTCTGAAATTGCCAAAATACAAAGTTAAAATGAAAAGAGGCATGGAAAACAGTGATTAAAAACATCTCTTAGGGATGAAACTCAGCTGGGATAGAGCTTGCCTGACATGCTCAAGACATAGTCAGTGGCTGGAGAGATGGCTCAGTGGTTAAGAGCACCAACTACTCTTCCAGAGGTCCTGAGTTCAATTCCCAGCAACAACACGGTGGCTCACAATCATCTGTAATAGGGTCTGACACCCTCTTCTGGTGTGTCTGAAGACAGCAATGGTGGTGTACTCATGCATAAAATAAATCTTTAAAAAAAAAAGATTAAGAAAAGACAGAGTTGGATCCCTAACAGTTTGCCCCTCCCCGACACAACTCCTGGTGAACTTGAGATGGAAAAAACAAAGCTGCACTGGAAGGCAGGACTGAAGCAACCCATCAGCCCACCTTGCTACTAGTGAACTACTTTTAAAAGCACCACCAGACAAATCAGACTACTCAGATATGAACAAAGTGTGGATCTACTGCACAATATTTCCAATAATCTTACATTTTAGCTCCATGAACAAAGGAAGCTGCCACCAGGCCTGATGACCTGAGTACTTGCCCCATGACCCACATGCTAAAAGGCGCTGTCCTTTGGCTACCACACTATAAATACTATAACCCCATACCTTATATAAATGAATAAAAAAATGTGATTTTAAAAAGATTAAAAATTAGGCCAGGTATAGTAGCACATGCTTTTCTTCTCAGCACTCCCAAAGCAGGGGCAGGTGGGTCCCTGAATGCTCAAGCCTGGCCTACCCTACACAGTGGAAAACAAAAAGAAAGTAGGACTTGTAGGCATACTGTATATTCAACAAAATATTGCAAGCTTAAAACTATCTGCAGCGAGATCACTCAGAAAAAATCTTTTAAAAAAGCTGCCAGTGCCACAAGCTGTCTATTCCCCTCCAGCCGTAGTGACTATTCTTCAGTTAACAAAAACAATTTTATGCTGACAATGGTGGTGCATGCCTTTAATCTCAGCATTCCAGAGGCAGAGGCAGATAGATCTCTGAGTTCCAGGCCAGCCTGGTCTACAGAGCAAGTTACAGGACAGCCAGGAATACACAGAAAAACCCTATCTCAAAACAAAACAAAACAAAACAAAACAAAGCTAACGTGTATTGGCTGGTTTTGTGTGCCAACTTAACACAAGCTAGAATAATCAAAGGAAGGAGCCTCAGTTGAGAAAAATGCCTCTATGAGATCCATCTGTAAGGCATTTTCTCAATTAGTGATCAATGGGGGAAGGCCCAGCCTATTGTGGGTGGTGCCATCCCTGGGCTGGTGGTCCTGGGTTCTATAACTTAGCAGGCTAAGTAAGCTAAGTGAAGCAAGCCAGCAAGCAGAAGCCCTCCTCAGCTCCTGGCTCTAGGTTCCAACCCCCGAGTTCCTGCCCTGACTTCCTCCAATGATGGACTATGATCTGGAAGTGTACGCTAAATAAAACTTTTCCTCTCCAACTTGCTTTTTGGCCGCAATGTTACATTGCAGCAATAGAAACCCCAACTAAGACACAAATCAAACAAAAAAAAAAAAGTTTTTAATAAAGTACATGCAAATCACCAATATTTATATTATTTTTAAAAATTGGTTTTTTTCTATGTATTTTAACATGTTGTTTTTCCTTAATTACTACTTAAATACTGATTTATCAAATGTTTGCTATGTCCCAGGAAGAGCTAAGCCCTTGACAGGCATTAACTCATATATTTTTGGGAACTACTAAAGTATCAGTGACAGAGCACTCTTTTCTGTGGAATAAAGATAAAACAAACAAAACAACAACAAAGCCCCTAACTAGCAATAACAAATTAAATCATGCCGTATCAAACCATACTCCTGTAATTTAAAAGTACAAGTTCTTTCACGAAGAAAACAGTAACTAACCAAAATGTATGAGAAACTCTGTTTATTTTATATTATGTGTATATCTATGTGTTTGTTCTCATGTATATGTAGATGCCAGAAGAGGGTGTTAGATCCCCTGGAGCTGGAGCTACAGGTGGTTATAAGCAGTCTGGCATAAGTACTGGGAATCAAACTCCAGTCCTCTAGAAAAATATGTACTCCCAACTGCTGAGCCATTTCTCCAACCCAACATATATCCAAATTTTACAGATGAAGAAATTAAAGCCTTTGAAAGAGTAAGTAACTTGCTCAAGATTATAGCTCCAAAAATAAGTGGAAGAATCAGGCTTTCCACTTCATGATCTAAATCCCTAGGCTTATTACACACACTTTTCTTTTAAACAATAAAAGAATACTTTAAGAGTTAAAATTCTGGTCATCTCTAATATAAGTGCTACATACAGCATTAAAACTTATTACATTACAATAGGAAACTAAACAATTCTATATAACAATTTATCAGAACACCACATAAGACTCTACTTTGTGTTGATTAGATTCTAATTCATAAGTTCTTAAAAGTAACACATAATTTAGGTCTATTGAAAAACAATCTATGAAAGTGCTTCTTAATAGATTAAATGTACTTATAATTTGGTTATTCTAATAAAACCAAAGTAAATATGAGTCTGAAGAAATAAAATGTCTTCTTTTTCAAGAAGCTGACCTGGTTACTCACATTCCAAAACAGCATGAACTTTGTCGGTTCCTTGTACTCATTTAACCCTTTCCATATGCAGGCTGGGCTGACTGTCTTTGCAAGGAGCACACTCCTGTTAACTCAGAACAACTATCTGTGCTTTCTTCTTTTCACTTAAAACTTTTGATGTAATTTCCCTAGGCTTTTCAAATTTCTTTTTTTAAGATTTTTTTGTGTGTGCATGTGTGTCTGTCACATGTGTACTGGTACCAGCGTTGGGATCCTCTGAAGCTAGAGCTATAGGCAGTTGTGAGCCACCCCGCATGGGTGCTGGGAACAAAACTCGGGTGCTTGGGAAGAACGGAAGGTACCCTTAAATGCCAAGCCACCTCTCCAGCCAATTTCTAACTTCAAAAGGCATTTATATCTTTCTATAGTCAGGATCTCAGTATTTACGTAATGAAAGTGCATTTTAAAAAGAGAAGAACATACATAAGAACATGTAACTGTCCCTTTGACTATGAGGTATAGACTACATTGCCTGAACACAAGGAAATGAACAAATTACTTTCAAAGAATTTTTCCCCAGATGAATTCACATGACTGAAGTGCAACCTGCAAAAACTGTAACTCTACACATCAAGGAATTTATACTACAGTTGCTCTCTAATGATAGTCATTTTCAGGTGGCATAACAATTTCCTAATTAGTTTAACTCACTTCCTAAAACTCCAGTTCCCATTGGTGTAACCGAAAACACAGGTCTCACCTGTTAGAATTGTCTGAAAAGCAGCTTCAACATTTGTAGAATCTAGAGCAGATGTCTCAATGAATGACAAACCATTCTTCTCTGTAAAAAGAAACAAAATTTTCAGTCTGGTAAATTTTGATTGCTGTTTAATAGTGTTGGTGATTGGTGATCTAATCCAGGGCCTCCCCAATGCCAGCCAAGCCCTCTACCACAGACCTACCTCCCCAACTTTCCATAAGGTGTTTTTTGGTGGTAGTTGTTGGTTTTTTGGCTTTTCAAGACAGGATTTCTTTGTGTAGCCTTGGCTGTCCTAAAACTCCTTTGTATATTAGACTGGCCTGGAATTTACAGAAATCTGCCTGCCTCTGCCTCCAGAGGGCTGGTATTAAAGGCATGCACCACCACTGCCCGGCTTTCTCCAAGTTTTAAAACAGAAGATGTGATAAGCTTACAATCACAAAAGGGAAGATAAAAGACTAAGACTTAGTTCAGCATGGCCAAGAATTCAAGACCAGCCTGAGACTATTCTTCAGATAGTCATGAGACTATCTGAAAGATACATGAGAAAGTATTTCAAACTACCAAACAAAAACCTCTAAATGGTACCAACTTCTGGCGTAATATATAGACAATATTTTACTTTTACTTCAGTAAGTTAAAAGTAACAGTAAGAAATTTTCGCTCCCTTGTAATTACTTCTGCATATAAATACCACCAATAACAATGAGTGAGACTATTCAGAATTTAGTTAACTTATCAAACGTCCCACTATTTCCACCCCTAACCATCCTCCCTAGCAACTATATAGCTAAAAACACACTCACTTAGAAGTCTATTCAATTTGAAAATTTTAAGTTAGAGGAAAATACTCACAATCCTTTCACTAATACAACATCATGACTTCTTAGCAGATGCAGCGCTGCTTTCTTCTGGTAGTTTCCCCTACCAGAAGGGCAGCTAGAAATAAGCAGATCCTATATGAAGCGCAAAGTGCTCAACTTCTAAGCATCCTTGTCAGTCTTCGACACTCCTTGACATACTACTTTTCAGACTCACATAGAACATTGCTAAAGAAGAGAGGTGTAATGTTCAAACAGAAATGCAGAAGCACTGTAATACTGTGGAGTTTATATCACTAACCTGCAAAAGCTCTTGCTTCATCTGTAGGAACTGCCCTGAGATGACGTAAATCACTCTTATTGCCCACAAGCATGATAACAATGTTACTATCAGCATGATCTCTCAGTTCTTTCAGCCATCGCTCTACATTTTCATATGTGAGATGCTTAGCAATGTCATAAACCAATAAGGCACCTACTGCTCCACGATAGTATCTGCAACAGAAACATATAACTATCAGAAGACAATCAAAAAGTAGAAATGAATACCAGAAAGAACACAAAAGGTGATGGTATAGGGCTAGAGAGATGGCTCTGTGGCGGAAACACTTGCCATCCAGCATGAAGATCTGCTTGGGTGTTAAAAATCCCCAGAATCCATGAAAAAGCTGACATGGTAGCACTCAGCAATCCTGGTCCTCCTACTGTGATATAAGGGAGTTGGGGGCTGAAACAGGAGAATCCCAGACGTTCTCAGGCCAGGTATCCTGGCATAAACAGCACTGAACAACAAATACTGCCTATCTCAAACAAGGTAGGACCTCACAAGTGTGAGGACCAACATCCAAGGTTGTCTGTCCTCTGACCTCTATCTACACAGCAAGAATACACAGACATACACACTAACACAAACACCCTCTACATTCTCTCATATGCTCATCCTCAGGGACACACACAAACACACACACAAAGAGATTTTTAAAAACAATAATACAAACTTGTAAATAAATTTCTGAAAATTCCTAGTTATCACATGAGGGGTGGTGCCACATAACTGTCCTGGGTGCTGGAGGTCTGAGGCCTGCCTGGGCTACATAATGAGTACCATGCTACAAAGTGAGACCAGGTACGTACACACACACACACACACACACACACACACACACACACACCAGATATGGCAGATAGTAGTCATCCCTTATATGAGGTTTTATACCTAGTCATCCACAGGCCAAAAATATTAAATGGGAAATAATAATAAATAATTCATAAGCTTTAAATTGCCACCATTTTAAGTATCATGACAAACTCCTCAGTTTTCCCCTTCATCCAGGCCAGCACATGATTCATTCTTTTGTCCAATGTACCCACACACTATATAAACTACCTGCCTGTTAAAGTCACTTTGTAGCTCTGCCATTATTTATGGTCTTTTCTGTGTTCAAGTAACCCTTAGTTTATTTAATAATAGCCCCCCAAAGCAATTATGACATGACAAAGAAAAAAGGGTCTATTAAGAGAAAAGATACAAGATGCTGGAAAGATGGCTCAGCAGTTGAGAGTACTTGCTGCTGCTGTAGAGGACCCAGGTTTGTTTTCTAGCATCTACACAGTGGTTCACAACCATTTGTAACTATACTTTCAATGGATCGGATACCATCTTCTTACCTCCATGTGTACTAAGCATGAACATGGTACACATACACATATACAGGCAAAACATGAATAAAAATAAGATGAATTTTAAGAGAGAGAAACAGAGGGTTTAGTACAATCTGTGGTTGTAGGCATTGAAGGAAGGTCTTGGAACATCTTGCAAGGTTAAGGGAGGACTACCGTTTCTTCCCAGTACCTAAACTCAGCAATTCACTTGATACCAACCTATTCCAGAACTGAAAACCATGAACTTACGCAGACGTTATAGCCCTGTACCGCTCCTGCCCTGCTGTGTCCCATATCTGTGCCTTTATTGTTTTCCCATCAACCTGGATGCTTCTTGTTGCAAACTCTACTCCAATGGTACTCTTGCTTTCCAGATTAAACTCATTTCGAGTAAATCGAGACAGGAGGTTACTCTTTCCAACACCAGAATCTCCAATAAGGACAACTAAAAAGACAAAAAATAAATAAATAGTATAAGCTGGATGAAGGCACACACATTCAAAATACCAGCATACTTAACAGGAGGATGTTTGGCTTCAAAATAAATACAACCAAGGATTTTTAAAGAGACAGAAGCATAGTACTGAATAGTTTACATCCATGACTAATCAATTTAAACCAATCACTTACTCTTAGTAATCTATTTCTGTCTGCATAATGACTTTCGCACATCATCTACTTAGCACAGATCAGATATAGCACCCCATCTAAAAAACATCCCCCTCTTTTATTCCTATTTAGGAACTCACACCCAGTGCCCTACTCATGTAAGGTAGCTAAACAACTGACAACTGAGCTATATCCCCAGCCCTTAAAAATGCAATTTTGCAATTTTAATCATAGAATACTGTAGTCATCAATTCAAACACCAATTACCTTTAACTTATACCAACCTCACTACCTTAGAAAGCATTCTGAAAAGTAAATATCGACTTGTGATTTTCATGTGTTAGACATCAAACAAAAGATGTCAGCGCATGGAGTAGGAAAGTGTGTGTGTTCTACTACTGTCATGAAAGACTGGGGGTGATAGAGAGCTGAAACACATTTAAAACAGGAGGCACGAGGCTTACAAGCTTTGCTGCTCTGCTCATAGAAACTACAATCATCTTTAATAGTTACAGTTCAGACTGGCAGAAAGCACGAGGGCGCCCAACCTTACTACAAACAGGAGCCCTAGGAAGTTAACAATTCTGACACACTGAGTCAAAGCCAAAGCAAGGAAGACAAACACTTTGACTTAGGACTTTAAAAAGTTTTTTTTTTTTTTCAAAACAAATTTTGATTATACCTGCTTCCTGTGGTTTTTATAAAAGATGGCAGTTTATTTACAAGTAACTTCTCATCTCAAGTGTTACTCTACTTTGAAACTCTTCAAATAGAGCTGGTGAGATGACTTAGCAAATAAAGGCACTTGCCTCCAAACCTGAGGAACAGAGATCCATCTCTGGGACGCATACACTCCACTTGTGCACAGAACTCAGCTGAGGTTTGGTCTATTGCTATGTATTATAATACTAAATACTGGTCCTGGTTGCCCTTAGGGATGAGGTGTAGACCCAAGCGATGCTATATAACCTTGCCACCCAAGTTATTCCTGATTGGTGAATAAAGATGCCCCAAGGCTTGGGGTCTGAGGAGAGACAATTAGGAGAGAGAACATGCCACGGGATAGGTGAGTCATGAAAACATGACCACAAGAGCTGACCAATTGGAGTTAAGAGCTGCCCAGGTGGAACATGACAAGTTTTAACTCAAGGTTATTGACAGGGAAGTAGATTTTAATAGCATAGAGGGTAGATATCTGACCAGCTCTAGTTCATTAAAGGCTTATTATAAATATAAAAATTTTGTGTCTTTTATCTGGGAATTAAATGATCTAAGGCAGGGTAGAAACCCACAACTGAGATTAAATATATACTACTACAGAGCTCACACAAGTGAATGAATATAATTTTCCATGTTTATAAACATGAGTACGAATGCTATGTATATGAGCCAGAAGAGAAGAGAGCTGGAGTTACAGACAGTAGTGAACAGCCAAATATAGGTGCTGGAAAC
This sequence comes from Mus musculus, assembly GCF_000001635.26. Lineage (NCBI taxonomy): Eukaryota > Metazoa > Chordata > Mammalia > Rodentia > Muridae > Mus > Mus musculus. The sequence continues at coordinate 64,730,046 of NC_000075.6, forward strand.
TGAACTGGGTCCTCTCTAAGAGCAGCCAGTTCTTAACCACTAAGTCACCTCTCCAGTTCCAATCAATGCAATTAAGAAAATTTTTAAAAAGGGAGGGGGAATTTCATGGGCTGGAGAGATGGCTCAATGGTTATGAACACTGGTTATTCTTCTAAGGACCCAGGTTTGAGTCCTTGTACCCAGAGGTAGCTTTCAATACTTTAACTCCAGACAACAGTTTGTAATTCAGTTCCAGAATCTGATGTCCCTTTCTGGCCTCTGCCTGTACTACATACAAGTAGTTAACAGACATTACTGTAGACCAAATCACCCACACACATTAAAATTTTCAGAGTCAGCCATGGTGTACTTCTTTTAGAAGTGTACTTCATAGTGTACTTTTAGAAGGCAGAGGTTGGCAGATCTTTCAGGGTTCAAGGCCAATTTGGTCTACACAGAGTTCTAGGCCAATAAGAGCTACAAAGTGAGATCCAGTATCAAAACAGAACAACAACAAGAAACAGAGCCAGTGGCACACACCTTTAATCCTAGCTCTTGGGAGGCAGAGGCAGGTGGATCTCTGAGTTTGAGGCCAGTGTGGTCTACAGGAATGAGATCCAAGAGAAGTAGAGCTACACAGAGAAACACTGTCTCTCAAGGAGAGGGGATGGGGGTAAGTTGGTCGAGACAGGAAACTGAAAAACAAGTTGTTTGTTTTAAGGGAGGGTCTCAATTTGGAACCCAGGTTGGTCTAGAACGCACAAAACTCTCTTACTTCAGCTTCCTGAATGCTAAGATTATAGGTGTGTGTCATTGTGCCCAACTTCAGATAAGTTGGGTTAAAACATAAATTTAAAGATCAAAATGGGGTTGGAGGTTTACAGAATCTAAGCCAGCTAACATTTTTTTCCCTGCATAAATTTTTGTAGGTATTTTAGTGAACACTGTATTTATTTCTACTGTTGACTAGTAATACTTTTTATGTAGCTAATTGATTTAGGCATCAGACTAGAAAAATCAACAGCAGGGTTAAGGTCACAGACTAATAAGCCATGTTTTACTCAAAAGATTGGGATTTGATGGTGCACGCAGAAAGGAGGCTGACTGCACTCCAGCCAAAGGAAAAGAGAGTACACCTTTCTTGTTACAGAAGTACACACAGCTCGCCCTAGAACAACCATGCATTATCAAATGCATATCTTTCTGGCTTCCTGTATCAGCTGATTCAGCAAGAAATCCCAGCAGCAGTGACTCCATGTAACAAAGAAGATAATTCTGTCTTTGTAGTCAGAGAGTACACTAGCAAACAGACATTAAATACTTTTACTGGATACCAGGGAAAATGATGTCAAGGTCATGAAAACAGATTAGTAGGCTGGTTTCCAAACTCCACTACTGTAGATGTGAAGTTGAATCCCAGCAACATTAATAGCGCCTCCTTATTGAGATACATTCACTGTTCATTCTTAGTATAGGAGGTTAAATGGTCAGATCACAACTCCTGGGTGGGAACAGGGAGAGGGTCCCAGCCAAGAACCTAGTCTGGGCTTCTCCCAAAACTTCCTTCACCTTTCCTGAATAGAAATCCTCAGTCACAACAAGAATACAGAAACTTAGGCCTGAAAGACGGTTCACTGGTAGAGGCAATTACTGCCAAACTTAAAGACCTGAGTTCAATCCCATGGACCCACACAGTAGAAAGAAAATCCATCCCTTCAATTGTCTTAGACTTCTATCCATAAACACCATGGCATGAGCCCCCCACCTCCCAAAAAAGAAAAAAAAAAACCTTAAATAAATAAATATGATTTGGAGAGGAAGAAGACTGGATAATCTGCTGAGGAAATCTCCTTTCAATCACTTCTGGTCACACACTAGCATCAGCAATCACTTGAGGTATGAAACAGTGCAGAAAGAAAAAACTAAAGATTAGAACATCTAATTAATTCACAGACACTCCAGTTTCAAATAGTAATTCAGAACCACTCACAATCTAAAGTAAAAAAGCAAAGGTGAGCATGGCACCTGGGTAACAGCATCCTGTGGTGGGGACACCTTCAAAGAGCAGGGTACACTCCCACAGATGCTACAGCACTAAGTCACACTCTGTTCTGTTTTTAAAAAATTAGCCATTCTTATATTTTGGAGTTTTGTTTTTTATTTTACTTTATGTGTGTGAATGCTTTGTCTACATGCATATATGTACATAACATTCATGCCTGCTATGTCACCTGGAACTGGGGTGAGGTTCTCTCTGCAAGAGTAACAAGTGCTCTTAATTGCTGAGCCATCTCTGAAGTTCTCTGGCTTATGCCTTGACCTCTACTTTTAACTAATGACTAAATTTACCATCTCATCAAGGTCAAATTCTTATACTAAGTGAAGAACCCCCCCACACACATACCCATGTAACCAATTAATTTTATTACTTTAAAAAATTACCTTAAAAAATTTATTACTTAAAAAAAATAGCACCGAGCAGCGGTGGCACATGCCTTTAATCCCAGCACTTGGGAGGCAGAGGCAGGTGGATTTCTGAGTTGGAGGTCAGCCTGGTCTACAGAGTGAGTTCCAGGACAACCAGGGCTACACAGAGAAACCCTGTCTCAAAAAACCAAAAAAAAAAAAAAAAGCAATAGTTTGTAAACAATTCAAAATTCACAAATGATCTAACAGTATAAAATAGTTATACCAACTAGTTACTGACAAGATCTCCAAAGACTAGCAACTTGTCTAAGGAAAAGGATATCTTAAATGACCTAAGATTCCAGTTTTGTAAGGATGGAAAAAAAGATAGTTTCTGTGACATGATCAGGGGCTGGAGAGATAGCTCAGCAGTTAAAAGCACTGACTGCTCTTCCAGAGGTCCTGAGTTCAATTCCCAGCAACCTCATGGAGGCTCACGACCATTTGCAATGTCATCTGATGCCCTCTTCTGGTGTGTCTGAAAAAAAGCTACAGTGTACTTATATAAATTAGTACATAAAATAAATAGATCTTTAAAAAAGAAAAAGAAATGTGACATGATAAGGAGAGCCATTTCTTTTTTCTAACCAAAGCAAGAAGTAATCTATTTAGGCTCAATGGCCAGATAGATGGATGGAATTATCTAACAAAAGAGAATTCATTGGTCATTGATAATGATTCTAAAAAACAAAACAAAACAAAAAACTTATGGACCTTTGTGGACTCAAAATTAAACAATTTCAAGGCAAAATACTTTCATTAAGATGACAACATTTAACTCACCCCACCACTACCAGTGATGCGAGGATCAAAACACCTAAGGCTAATGCTAAGCATATGATTTATCACTGAGTTATTATCTACCACCAGCTTCTTGTTTTTTAAAAATGTGGGATACTTTGTATTCATATCCAACAATCAAAGAAATCAATTTCTGGGCAAGCAAGATGGTCAGTAAATAAGGACACTTGCTGCCAAACCTGAAGGTAGAAAGAGAGGACAGACTTCTGACCTCCACACACCCCCAATATACAGACAGTCACATAGATAAGCAAATAAATAAATGCAAAAAGAATTTAAAGGAAGCTCCAGTAAATTTTTTATGTATCAATTACTAATATAATATCCTAGGCTGAATGGACATAGCAATATCTCTATAAACTGGATGGCAATATAATTCCTAAATATAACGCCCCCCAAAACTTAGATAGCCTCATCTACTGAAGCTCAAACTAATACTTAATATTAACTTGTTTACATATATGCCTTATATTCTATACAAAACACAAATATCAAACTGTTAAATACTGTAAAAGCAGAATGTGTGTGTGTATATATATATAAAATTTAATTTAGTTTCTATCTTCAACCACATTTAAGTATTTTTGCTATTGTTTTTGTTGTTTGTTTCTGAAACACAGTCTCATCCTGTAACCCAGGCTGACCTCAAGAATCATGGCTATCCATTACCTCGTCCTCCTAAGTACTGTAATCACAGGCATAAGCCACCATGCTCAGCCCACATTTAGTTTCATACTTCTCTAGCAAGCTCATTTTCTGTACTAAAATTTAACTTCTCACCTCACCTACAGAATATTAGCTTTAAAATTTACCACCTGAAATTACTATTTTCACACTGGTTTTCAAAAGCTTGGAAGATAATTTTAATCTCAACCACATTCACAGTCCAACCTCACCAAGTCTTTAAAATAAAATGCATCAATAAGGCTAAAGTCTAGACACGTTTTTCCAGGTTCATCAGAATCTGAGTTGCTAAGCCGAAAGTTGTGAAAGAAAAGCCACCAAGCTTCAACTTCAAGTCGGTGGGTGTTACTGCCGATCAGCTGATGACTCGTGACACCTGGACTTCAATGAGACTCAGAAGATAAAGCCAGGGGAGGTAGACTACGCACCCAGCTGTGCTGAGGAAGTGCCACTTTGGCTGTCTTGATACCCAACTACCTCACTTGTGCCCCACAGCACCTTAACTACATTGTATATGTACAAGATTAACAGGTTTTTAAACAGCCATGCTTAAGTAAAAATTAACCTTCAAGAATGCATCATTTAGCATTGTCCTCTCTGCCCACATTACATTCCCACTTAGACTAATCCACCCCATACTAATAAACATGCTCGTGTTCCACGTACAAACCCCAGTCGCCTTAACTTAAGTGTGCTAGCTAGCCTCCTCCAAAGTTGAAATGCCACGGTTCATCTTAGTGAATAAATCTCTGTAGAATGAAATCATTTTAAAGTAATTGTATAAGTAAAAAATTGGCTAAGTAATCAGTGTTGAAATAAAAAATAAAGTGACTCATATCCTGTAGCAGTTTCTAAAAAGTGGAAACTCTTCTCAGCAGAATTTTTAAACACCCAGTCTCACACAGCAAAGTATACAAAAAAATAAAACCAGAACCCACATAGACACAAAATATTTCAGAAGTTTCTTGGTTCTGTGCTTCTTTATTAAAATTTACATGTTCTTTATAAAGATGTATTGATTAGTGAGTGAGGTGGCTCAGTGGGGAATGATGCTTGCTTACCACGCCTGATGACATGAATTTGATCCCTGAGACTGTCGGGGTGGAAGAAAAGAACTGACTCCCAAAATTTGTTCTCTTACCCTCAACATGTGCTATAGTACACACTAGCATACACAAGTCAGTAAATACAATTTTTTAAAAACTTTAGGAGCCGGGCATGGTGGCACATGCCTTTAATCCCAGCACTTGGGAGGCAGAGGCAGGCGGATTTCTGAGTTCGAGGCCAGCCTGGTCTACAAAGTGAGTTCCAGGACAGCCAGAGCCATACAGAGAAACCCTGTCTCGAAAAAACCAAAAAATAAAAAATAAAAATAAAAAAATTTTAAAAGATTTATAGCTCAAAAGTCGGACAAGAACTATAACTTCATTTATAACCACTGAGTCCTCACAAGAGCTAAGTTTTATAATCTCACTCCCCAAAAAGTATCACAGTATTTCCTTTACTGAGGAAACTGAGGCTCAAAAAAGTTGAGCTGGGAGAAATAGTATAATTATATCATAATCTCAAAAAGTAAAAAAATACAAAAAAAAGTTAACTTTTCCAAGGTTACAAGGCAAAGAAACATAAAACCCCCATGTTTTCTCATTGATCAGAGGATGGTCTAATCTAAAAATTAAACTTTAATTCCTTCGGCCAATCTAGGATAAATTAACATTCTTAGAAAAAATAAAGTTTTCTATAACCAACATTCACATTCCAAACCAAATAAGAGAAATAACTTCAAAAGGTACCACCATTACAAAGTACTTAAAAATAAAACTCCCTTGATTGACTAAACCTTAGGATTTAGGTAATTTCAAATAATCTCAAATGCCTTAAATAAACATCCTAGGTCTCCTATTTGTTTTTATTTTTTTTTAATTTTATCTTATTTTATTTTATTTTTTGAGACAGGGACTCACTATGTAACCTGGTTATCCTGGAACTCACTCTGTAGACCAGGCTGGACTGGAACTGCCTGCCTCTTCCTCCCAAATGCCGGGATTTTAAAAGCCTATACCGCCAAGGCCTGCTTTCCTAGTAGTATTTTTAAGGTTTGGTGCCTTCTTATCTATACATTACTTTCCAATATGGTAGTAAGGGTAACACTGAAGGTACTTACTCTATAAATAGAATATTCGGAGTAACTTTTGATAAGGGTGTACTAGCAGCTAATATGTCAAGACTTGTAAAGAATTTGGAAATGTTTCCTGCTTCTTCACTTAGTCCAATCACTCTTAGCACCCAATGGCAAAGCCAGGAACACTCACCATGCTTAACACTCTTGAAACTCCACCCTCCCCAGAAAAGCTTTAAAAGCAAGGGCTTCTTCCTCACTGGCAATGATCTTTGTTCAACAAATTACTGATGGCTGCCCTTCTAATTCAGGAGCAGAGCAAGGCTACGAAAGTGAGAGCGCATTCATGAACAAAAAAAGCGTTCACTGTACTCTCTCGTCACTGAGAACTGTATCCTTTCACTTCAGCTTCTTCGCGGACTCAACCCATAAGCAAGTCTCTATTTACATTCTTCCCTGTTCTGTCCACCGGCTCCACATTTCCCCCCATCCTGTAATAAATTCTTGATTTCACTAAAAGGGCACGCTAGCACTATAACCCTCTCTCACTGTTTGGGAAAGGTATGTGACCAACCAGGGTTCTTCCCTTCCTGTCGGATCCTCCCAGTATTGCAGCAGGAAGCAACCAGTCCACAGTGATAAGCTCGCTAGTATTTGTGCAGCGCACAACCTTTCCTGTTCGGGAACTGGGCCTTCAGGTCTGGCAGGGATAACAGCCACCACCCATCCGCAGCCCCTTCTCGAAAGCCAAGTAAAAGGAGTTATCCCGGTCTGGTTGTAGCTAGGCAGGGACAGAGATGAAAAGGGGGGGAAAAAAAAAAAAAAAGAAAAACGCGAGGTGGGAAGTCATCTGCTTGCCTGGACACTGCGACAAGTGCATGAACGCCAGGAGTGATGGACAGCCCCTCTTGCCCTCCCCTTCTCTCCCTCCCACCAGCCAGGTCGCTCCGGAGTGCTAAACATTAGTTGCCCGTCTGTGGGGAGGGAGGGGACAGTCCGCGGGTACTGACCTCGAGGTCTGCGGGGATGGGGGTGGGGGCCCGGGGACGGGCGAATCTGGCCGAAGCCCAGGAAAAGGCTCACGAGGAGGGAAGGGAAGAAAAGGGAAACGAACAGAAAAGAGAAAAAGCAACACCCCCGCCCCCCGAGCCAGTGGGTGTCCCGATATGGGTGCTCAGCCCAGGCAGGGGCCTGTCAGAGGGGGGACGTGAGACGAGCAGCAGCATCCAAGAGGAGGGGCTCGAGACGCCCAGGGAAGGAACTGCACGGCCGTGAGGGACGCAGCCATCGGGGAGGACATACAGAGAGGGGCGCCGCGGCTCGTCAGGCCTCCCAAGGGCGCGGGAACCCGGACGAGCGGCGGGACCCCCGACGGGGCGGCAGGAAGGAAGCGCCGAGGCGGACTCCGACCAGGGCAGGGCTGGCCCTGCGCGGGTCCCCCGGGAGTGTCTCGGGCCCCAAATGGGCTCTCGCTGGCCCACGGCCTCACCTTTAAAGAGGTAGTCGTACTCGTCGTCGCGGGTGCCCATGGCGCGGCCGAGGAGCTGAGGGGCGGGAGCGGCGGTGGCAACGGCGGCGGGACCAGGGGGCGTCGCTGCAGGGGTAACCCGAGCGAGCGAGGAGCTTCAGCTGCCGGACCCGGTGACGAGCCCCGCCCTGTATGCGTCACTTCCGGAAGGCCCCAGCCCCTCGCAGAAAGTACTTCCGGAGAGATGGCACCCCGCCCATAAGCTAGGCAGGGTGGAATGCGCAGGAGTGGACACCACATTCTCACCCGGCTTTGGGAAGGCATACAGGAAAAACAATCCTAAAATGGTCCTTGGAGCCTTTGGCTTGTTCTTCTCCCCAATCATTCAGAGAAGCGAAGTGTAAATCTTTTAGTATCTGGCTTCCGGTTGGGGGCGGAGTTTTGTCAGCATTAGAGACCCGAAGGCACTGCTGCCTCCGTGCTGGTTCCATGGTGTAATGGTTAGCACTCTGGACTCTGAATCCAGCGATCCGAGTTCAAATCTCGGTGGAACCTGCTCCCTTTTCTTCATACTTTTAACTCATATTGATTGTATTCTTTAGCTCATATTGAATAATAGAATAACCTTGTTATATCTGCTCTTGGATTGAACCACAGGTAGCCTTTACCTATGAAGACTACACTAATCAATCTTGTCAATTCAGTAGTATCTGATCTTCATGGAGACCTATTGAACTCTTTGGTTTTTCTTAGCCTTGGAGAAAGTTTGTTACTTGATTCCTTTTGCTGGAATTTTATACCCTCAGCTTCAGTTAAGGATAGGCACTCCTCACCCACTCAATCTCTCCACAAATCTATTGCACTATCTCCAGATGTCATTAAGAGAACTTCGCCCACCCTTTCTCATAAAGATTCAAGATCTTGAGTCCTATTTTCTGGCCTTCGAGCTAAGCCCGATTAAATAAATTTTAACACAAGAAGAATGGCAATTCCCATGTTAGCAAATATCAGTGTTAAGACTCAAGAAATTTGCCACAGCATCTCCTAATAATTTTGTTCTTGTTGTTTGAGGTGGTTTCACTCCCCCTCTGTACCCCAGAATATAGCTCAGGCTGGCCCTGCTGTCCTCCTCTGCCCCTTCCCACCTCCACCTCCGTCCACACAGAGGCATAGTCATCTAATAATTCCTGGGAAACAGATGTTTGTCATTCAGCCTACAGATGGAATTCAAATTGCTAATCAACTGACCTTAAGCAGAGATGTTATTTTTTTATTATCTGAATAAGCTCAGGGTTGTCCTTAAGGTCTTTCCAAAGTTGGAAGGAGGATTGTCAGCAGGGACGAGATGTTCTTCCAGACAGCCACCAGCAAGTCTGAGGAGTTCCCTTATCTATTAGGGACCTGGATTCGGAGAAAAACTGATTCTTGACTTTGCTGCAGCAAAACATTTCAGGATGAACCAATATGTGAGACAATCAGACTTTATTAGAAGAGATTTTTAATATAGATTCTAAGCTATATACTTAAGAGGAAGTGAGGGTCTCAGAAAGAAAGGTGTGGCCAAGAACATGTCTGGGAGTGCCTCAGAGAGGACTAGAGTTTCTGAGGAATCCAAGATCACAGGGCGGCTCCTACTTGGTGAGTAGAAACTTAACTGATGGGGTAACATCCAAGGTCACAAAGAAAGGTTGCAGGGGAACCTGGGGTGTTTTTCCTGTAAGCAAAGCTCTAGCCTTGTTTATGAGATGGGGAAAAGGGTGGCCACACTTAACCATCAAGGCTTCGTCCTTAAGGATAGTTCATTGCTGTTTTAACACTCTCTCTGATACATGTCATGTTTTAAAGGCTGTCACTAGGCCAGGTGTGGTTACACATGCTTTAAATCCTACTTGGGAGGAAGAGGTAAATGCCTCTGTGAGTTCAAGGCCAGCCAGGGTTACAAAACAGGAAAAACATAGCACAAGAAAGGCCATCCCTACAGCTGGGGATGGCAGCACCTGTGGTCCCAGCACTCATGAAGTAGAGGCAGAAAGATTGCAAGTTCTAGGCCTGTCTGTGGAGATCCTGTCTCAGAGGTGGTATGTGCCTGTTCCTGATAGCTCAGCAGGTAAAGGCACCTGCCACCAGGCCTGAAGGGCTGAGTTCAATTCTAGAGACCTACAAAGGAGGAGAGACCTGACTCCTAATTGTTGCCCTCTGACTTCCACAACATATACACACATTAAATAAAGATATAGTTTTAAATTTTTTAAAGGAGGAAGCATTCTTACTTTCTCTTTCTTACTTTCTTTTTTACTTTCCCTTAATAAGTCTACATTCTCTCTACAATAACAGTAATAAAGAATGCCGTCTCCACATTGGCAACCTTCACAGCAAATGTTAATTGCATTGGGATTGTTCATTATTGGCTAGAGAGAGAGTTCAATCAGACTCTAGAGTGGTGGCCCTTCTGCCTCATAACTGTCCAGTTCTATCTTGTCTCAGGAGCCTTGTGTAGGAGCACATGGATGCAATTGCAGTCCTTGAGAGATGGCAGGATCAGGAGTTCAAGGTCACCTGGCTACTGGAGACCCTATTTGGGGGGGTGGGGGAGGGGAGATCATATGATATGGTGAAAATCAGTCCCTGGCGGCTCTGAAGATGGAGGGAAGTAGCCATGAGCCCCGTAATCCAGAGGCTTCTAGAAACTGGGGTGGGGTGGGGTGGAGGACCAAAAGAAGTTCTTCCCAAAGAAGAAACACAGCCTTTTCTATACCTTGAAGTTATTGGTGTTAGCCCAGCCAGGCATTAATTTAACTCTCCAAGTTCATGGCAATTAATTTTGGCTTGCATAGAAAACAACTACCTTGTCATTTTCAGTACTTTCTCCACCAGGACAAAGGGATCGAGTGCCAGGTATGGCGGCACGTGCCTGCAATACCAGCACCTGGGAGATGGAGGCAAGAGGACCAGCAGTTCAAACTCAGCCTAAGCTAGTTTCATTAAGCCGTTCAAACCACAGCAGTGTGCAGGTGACAGCCATTCAAACTAGGAGAGGTGTGTATATGGCTTGAACAGCCACAAGTTTTTAAAGTGCATATATGTGACCAAAGATTATCATCAGACAGTCTCTTAGACTGAGGAGACCAGACAGAGCCAGGAATGGGAAACTTAGGAATTGGGCACCAAGAGGGAAAAGGCAAGGCTGGAAGCTCTTTTGGGGAAGTGAGGAAGAAACGTGATCGTTGGTGTGTGTGAAGCAAGGTCAGGGACACTGACAGAAGGCTTGAGCACATTTTCCCTGACATCATTATTTCTCAATGTGAATTCCTGGGCAGGACAACACTGTTTGTCAACAGAAACTTGCATGACCAACTACACTGAGAGCTACACGTTACCTCCCATCCTAGAGAGTCCCCTGCTCGTGGGCATCTTTGGTCTATAAACAGGCACCGCTGAAGAAATGTGTATTAACTGTGAAAGCATTATGGGGCTAGAGAAATGGCTCACATGATGGGAGTTCCATTCCCAGCACACAGGTCGAATGGCTGACATCCTACTGCAACTCTGGCTCCAGGGGATCTGTCACTCTCTGCTGGCCTGCATGGGCATGTCATACAAATGTACATGTTCATGCACATAATATTAAAATATAAAGTAAACCATATATGTGGCATATGACATATATATATATACATATATATATATATATATATATATATATGTACACATATGTATATAAGAAACCACAAAATATATAATACATATATATTAACAAGACAGTTACCAGACTCACCAGGTCACAAAAAAATATTCCCATGGATTAGTTAGCAGCTTTTCAATAATCTGGAGAAGTGCAGAATAGATCCTTGGACAGAGGAGAGAAATAAGAAGGGAACTCAGGTCCCGTGGAAGAGCAGCATGATGATGATGTGAGCAGGCTGAGCTCTGGGACTTTATTGGAGTTTTTCTCGCTGTTGTTGTGTAACTTTTGTTCGTTCGTTCGTTTGTTTGTTTACTTTGTTAGAGACAATATCTCTGCCTGTGGGGCTTTATTGTTTCTTTTAAAGATTTATTTATTAATTTTATTTATGTGAGTACACTGTAGCTGTCTTCAGACACACCAGAAGAGGACATCAGATCCCATTACAGATGGTTTGTGAGCCACTACGTGGTTGCTGGGATTTGAACTCAGGACCTCTGGAAGAGCAGCCAGTGCTCTTAACCACTGAGCCATCTCTCCAGCCCAGGACTTTATTCTTGTTTGTTTGTTTGTTTGTTCTTGAGACAGGGTTTCTCTGTGTAGCTCTGGCTGTCCTGGAACTCACTCTGTAGACCAGGCTGGCCTCGAACTCAGAAATCCGCCTGCCTCTGCCTCCCAAGTGCTGGGATTAAAGGCGTGTGCCATCACCGCCTGGCCCCAGGACTTTATTCTTAAAGTGAATATTAGAAGTATAGAGTAAAGCCTTAACACCCCTCCACTATTTCAATTCCTCTCCAGACCCCAGAGATAACTAGTTAGTTATACTTCTCCTCATCTTAAAAGTCATTCTGTATAAATCCAGACAGATTTAACCAATTATCTGAATGGTTTCTCTTAACCAAAATGTATCCTAGCTTGTCCAATCATCCTTACTCTCTTACCTGTAATCAGGAAAAACAAGATACTGACAGTTTATCAAATTAAACTTGTTTATTCTTTTATTTATCCAAGATCTCACATAGCTTGGACTAGTGCTGCACTTGGGATGTAGTCAATGACCTTAGACTTCTGGGATTACACTTGGTCACTGTACCCTGTTCTATGTGGTGACTGAACCTGGGCTTTGTGCATACTAGACAAGCCCTCTACAAATTGAGCTACAACCCTAGACTCTAAAACTTGTTTCTAATTCTTTTTTCCCCTCTTTCCTATCTCCCTACAGAACCTTGAAAAAATAATTATTTGTTTTCCCAACTATCCTGTTAAAAGCAACCATGTGAGACAACTTTAATGATGTGAAAACCAGAACCAAGGGTTTTGTTAATAAGAGAGGCAGGGGCTGCCCCTTGGCCCTGTCCACCAGCTATAAACAGGATGCAGTCTCTACAGATGTGGGAGACTTAGTCCCAAGAGGACGAGGGGCCTAAGTCAGATGTAATGCCAGCATTGAGCTGTAAAGCAGTGCCAGCAGCTGCTTGCCAGGCACCAACACTGAATCCTAGCAATATTTTCCATCTGTGCCCATCTCATGGTTTGCCCCCCAGATCATCACTTCTATGGTAACTAGTGATATTCACTCCCCCTATATTCATTATCTATTTATGAGTTCTGTAAATTGCCTGGCCATTTGTCATTTGTCCATTTTCAGATCGAATTATCTTTTCTTATTGATGTGAAGAATCTTTTTATGTATTCTACCTAGTTTCCTTTGTTTGTTTTTTGTTTTTTGTTTTGTTTTGTTTTTAAATTCTTTCATGTTTAGGGGCTGGAGAGATGCTCATTGTTTAGGATCATTGCTGCTTTTTAACCTTTGAGCCACCAGGTTTCAATTCCCAGCACCAATATGGCTGTTCACAACCCTCTGACAACCCTCTGTAACTCCAGTTCTAGGGCATCGAATGCCCTCTTCTGGTCTTTGTGGTGCATAGATACGCATGCTGGCAAAAACAGTCATTTGCATAAAATCAATACTTTTAATTTTAAAGTGTGAGTGTGTGTGTGTGTGTGTGTGTGTGTGAGTGTGTGTGTGTGAGTGTGTGTGAGTGTGTGTGTGTGTGTGTGTGTGAGTGTGTGTGTGTGAGTGTGTGTGAGTGTGTGTGTGTGAGTGTGTGTGTGTGTGAGTGTGTGTGTGTGAGAGTGTGTGTGTGTGTGTGAGTGTGTGTGAGTGTGTGTGTGAGTGTGTGTGTGTGTGAGTGTGTGTGTGTGTGAGTGTGTGTGTGTGAGTGTGTGTGTGTGAGTGTGTGTGTGTGTGTGAGAGTGTGTGTGAGTGTGTGTGTGTGTGTGTGTGTGTGTGAGTGTGTGTGTGTGAGTGTGTGTGAGTGTGTGTGTGTGAGTGTGTGTGTGTGTGTGTGTGTGTGTGTGAGAGTGTGTGTGAGTGTGTGTGTGTGTGTACAAGTGCGAGTGCACTTGAGTTGAGAAGAGGTTACTGTACCTTCTGGAGCTGAGTTATAAGAGATTGTGAGCCACCCTACATGGCTGGTAGGAATCAAAATGCAGGTCCTCTGCAAGAGCAGTAAGTGGTTTGTACTGGCTGGTTGTGTGTGTCAATTTGACACAAGCTGGGGTTACCACAGAGAGAAGAGCTTCAAGTGAGGAGATGCCTCCATGAGATCCAGCTGTAAGGCATTTTCTCAATTGGTGATCAAGGGGGGAAGGGCCCACTGTGGGTGGTGCTCTCCCTGGGCTGGTAGTCTTGGCTTCTATAAGAGAGCAGGCTGAGAAAGCCAGGGGAAGCAAGCCAGTAAGCAGCATTCCTCCACGGCTTCTGCATCAGCTCCTGCTTCCTGACCTTCTTGAGTCCCAGTCCTGACTTCCTCTGGTGATCAACAGTAATGTGGAAGTGTACGCTGAATAAACCCTTTCCCCCCAAACTTGCTTCTTGGTCATAATGTTTTGTACAGGAATAGAAACTCTGGCTAAGACATGCTCTTAACCACCGAGTATCTCTCCAGTCACGTATGATATATTTTTTGTTCCATTGTTTCTTGTTTTTTGTTTGGTTTGGTTTGGTTTTTTGTTTTGTTTTTGCTTTTGTTTTTGTTTTTGTTTCTCGAGACAGGGTTTCTCTGTATAGCCCTGGCTGTCCTGGAACTCACTTTGTAGACCAAGCTGGCCTTGAACTCAGAAATCTGCCTGCCTCGGCCTCCCAAGTGCTGGGATTAAAGACCACCACCAACACCCACTGGCTCCATTGTTTCTTTTAGCTTTTTTGAAAGAAGGTTTCTTGTGCCTCAGACTAGCCTGTAACTCCTGTTTTAGTTTTGTCCTCTAGAATGGGATGGCATGTATGTGCTACCATACCAAGAAAAAAAAATGAAAGAGAAAGGAGTTAGCAGAGCTTATGACAGGGTGAAATAATTTTATTACACTTTTATTTTGTGTGTGCACATGTACAGGTGATTATCAGCATAGATGGATGTAGGTGCTTGCCACCTCACAGGTGTGGAAGTCAGAGGACAACCATGGGACTTGGTTCTTGGGTCCCAAGAATCCAGCTCAGGTCTAGTCACCTCACTGGCCCACAAAGGAATAAAGTCTGTCTTCTATATTTCTCATATTTTCTACTGAGAGCATTATAAAGTGTCTTAGTTAGGGTTTTACTGCTGTGAACAGACACCATGACCAAGGCAAGTCTTATAAAAACAACATTTAATTGGGGCTGGCTTACAGGTTCAGAGGTTCCGTCCATTATCATCAAGGTGGGAGCATGGCAGTATCCAGGCAGGCATGGCACAGGCAGAGCTGAGAGTTCTACATCTTCATCCAAGGGCTGCTAGTGGAAGACTGACTTCCAGGCAACTAGGGTGAGGATCTTAAGCCCACACCCACAGTGACACACCTACTCCAACCAGGTCACACCTATTCCAACAAGGCCACACCTCCAAATGGTGCCACTCCCTGGTCCAAGAATATACAAACCATACATAAAGTGACGCTGAATGCAAGATCAGAGAAATCCCCAAGTGGAGGATTATTATAATCACAGGAGTCCCAGCCAGTCTAGAGGAAGAAAAGATAATCTAGTCATTGGTAAAAGCTATATAAAGCTTCAAATACATCCATTATAAGCAGTTTATTATTGAAACTATGCAGCTTGAGCTTACTTTTTCTATATTGTAAAAAAAAAAAAAAAAAACCCAGAATAATATGGAGCTTCTTTTGTAACAGTTGCTTCTTTTTTACTTCAGAATTATGTAGTTTATGCCTATGAATGTTTTGCCAGGCTGTATGTCTGAGTTCTGCATGTGTGCCTAGTCCCCAAGGAGTTCAGAAGAGAGACCTGATCCCCAGGAACTGGAGCTGCAGATGGCTGTGAGCCACTGTGTGCGTGCTGGGAACCTAACTCGAGTCCTCTGGTGGAGCAACAGGTACTCTTAACGACTGAGTGCTCTCCCCAGCCTCTGATAAGACACTCTTACCAATAGCAACTTAGGGGAGAAAAAGCATTTATTTCAGCTTACAATTCCAGATCATCGTCCATTATTGAGGGGACGAAAGGCAGGAACTCAGACACAAACTGAAAGGCAAACTTGTTTCCTCTTCTAGACTGTGTTACTTCTGACCAAGAAACTGATTTCACAGCCAAGACCTTCAGCAGGAGAATGCTACTTACTGCTAACTGGCTCAAAACCCGCTTCTGTCCAGCTAGCTCTCTCTCCTATACTGATGCTTTCTTATACAGTTAAGGATTACTTGCCAAGGGATGGCTTTGCTCTCTATGGGCTTTGTCCTCCTATGCCAATGAAGACAATCCCTACAGGCATGTCCACAGGCCAACCTGATCCTCAAATGAGGCTCTCCTCTCACATGACTCTAGGCTCTGTCAAGTTGACCAGTGAAGCTAACCAAGGCACACAACCATCACACACCACCACCACCACCACCACACACACACACACACACACACACACACACACACACACTGTATACAACCTAGGTGTTATAGCATATGTCTTTTAATCCCAGCACTCTGGAGGCAGAGGCAGGCAGATCTCTTTGAGTTCAAAGCTAGCCTGGTATATATAACTTCCAGGCCAGTCAGAGCTACATTGTGAAGCTCTTGTCTCGAAACAACAAAAGCCTACAGTTAGACATGGTGGCTTATGCCAATAATCCCAGCAACAGGTTAAGGCAAGAGGATCTCACTTTGGACATAGCAAGCGAGATCCTGTATCAAAATAAATAGGAAGAGTCTACAGAATGCAAGTAGACCCACAGTGGTAGAGCACGGTAGTTGTCTGGGGACAGCCAAGGAAAGACCAGGGAGATTAAAAGCATTGAGATGTTTCAGAGGTAGCTACTGGATGTTTATTGTCCTGATTGTGTTAATAATTTCTCAGTGTATGAATGTCTCACAACTCGCTAAGTTTCTAGCAGTAAACTATGCATTACATCAGGAGAAAATTGTTGGGGGTTGGAGGGACAGTCAAGGAAGGGGAACACCTTTGGAGCCAGAGGAAAGCAGCAGGTTGCTGTTTAAAGTGACTTGGTCAAGCTGGGTGTGGTGGGACACACCTGCAATCCCACAACTCTAGAGGCAGAGGCAGAAGAATTGTGAGTTCTAGGTCAGCATGAGCTATATAGTAGTGCCTCCCCACTCCCACACTCCCCCCCCACACACACACATCCCTGACTATATGTCATACTCAAAACAGTGGTCAAAGCAGAGCTCACTAGAAAATTTGAGCAAATACTGAAAGAGAAGAAGGAACTCATCATGTGGAGTATCAGGTTGGAAGTATCCAGGGCCAGGCAATGCCAGTGCAAAGACTCTTAAGACATAAGGGCCCATGAGCTAGCTCAGTGGGTAGAGCTCCTAGCCTTTACTACGAAAGCCTGACCACGTGGTAGCTATCCTCTAACTTCCTTCCCCAAGAGTGCTGTGGTGCAGGCACCCGTGTGAGCAAGAGCACACATACACACAACAATAACAACATAACAATAGTAATAATTTTTAACTAAAAGAAAGGGACTCTATGTAGAGATTTGTTTTATCAAATGTGTGCTCTGTGCATGGGCTAGAGGCAGTAGTATAAATAAAAGCAAAAGTAGGAGATAGATCAGAGGAGATAAAAGAACTGAACAGTAAAACATCAGATGCTGAGCATGGGCGTGACGCGATCTGATTTATGTATTGAAAGGGAAAGTGTGGCTGCTCTAAGGACAATAGATTTTAGAGGGGTAAAGGAGGAGGCAGGAGACTTTTACAAGAATCCAGAGGAGGATGTCTGGGATTGTGGCCCAGGCTTTAATCCCAGCACCCAGAAGATGGAAGCAGGCAGAGCTCTGAATTTGAGGCCAGCCTGGTCTAAACAATGAGAACATGTCTCAAAAGAAGAAGGAGAGGGAGGGGAGGGAATGGGGAGGGAGAGAAAGGAGGAAGGCAAAAAGGAAGGCAGAGAAGAAGGAAGGAAGGGAGGGAGGGAGGGAAGGAGGAAGGAAGGAAGGAAGGAAGGAAGGAAGGAAGGAAGGAAGGAAGGAAGGAAAGAAGGAAGGAAGGAGGTGAGGAGTTAAGGAGACAGCTTCAAGCATACCAGTACTGTATTTCATAGAATCTGCAGCATCATTGATTAGAGGATACGTCCTGATTTCAGAGACATTGAAATATGCAGTGTGAATTGTATTATGCAGCGTGAATTGCAACATGCAAGACCAAATCTATGAGTCAAATACCACAAGTGTCTGCGGCTGAAGATCTGGTTTTCTGAAAGAGTGCTTAACTCTCGGAAACAAGCCAAAAGTAACCAAGTGCCATTTTCTCTAAGCTTACCCACAGTTCCATGTCTAGCCACAGAAAACAGTTCATGCTTATATAAGATGGAATTAGAGTTAAGGTTCAAAATTATTATACATATTTTAAGTTAGTTCTACATTAATATGGGGATGAAAAAAAGGGCTCAGTAATTAAGACAATGTACTGCTCTCTCAGAGAACCAGAGTTCAGTTCCCAGAACCCATGTTTGGTGGCTTAAAACCACCGGAAACTCCAGCTTCCATAGGTACCTGAATACATACTAAACACACACACACACACACACACACACACACGCACACGCACACGCACACGCACACGCATACGCACACGCACACGCACGCATGCATGCATGCACTAACTAAAAGTAATAAAAATAAATATTTAAATAAAATAAAAATCTACATTAATGCACACTAAGAAGGTGTAAGACCAGAAAAAATGTCTGCAGTGTCCTTGACTATCCCTTACATTGTCAGAAACCTAATACCCTCAGGCCACATTTTTTAAATGCTCAGTTATTGAGACAATTTTTTTCTCCAATAAGCGTCCAGTAAAGTCCCTAGAATGTGATGTCAACAGAACACCCATAGCCACACTATGGTCCAATCAGCAAGTGGCCATGGACTATGGAGTGATTCTTTGAGGGTGATACACCACAGGAAGCAGCCCAGAGCTACAGCCACAGCTGGAACAGGCTCCCACTGGAGTCAGCCACAAGCTACCATCAGGCTACCTCATGTATTAGTGCTTTTGTTGTTGTGATGAAACACCATGGCCAAACACAACTTCTGGGGAAAAAAATGAGTTCATTTTGGCTTCTAGTCCCATAATAGTTCACAGTGGTTGGGAAGGCATAGCAGCAGGTGACTGGATCAAGAAGCTAAGGTAAAGTACATCTCCAACCACACACAGGAATCAGAAAGAGCTAGTTGGAAATGGGGTGAGATCATAAACCCTCAAAGCCCATCCCCTAATGACATACTTCCTCCAGCGAGGCTCAACCTCCGAATGGATTTGTAACCTCCCCAAACACCACCACCACCAGGGACCAACTGTTTAAATACATAGGTGGGGGTATGGGGAGGGGCGGGAGGGGGGACTTCTTTTTTTTTTTTTTTTTTTTTTTTGAGACAGGGTTTCTCTGTATAGCCCTGGCTGGCCTGGAACTCACTTTGTAGACCAGGCTGGCCTCGAACTCAGAACTCTGCCTGCCTCTGCCTCCCGAGTGCTAGGATCAAAGGCGTGCACCACCACGCCCGGCTGAGGGGGGACTTGTCAGTCAAACCACCACATCAAACTACCACATCCAGCTTAGCCTCAAGAGCCTTTATTTGCTGAGACATCTTACCAACTCACATTTTAAAAACTATGGTAAAATATACAAAAATGTTGTCCACCTTAGCTTTTCTTCAGATAGAACCCAGGGCTTTTGTATGCTAAGCATGTATTCTGTCAGCTGTGTCTTCGAAGTACTTCTCTCTACTGGCCAGTTTCCTGTCAACTCTACAAAAGCTGGAGTCATCAGAGAGGAAGTAATCTCGGATAAGGAAGGGCCTCCCCCCACCACCACCAAAAAAAAAAAAAAAAAAAAAAGCTAGGCGTGGTGGTGGTGCACACCTTTAATCCCAGACGGGAGGCAGAGGCAGGCGAATTTCTGAGTTCGAGGCCAGCCTGGTCTACAAAGTGAGTTCCAGGACAGCCAGGGCTATACAGAGAAACCCTGTCTCGAAAAACAAAAAACAAAACAACAACAACAACAAAAAAATGAAGGACCTCCATGAAATCCAGCTGTGATGGTTTGTATATCCTTGGACCAGGGAGTGGCACCATCTGGAGGTGTGGCCTTGTTGGAATAGATGTGACCTGGTTGGAATGGGTGTGTCACTGTGGGTGTGGGTATAAGATCCTCACCCTAGTTGCCTAGAAGTCAGTCTTCCACTAGCAGCCTTTGGATGAAGACATAGAACTCTCAGCTCTGCCTGCGCCATGCCTGCCTGGATACTGCCATGCTCTCACCTTGATGATAATGGACTGAACCTCTGAACCTGTAAGCCAGCCCCAATTAAATGTTGTTTTTTATAAGACTTGCCTTGGTCATTGGTGTCTGTTCACAGCAGTAAAACCCTAACTAAGACACCAGCTCTAAGGCATTTTCTCAATTAATGATTAGTGAGGGAGGCCCAACCCCTGGTGCCTTGGGTTCTATAAGAAAGCAGGTTGAGCAAGCCCTTAAGCAGCATCCCACCATGGCCTCTGCCTCAACTCCTGCCTCTGGAATCGCACGGTGTTCCTGACTTCCTTTGATGATGAACTGTGCTGTGGAAGTGTAAGCCAGATAAACCCTTTCTTCACCAACTTGCTTTTTGGTCATGGCGTTTTGCTGAAGCAAGAGGAACCCTAACTAAAACAGCCTCACATATCCCAGGCTGGCCTCCACCTTCCTATGTAGTCCAGGATGACCTTGGACTTGTCATCCTCCAGCCTCAGTCTTCGTGGTACTGCGATTACAGGTGTGTACCATGACACCCAGTTTCTTAGCTACTTTTTAAGACTGTGCATTCTAGTCTCCATAGTTCTTTCCCATCTTATAAAATAAGCTGTATACACACTACCCAACTCCTCCTCCTTCCCTCCCTCTAGATCCTGGCAACCACCACTCTACTGTTTATCCTTGTGCCTTAGACAGATTCTAGGTACCTCATACAAATTAGATCATATGATATTTTTACCTTTATGTCTGGCTTACGCCATTTTACATAATGTCCTTGTGAGAATTCCTTCCTGAAGAGACATAAGTCATGTCTGCCTTGTCCTTATGAAGTCTCAATGACAAACCAAAGTTCAGGTCCACAGATGTTCATCCTGGGGGCCAGTGACTTTACCGAGCCTTGCTCACAGCACACGGATGAAGGCTTACCACAGGAAGGTGGTACCCCAAAGCAGCCACACTGTTAAATCTTTACCCAGCATGGATGATGGCTTCCCCATAGCTGCATAGATGAACCCCTCTTCAAGTCACCTACTCCAGCCCATATAGTCTACCGCTTCCCTGGATTCTTCAGCTCCATGACGCTGGTGCAGAACTTCATACCAGTGGCTGGAAGGAGTGGCTGGAAACTCAGAAGAAAGTTCAATGACTCTGCCAACCCCTTCTTCCAGTGAGGTACAGTCAGCAGTACACAGGCCCCATTGTGAGGCTCTCAGGCACAGCCGAGTCGCTAAAGGTGGTGGCTGTTGTGCTCAGAGCTCCACGTTCTACAACAGTCTTCAAAAAAACTTTTAAGACACAGGGCATAACACAGAGAAATCTGAGAACTAAAGGAAACTGGTGTATCTTTTGTTAGTCCCTCAACAAACCCTCTCTGCCTCTGAGCATTTGGCTACATGACCTACCTGTCTGTCTGTCTGTCTGTCTATCTATCTATCTATCTATCTATCTATCTATCTACCTACCTACCTACATATCTCCCTTCCTTCCTTTTTTGTTGTTGTTGTTTTTCAAGACAGGGTTTCTCTGTGTAGCCTGGCTGTCCTGGAACTCACTCTGTAGACCAGGCTGGCCTCAAACTCAGAAATCCACCTGCCTCTGTCCCCCGAGTGCTGGGATTAAAGGCCTGTGCCACCGCCACCAGTGCCCCACTACATATGACTTTTTATTTGGCCTTTTTGTATTTTATATTCCCCTACTTCCTGATATCTTTCCTTCCCTTCTACACACCACAGTTTCAACAATGTGACACAGTCTTATAGACACTTTAGTAGATAGTATCTTTAAAATATATAAAATCCTTTTTTTAATCGTATGTATATGTGTGAGTGTGTGTGTGTGTGCAAGTGTGAATGCAGGTGCTCTTAAGGCCCAGAGGAGACTGTTGGATCCTCTGATGCTTGAATTACAGGTTGTGACTACCTGATACGAACATTGGGAACCAAACTCAGTTCCTCTACCGGAGCACTGTGTTCTCTCAACTGCTAAACTCCATCTATCCAGCCGCAATATACATTACATAAAAATATCTTTGGGGGAAGCACAAATGAACACACACATACACACTAATATTAAGTAGTTATCCTATTATTAAATAATAATATTATCAATTATTGCTATAAATAATATAACCATTTAATAATTTGATATTTAATAATGGTTACCAGATAAATAATGGTTATTTTATTATTTTATTATTTTAAAGAGAAAAGGAGGCTGAAGAAATGGCTCAGTGGTTAAGCCACTTGTTCTTCCAGAGGACCTGAGTTCAGTTCCTAGCACCCCAACCATCTGTACCCCCAGTTCCAGGGGTACAACTCCCTCTTCTGGTCTCTGTGGTCATTGCATACTCATTTAAAAAGGTATTGATTTACTGAAAGATACAGAAGGAATGCACATATTGATATTGCTGTTGTTCTTTTGAGACAGGGTCTCATGTAGCTTTGAACTTGCCGTGTAATCAAAGATAGCTTTAAGCTTCTGATCCTCCAATTCCTCGAAGACTATGATTAGAACATGCTTCACCATGGCTGTGTCAGACATATATCTTTTTAAGGACTTGCAATCAGCCAGTTTAAACAAAAAGACAACACTTTATTGTGGCACATTTAATTAATTTGGTTAGTTGGTTGGTTTTGGGTTGTTTTTGTTTTTGTTTTTGAGACAGGGTCTCCTGGTGCAGCCTTAGCTCACCTGGAACTTGCTATGTAGACTAAGTTGGCCACCGACTCAGATCTGCCTGTCTCTGCCTCCCTAGTGCTAGGATTATAAGTGTGCACCACCTGACTCAGCAAATTTAAATATAGCACAGTAGGCAGAATAAAATAATGAGCCCGTGTCACAGCCAGCCCACCAAACCACAAGCATGTGGCCAAGCCCGTGGCACCCGCACTCAGCTACTTGTCCTGCCCGTTGCTTTTTGAAACAAATCCCAGATATCATCTCCTTCTACCTATAAATATTTCAGTAGTAACCATTAAATTTTTCATTCATTTTTTTCACTTATAGTCTGAGGAAGACAAAGGCATACATAATTCAACTCAAAATCATAAGTACTCTGAAGCTGGCAGTGAAGGCCGATTGCAGGGGTAGATGAGAAGCTGTGCTGCCTACAGAGGTTTGTTACTAAATATTGTATTTAATGTTTAAAAATTGTTTCAGATTATCTTCCATGGATGAAGGTCTTGCCTACATCTATGTACGTGCACCATGTGCATGCCTGGTGCCCAAAGAGGTCAGGAGAGGGCCTCACTGGAACTGGAGTTACAGATGCTTGTGAGCCTCCATGCAGACACTGGCAGCCAAACTCCAAGGTCTTGTCCAAGACTGTCGAGTGCTCACAGTCACTGTGCCATCTCTCCAGCTCATCCCTTGATCATCCTACTGAATTCTCTAGTCAACTTTTTTCTCAATAGATAATAAAATTTCTCTAAATAACAATTTCTTAGAAAAGTCTCTCTCAAAAGCCACGTATCTTACTTATTTGCCTTCCATTTCAGCGAGTGATCCTGTGTTGAAAAATAAGCAGAGAAGCAATTGGTGAAGACACCCAATGTCAGTGTCTGGCACCCACAGGTACCTGCATAGAAAGCACAGCTGCATACATGTGCACACATGCATACACTGCACACGAACACCCCCCCCCCAATAGCTTTATTGAGATATACTTCATTTAACATACAATTTATCCTTTTGAACTGTACAATTCTTAGTGTCTTATCAGAATGCCAAGGTGTATCCTAAAGTCATGAGCCACTAGAAGCTAACAACAACCACATTTCCTACAGCCAAAGGGCAAGAGATTTTATTTTATTTTATTTTATTTTATTTTATTTTATTTTATTTTATTTTGTTTTGTTTTGTTTTGTTTTGTTTTGTTTTGTTTTGTTTTGTTTTTTCAAGACAGGGTTTCTCTGTATAGCCCTGGCTGTCCTGGAACTTACTTTGTAGACCAGGCTGGCCTCAAACTCAGAAATCTGCCTGCCTCTGCCTCCCAAGTGATGGGATTAAAGGCATGCACCACCACTGCCCAGCTAGGGCAAGAGATTTTAAAGGTAGGTTTGAACATTACACCTAATAGTTGGCATATTTTTATTTATATTGTAAGCCTTTATGTATATGCTATTTCACAGGGCTTAGGATAACTTTCTCTTTAAAAACGTTATTTTTGTTTTATGTATGTGAGTGCCTCCCTGCACCTATGTATGCCCAATGCCCGTGGAAGCCAGAAGAGGACACTGGATCATTACAGATAATGATTGTAAGCTGTCACATGCAGGCTAGGTCCTCTGCAAACACAGCAAGTGCCCTTCACTGAGCCATCATCCAGCCTCATGAAACACTACCAACATACATAGAAATTTAAATGGTAGAACTAAGTTAAGATTTCACGGCTTATCAGATACATCCCAATCTAACATGGTTGGATTCACCATATTTGTATAATGATGTGGTGGTTTGAGTGAGACATGGCCCTCAGTTGCATATTTAAATATGTGGTCCCAATTTTGGTGGCACTGTTGGGGAAGGTTTTGGAACTCTTAGGATGCAGACTATCACTGAAGGAGGGCTTTGAGACTACATAGCCTTGGCTCACTTCTTCATTCTCTCTGCTCCTGCTGTCACACTCTGCCTCCCCTGCCACCGTGGACTGCCTCTCAGGGATTATAAACCAAAATAAACTCCTTCTACATGTTGCTTTTGGTCATGGTGTTTCATCACACCATACATATGCCATATGACAAACATCTACAAAAACCATGTCTTACTTAACAGCCCTGAATCTCAAAGCAGTTTTTAGCCTCTTCTCCAATGTCAACAATTTTAGTGGGCTTCACTCTGACCCCCACACCTCTGCTTGGATGTATTTTATTTTGAAATTCTCCATCTAATGACACATTTGTCAGAGGTTGCCAGGGAGGCAGATTAGCCTCTCTTTTTCTCTTGTGTTCTTTTCAGTCTCCAGTCTTCAGTCCGTCCCGCCTCTCAGCCCTTTAGGGAAGCTCAGAATAGAGGAGGTCACATTGGTGCTCTCAGCCCCCCGCAGAAACATGGCAACAGGGAGTCCTTATTATTGCCATAAGTGGCATCTGAGATTCTGTAGTGTTACAAGTAGGTATTCTTAGGGTCAAACCTGGGCCTGGTGGCCCAAATTATTAAGGAAATGAGAAGACAGTGGACTGGGAATGGAATTGGCTCAAAACTACCTGTGGGAAAATAAGCCTTATTTGGAGATAAAAGTGGGGAGCAGGGAATACAACTACAAGTCCTGGTCATGAGATGCATCATGAGAGTTGATCATAACAGCAGCAGCAGGACCCAGCCATGATGGAGACAAAGAGACCAAGAAGGCTGGCTTAGGGTGAGAGAACAAGTGGAAGAGATGGCTGTCGTGGAGCCTACATGAGTCTCTGCTCTTTTTAACTTTTTTCTCCGGTGGCTGGGTCACAGGTTTATCATGTACAAGGCCTACAGCACAGGACTGTTGTAGTTCTAGATGTTTGCATTCCTCCATGCTGGGCTCTCCCAGGCAAGCTCCATTTAGACCAAATGTGCAGGTGAGGAAAGCGTCACTCAGAAGACTTTTACTCAGTATAAAATTCTGAGATGGAGAAGATCCAGGATCTGGGCCCCAGCACATCATCTGGGGCTGCTTTGTAATTGGCTAAGTTTGGCTCTGAAAAAGGGAGCGGAGATATGAGACAATCCAAAGGATGAAGGAGAAACTGGAGATGACTTGCTAGAGCCAGGGCTTAAGAAAGTCCAGCTGATAGTCTGGAAGAGTGGGCAGCACACACTTGTCTGTTTGTTCGAGACAGGGTCTCACTGTGTAATCCTGACTAGATTTCTAGAAATTGCTATGTAGACCAGGCTTGGCTTCAATTTATGGAGATCCACCTGCCATTACCACTACTTCCTGGGTTCTGTTATTAGAGACAGGCACCACCTTGCCAGGCTAGCCTTTTCTTTTTAAAGATTTATTTATTTATTTATTTATTTATTTATTTATGTATTTAATGTATGAGTACTTTTTTTCCCCTTTCTTTCTCTTGCTCCGACCCCACTTGCTCCAGGCATCAGATCTCACTCTAGATGGTTGTGAGCCACCATGTGGTTCCTGGGAATTGAACTAAAGACCTCTGAAAGAGCAGAGTTATAAATTTTTGTTAATATTTACTTAATTTTACCTTACTTTTATTTTATGTGTGAGAGTGTTCTGGCTACACATATATCTGTGTACCACAAGTATGCCTGGTGTCCAAGGAAGCCAGAAGAGGTGTCAGATCCCCTGGAACTAGAGTTAGACAGTTGAGAACCACCATGTGGGTGCTGGGAATCGAATCTGGGTCCTCTGGAAGAGCAGCCAGAGATCTTAACCACTGAGCCATTTCACCAGCCCAGGTATGAGTTGTTTGTTTGTTTGTTTTGGAGGGGGTTGTTTGTTTGTTTCAAGACATAGTTTCTCTGTATAGCCCTGGCTGTCCTCTGTAGATCAGGCTGGCCTCAAACTCAGAAATCCGCCTGCCTCTGCCTCCCAGGTGCTGAGATTAAAGGCGTGCCCCACCACTGCCCGGCCTGAGTATTTTTAATGTATGTGCATCACTTTGTGCTTGCCATCCTGAAATGTTAGAAGAAGGCATCAGAGAAGGAGTTACAGACAGTGCTGAGAATGGAATCCAGGTCCTCTGGAAGAGCAGCCAATGCTCCAGTTCTGAGCCATCTCTCCAGCCCGTTGCCACATTATTTTTATAAAATGAGAAGAGGGCCAGGTGTGGTGGTGTGGTGTGGTGGAGTGGTGGTGTGGTGGTGTGGTGATGTGTGTGGTGGTGTGGTGGAGTGGTGGAATGGTGGTATGGTGTGGTGGTGTGGTGGTGTGGTGGAGTGGTGGGGTGGTGGTGGGGTGGTGTGATGGTGTGGTGGTGTGGTGGTGTGGTGGAGTGGTGGTATGGTGGGGTGATGGTGTGGTAGTGTGATGGTGTGGTATGGTGGTGTGGTGTGGTGTGGTGGTGTGGTGGTGTGGTAGTGTGATGGTGTGGTATGGTGGTGTGGTGTGGTGGTGTGGTGTGGTGGTGTGGTGGTGTGGTGTGGTGGTGGGGTGGTGTGATGGTGTGGTATGGTGGTGTGGTGTGGTGGGGTGGTGGTGTGGTGGGGTGGTGTGGTGGGGTGATGGGGTGGTGTATGTGATGCACACTGCAATCCAAACTTGGAAGGCGAAGGCAGAGGCTTGGGAGCGTTAGGCCACACTCAGCTACATAGTGAATTTGAAGCCTGATTGGGATTATAAGGCTGTGTCTCCAAAACTACACACAATAAATAAAAAAGAAAGCCATACATGGTTGCTCACACATTTAATTTCAGGAGGCAGGGGAATTTCTGAGTTCAAGGCCAGCCTGGTCTACAGAGTCAACTTCCAGGACAGCCAGGGCTACACAGAGAAACCCTATCTGGAAAATAAAATTAGTAAGAGATAATAATATGACTCATTAAATCCAACATTTATCTACAATGCTATCATCCTAAAAAGTAACTGACATAACAATCATTAACATTTATTGATAGTTTTTAAATGTTTCTTATAAATCTGGTGAGATGGCTCAGTGGTTAAGATCTCTGGCTGCTCTTCCAGAGGACCCAGATTCGATTCCCAGCACCCACATGGTGGTTCTCAACTGTCTAACTCTAGTTCCAGGGGATCTGACACCTCTTCTGGCTTCCTTGGACACCAGGCATACTTGTGGTACACAGATATATGTGTAGCCAGAACACTCTCACACATAAAATAAAAGTAAGGTAAAATTAAGTAAATATTAAAAAAAAATTATACTCTGTGTGTGTGTGTGTGTGTGTGTGTGTGTGTGTGTATGTGTGTGTGTGTGTGTGTGTGTGTGTGTGTGTGTGTGTGTGTTGTAGCCACTGGTTAGGTGCTCATATTCCTGTAAATAACCTCTTACACATTATGTAAGCAACCCTCATGAAATTCATTAGGTCATTTAAAAAAGACACGAAGGGGGTGTAGTTGGGAGGAAGAGACT
The DNA here is from genome assembly GCF_000001635.26 of Mus musculus. Classification (NCBI taxonomy): domain Eukaryota; kingdom Metazoa; phylum Chordata; class Mammalia; order Rodentia; family Muridae; genus Mus; species Mus musculus. Next base: position 64,758,019 of record NC_000075.6, read on the forward strand.
CAACACGAATAGGAGGGGGATAAAAGAGGATTATGAAAGGAATGTGATCAAAATACACTATGTACATGCATAAAATGTCATAATGAAATTGGTGTACATTCAAATCTCTTTTGAAAGCAGTAGTTTCCGGTTCCCCTCTAATAGTGAATCGTGTGGTTTTTTGAAGATTCTTCGTGGCGCATTCCAATAAGGCCTGTACCGCTTAGACAAGAAGTCTATTCTTCAGGCCTCACTGCCTTCCGTCCCCGAGGAGGAGAAGCAACAGCTAGCAGAGGCGTGAAAACAGCGCCCAAGTATCGTGCAGCTGATTTCATTGAGAACAACAAACTCCTTTTCACAACACAAAGGAATGGAAATTGGAGCTGAACATTCATTGCTTTGAAACGAAAACGTGGGACTGAAGCGCTCAGAAACACGAGAGATTTTAAACATCCAGACTCTGATCCACTAATCTGCTTGTATGCGATGCCGCATAAAACGCAGAACAAGGCCCTTGGATGGCTCGGAGGGTAATGGCGCTTGCTGCCAACCTGACAACCCGAGTTACATCCCCAGGACCCATGCATAAGTAGGAGAGAATCAGCTCTGTAAGGCTGTTCTCTGCTCTCCACACACGCACCATGGCAGACACACCCACAATAAACATCAGGCATAGGCAATAATAATGTTTAAAATTTTTAATGAAGGGGTAATCTATTCATATGTTCTGTTTTGTTTTGTTTTTTCGAGACAGGGTTTCTCTGTGTAGCTCTGGCTGTCCAGGAACTCACTCTGTAGACCAGGCTAGCCTCAAACTCAGAAATCTGCCTGCCTCTGCCTCCCGAGTGCTGGGATTAAAGGCGTGCACCACCAGGCCTAGCTCATATTCATACATTCTTAATCAGATATACCACATGTGCACACACACTTTTGCACTAAAATTTCAAAATAAAAGGTCGATGGATAAAAGTGTCTGCACTTTTACAAGTGACAGCTTGTATTCAATCCCATGGACCCACCTGATGGACGGGAAGGACTCCTGAAAGCTGTTCCCCATGCTCCATGCATTCTCTGGGGTACCTGTGCCCACACATATACACAACATAGACATTAATTAAAACAAAAGCCCCCAAACCTTTTCCTATCCTGTAATGGTGGTCACACATGCATTGCCAGCATCCCGAAGCTGTGACCGGAGAATTTTGAGTTTCAGGATAATCAGTCTTTGTCACAAACTCAAAATCTTCTTCTTAATTAGGAAAAGTCATAATTGCACTGAAGTTGGGCTCTTAAGATTATACCTTAAAAATCCATAGCCCTTTGTAGAAAACAATCCTGCCTCAGATAAGCTCAAAGTAAAGAAAGGAGAGCACACAAAGAAATAACAGATACGATAAAGAGGCAGAAAGGACGTCGGAAAAACTCACTCCCACTCGAGATAACAGAACAATGCAAAGAGATTTTTAAATAAGTTACTTAAGAATGTTCAAGGAATAGTCACCTTGGGGCAACTATGTAAAGAACTGAGTTGGAGGCAGAAGGACCAGGAAATGAGTTCAAGGTCATCCTTAGCTGCGAATCAGGTTGGAGCCAGTTTGGTCCTGAGACCCCATCTCAGCAAAGCACAACCAGATACAGAAATGGAAAAAGTTTGGGTTTTGTTCTTCTTTTTCTTTTCTTTTTTTTTTCTTTCTTTCTTACTTTCTCTTTCTTTCTTTCTTTCTTTCTTTCTTTCTTTCTTTCTTTCTTTCTTTCTTTCTTTCCTTCCTTCCTTCCTTCCTTCCTTCCTTCCTTCTTTCTTTCTTTCTTTCTTCCTTTCTTTCTTTCTTTTTTTGTTTGTTTTGTTTTTCCGGGACAGGGTTTCTCTGTTCAGTCCTGGCTGTCCTGGAACTCGCTCTGTAGACCAGGCTGGCCTCCAACTCAGAAATCCACCTGCCTCTGCCTCCCAAGTGCTGGGATTAAAGGTGTGCGCCACCACTTACTGGCTTTGCTCTCTCGCTCTCGCTCTCTCTCCCTCCCCCTCTCCCTCCCCCTCTCTCTTCCTTTCTTCCTTTCTTTCTTCCTTTCTTTCTTTCTTTCTTTCTTTCTTTCTTTCTTTCTTTCTTTCTTTCTTTCTTTCTCTCTTTCTGTTCTCCAAGACAGGGTTTCTCTGTGTAGCCCTGGCTGTTCTGGGACTTGCTCTGTAGACCAGGCTGGTCCCGAGCTCACAGAGATTTGCCTGCTTCTGCCTCCCAAGCGCTTGGATTAAAGGTGTGCGCTACCACTGCCCAGTTTTTGTTTCATTTTAAAACAGAGTTTACATTTATTTTTTTACATTTACTTGTGTGTATATATATGAGTATGTGTGGGGCTGCATCTCTCACAATGTATGTATAGAGATCAGAGGACAATGTATGGGAGAAGGCTCTCTCCTTCCACCATATGGGGCCTGGGAATCAAACTCAGATTGCCAGGATCAGTGGCAAGGCCCTCTACCTGATTAGCCATCTGGCCACCACCACTCCATCAAAATGCTGTAAGACCTGATTTTCTAGTTGAAAAAAGCCTACCTTTCCAAGCAGATAAAGTAACACACCCTCACTTAGACACACAGAAATAAAGTTGTGGGGACATCAAAATCACCAGGAGGATTACAAAGATTGTCCCCAAAGAATGGCAGGCCGACTGTTTGACTGACTTCCCATGGACAATAGGCCCACAGCCAACAGAGGGCTATCCAACTCTAAAGGGAGACAGTAGCCTAACACTGGGCTCTTCCACACTCTCACTTAGACATTTCCAGACACACAAAGGGTAGGTTTGCTCACTTCTATAAGTCCTTGCTAAAAGAGCTGTTAAAGGATGCACTCAGGAAGAAACGGAACTGTAAAAGAAAAAGTGGGGTCAAAAGCAAAGACACCAGGAAGCATTGGGGAGACACAAGGAGTTGGAGGAGGGCCGGACAACCAGTGGTGTTAGAAATTAAGATGAAAAGATGGGGACATTTCAATAGGCAGCTGTAAAATTGCCCTGTGGTGCTAAGTTATAAGAATTTAATGAGAAATTATAATTTTCAGCATTTATTCATTTTCACAAAATTATCTTCTACCATTTTTAAAAAACACACTCTGTTTCTACCTCCATCTCAAAGGACTGTTGACTATGAAGGAACAAAAAGGATTAGCGCTGGGCTGTGGTGGCACACACCTTTAATCCCAGCACTTGGGAGGCAGAGGCAGGCGGTTTTCTGAGTTTGAGGCCAGCCTGGTCTACAGAGTGAGTTCCAGGACAGCCAGAGCTATACAGAGAAACCCTGTCTCGAAAACCAACCAACCAACCAGAAAAGAAAAGAAAAGAAAAGAAAAGAAAAGAAAAGGATTAGCAATGGCCTGTGATGCAGCCCAGCAGTAGGACTTGTTTGTAACAATAGGCCGGTGTTTGTAGTTTAACTCAGTACAAACAGGGCGGGGGGGGGGGGGGAAGAGGAGGAAGGAGAGGAAGAGAAAGAGAAGGAAGAGGAAGAAGGGGAGGAGAAGAGAAGAGAAGGAAAGAAAGAAAGAAAGAAAGGAAGGAAGGAAGGAAGGAAGGAAGGAAGGAAGGAAGGAAGGAAAGAAAGAAAGAAAGAAAGAAAGAAAGAAAGAAAGAAAGAAAGAAAGAAAGAAAGAAAGAAGAGAGAGAGAGAGAGGAGGGAGGCAGGCATCAGCAGTCAATGTTTAAAAGTTTATGGGGCAGCAGTTTAAGACAGGATCTCCCTTTACAGCCCAGGCTGGCTGGCCTGCAACACCCCCATTCCACCCCACAATGATCCTCCTGCCTCAGCTTCTCAAATTCTGGGATTACAAGCATATGGCCATGCCCAAATTTGTTTAGTGCTGGGGATACAGTCTGAGGCTTTATGTGTGTTAGGGGAAAACATCCAGACACGGCTGGGTTGTGGGGAGTCAGAATGGAGTTGGAGGTCCAAGGGCCTGGGACAAGGCTGGGATGGGAGAGTGGGGAGGAGAAGGTCTGGGAGTACAGGGGGGGGGGGGCTTCTGCAGGAGGTTTAGGTACCGTGGTTCTGCAGGCTAAGGCTTCTCCATACTGCCCATGGTAGTTCTTGATGAGACAGTCCCTGGTTCCAAACTATTTATTGATTGTCCATCATGGAAAATGGGTTCATACCACCTCCTCAGGGGGAGGAATGTCCAGGAAGGAAAGCTTACTGGCTAAACCCTCATGCCTCTAGATCCATGTTTCCCATGTGGGAAGTGTGGCGTGCGTTCCAGGCCAGGAATCTGGTAGGGAACAGGGAACTGTCTATTGTCTCAGGTGGGTACCTGGGTGCTGGGGACTCTGAACCTGCCCAGCCTTACCAAGTTTCCTGGTGCAGTCCACTGTCCCACATTTCCTACAAAAATAACTCCTTTATAGTTAGCAAATCTGAATGTGTTATCTTCCATAATTAGTTGGGAGTAGGTATAGAAAACTTGTTTGTGTGTTTGTTTATTGAGACTGGGTTTCTCTGTGTAGCCCAGGCTCTCCTGGAACTGGCTCTGTAGACCAGGTTGGCCTTAAACTTTTGGAGATCCTCCTGCCTCTGCCTTCCAAGTGCTGGGATTAAAGGTGTGCACCACCATGGCCTGACTGGAAAACATTAAGTAGTTTCTAAACTGAGTCCCATAGAACATCAGGATCCTATTAGTAAGTTATATATAATGTCTTCTTCTTTTTTTTTTTAAGATTTATTTACTTACTATATCTAAGTACACTGTAGCTGTCTTCAGACACACCAGAAGAGGGCATCAGATCTTATTATGGATGGTTGTGAGTCATCATCATTTGGTTGCTGGAATTTCAACTCACAACCTTTGGAAGAGTAGTCGTCGCTGAGCCATCTCTCCAGCCTTTATAATGTCTTCTTGTAACCTCATGATGTATTAGCCTACCAAAGACAACTCTTAGCAATTTCTCTCTCTCTCCCTCTCTCTGTGTGTCTTTCTCTGTCTGTCATCTTTCTTTCTCTGTCTCTCTCTTTCTCTCTCTCTTTCTGTCTTTCTCTCTGTCTCTCTGTCTCTTTGTCTCTGTCTCTTTCTCTGTCTCTCTCTGTCTCTCTCTCTCTGTCTCTCTCTCTGTCTCTGTCTTTCTCTCTGTCTCTCTCTGTCTCTTTCTCTGTCTCTATCTGTCTCTCTCTGTCTTTCTCTCTGTCTCTCTGTCTGTCTGTCTCTCTCTGTCTCTTTCTCTGTCTGTCTGTCTGTCTGTCTGTCTGTCTGTCTGTCTCTCCCTGGGTGCCGGAATGACAGGCATGGACTACTATACCTGGCCTTATGAGATGCTAGGGATTGAGCTCAGGGTTTTGTGCCCCACAGACATTTGCCAAGTAACTCATATTATCATAGGCCCTCTCCCACCTATTTTTTAAATAACATTTTTATTGTTCTTATGTGTACGTGTTGTGAGGCGGTAGCACATGTGTGTGTGTGCACACGTGAGGGTCAGAAAGCAGCCTTGTGAACTAGATTCCTTCCTTTATGTGGTTCTGGGGAGCAAATTCAAGTTGTCAGGGTTGCTGGGCAAGTACCTTTACCTCCTAGGCCACCTCCCTGGCCTCTTCCAGACATTTCTATGAGTAATTCAGTGTTTTCCATCATTAGTTGACCACACTCATTTTTTGGTGGTGGTGTTTTGTTTTGCTTTGCTTTATTTTTTTTCAAGACAGTGTTTCTTTGTGTAGCCCAGGCTGTCCTGGAACTTGCTCTACAGACCAGGCTGGCCTCAAACTCACAGTGGTCTGTCTGCTTTTGCTTCCTGAGTGCTGGGACCAAAGGTGTGCACCACCACCTCCCGGCTCACACTCATTTTTTTTTTAATATAATGCCTATTACTTCAGTACATACATGTGATGTCCTTCAGAAAACTCTTGACTGGAGAGATAAAGAGATTTCTATCTTCTTCAAGTGGGTTTTCCATAAATGTTACTACCGTCCACGGAGCAAAAGGGGGGGGGCTTCATTGTATGAAAAGTGTGTTCTTTGTCAGAAGCTCAGTTTTCGTGATATCATCCGAATGTTTTGAAGTTGGTCATCAGCTAAATGACAGTGACCAGCAACCTGGACAAAAACAAACCACACAAGCTTTAAAATCTCCGTTTGCTCATTCCCAGCTCTAACGTGCGGGATAAGTGGCATTTTTCAAGGCTTCCTGTGGGAACTGAAGGACAGTGCCGATGGGAAACTCTGACTACACTAGAGGACTCTGGCCTGGTGACAAAGCCATTCCTCTGGAATAATGCTGTCCTCCAGGTGTTAAACAGAAGTGATCACAGTGCTCGGCCCAGTTGAGCAAGCAGTGCCACCTGAGCCCAGACCCAACCAGAGCTGATTCTTATTTCCAGAATAACTTTAAGGACACAGGAAGCACTTAAGTGAAATGACCTAGGCTTAGAGGAAAGGGAAGGTAGGGGGATCAAAAGATCACCTGCCTCAGAAGATTGATGGAAAACCAGTGCTCACAAAGGAAATGAAAACTACTGTTGCTGTTAGAGAGGCATAAATAAGCTCTGTGCTGCTAGAGGAATGCAACCTGGTTCTCTTCCACATTTATTTCTCTGGGGTGTGTGTGTGTGTGTGTGTGTGTGTGTGTGTGTGTGTGTGTAAGAGAGAGAGAGAGAGAGAGAGAGAGAGAGAGAGAGAGAGAGAGTGTATGTGTGTGTGAGTGTGTGAGTGTGTGTATGTGTGTTCACTCAGAAGGGTACACAGGACAACTTTTGATTGTTGGTTCTCTCCTTCCATCCTGTGGGTTCTAGGGATGGAACTCGGATCCTCAGACTTGGGAGCAAGCACCTGGACCCTGTGAGCCATCTCTCTGGCTTGAGAGAGACAAATCTAGACATGACGGTAAAAGGCACAAAACCTCACTCACAGAACTACAGGCAGGTAAATCCTTTCAAAATTACCTCAACAGAAAATAAATAAAGCCAAAGAAGGCACAGAGGTTGCTGAAAGACAGAAGGTTTATCATAGGCCAAGAGAACATGAGAAAAGCCAGATAACAGAACTAAGTTGCACGCAACAAGATGATAAGCCTGGAAGAAATCAGCTGTGTCTGCTGAGAAGCACTTCTATTGCTCAAAAAGCTGAAGTAGACAACAGGAGCAGCATCTAAACCCAGACACTGATAAAAAGCAAAGCTTGTGACTATGGAACAGAAATCCTCTGCTCACAGAGACACATTGGCAGAGCATTTCCAGAAGGCAGATAGGGAATTATATCAAATCAAGAGAATATACACATTGCTATATTAAACTAGTTCCCTTTGGAAAATCACCCTGAGGAGAAAACCGCACAAAAGCAAAAAACAGGATATTTGTCACTGTGTACTAATGGTATTTCAGAAGAAAAAAAAATTCAGGGGCTGAAGAAATGGCTCAGCAGTTAAGAACACGTGTTAAATTCCCAGCACCCTGGGCTGGTGAGATGGCTCAGTGGGTAAGAGCACCCAACTGCTCTTCCGAAGGTCTGGAGTTCAAATCCCAGCATGGTGACTCACAACCATCTCACCATCTGTAACGAGATCTGACTCCCTCTTCTGGAGTATCTGAAGACAGCTACAGTGTACTTACATATAATAAATAAATAAATCTTTAAAAGACCTGTGATGATCTCAGGGGATCTAACACCTTTCTCTGACCTCTGTAGGTGCTGCATGCACATAGTGTATATGCATATATTTAGGCAAAACCCTCACACATGAAATAAATTCTTTAAAAATCCCCCCTCCCCCTCAAAAAAAACAAAAACAACAACAACAACAACAACAAAAAAAACCCTCAAAACTAGGGGCCAGGCTTGCAAAATGTCTCAGTGGGTAAAGGTACTTTCTGCTAAAACTGATGATATGAGTTCAGTGTCCAGGCCCCATATGAGAGAAGGAGAAAACTGACCCCTGAAAGTTGTCCTCTGACCTCCACATGCAGGTTCCCCTCCTACTTAACATAAATGAATGTAATAAAAAATAGGAGACAGGTTGAATAAATCATGGTTTATAAATAATACAAATAGTTGTTATCCTTGAACAATCACGGCATTAGGATTTAGTGGTAGAATGCTTGCCTAGAATATGCAAGCTCTGCGTTCAAGCTCCAGTGCTACTAGATGAGGAGGAGGAGGAGGAGGAAACAACCTCAGTGTTCTCTACAGTTACTGACCCAGAAACCTATCCACCTCATATTCTGAGAGAAAATATCAGCTACAGGACCAAAGAGATGACTCAATAATTGAGAGGATGCACTGTTCTCACAGAAGATCCGAGTTCAGTTTCCAGCACACACAGCAGGCAGCTCACAACTTCAGATAACTCCAGCTCTAGGGGGGTCTGATGCCCTCTTCTGGCCTCTTAAGGTACCTGCACTCACGTGTTCATGCTCCATCCCACGCAAACACACACAATTTAAAAATAAAATAAGTCTTGGGCAGAGTATGGTAGCACATGTGTTTAATAGCACCAGGGGCAGGACAGTCTCTGTGAGTTGAAGGCCACAGTGAATACTTGTCTTTTTTTAAAATTTATTTAATTTAAGTACACTGTAGCTGTCTTCAGGCACTCCAGAAGACGGCATTAGATTTCGTTACAAATGGGTGTGAGTCACCATGTGGTTGTTGGGACTTGAACTCAGGACTTGTCTTTTAAAAAAAAATCTCAAAATGCAGCAGTTACAGAAACACTTGTAAATTGTAGTCCTAAGCATGGGAAGGAGTAGACATACTGGGGTACACTCTGCACAGAGATGTCTAATGAATACTCACTGGAATTTCAGTTCCTGCTCTGTGTGATGGGATTTCAGGGGAATTTGTATTTTCTTCCTATAAATCTTGGGTGAAAACATTAGTCATGAGAGGTCTAAAGTCCTTAAGACTTAAAACTGCCACACCAGGCCATGAGGTCCCAGATGCCTTTGTGGTTCATTTCTGCCATTTCCCCAGCAATAAACTTCAGGGAGGGAAATATCAGAAAACCAAAGTTCAGACAGGCGTCTGCCTGAAGATCCTGACAGAGACTAATTATGGAGATCCCCCAGGTGTCCTGTCTGGGACAGGGCTGAACGATCTGGAACTGCAGTGAAGGAACCACTTCATGTAGACAGACCTGTCTCTGTTTGTGTATGAACATATACTTTTGCTTGTTTGCTTTTCTTTTTGAGTCAGGGTCTCACTATAGCTTAGAATGTTCTGGACTCTTCACTAAGTATCCTAGGCTGGCCCTGGACACAGAAATCTCCCTGTCTTGGCCTCCCAAGTACTAGAATTATAGCATGCCTGGTTACATGGGTTTTTAAAAAATTGTTGTTAGATAATCATTTTACAATTTATTTATTTTATGTATATGAATTTTTGCATGTCTATATGTTTGTGTACCATGTGCATGCCTGGTCTTTGATACTCTAGAGCTGGAGTCAGTGACAGTTATGAGCCTCCCCATTACTGCTGAGCACAGAATCTGGGTTCTCCATAAGAGCACCCTTAACAACTAAGCCAGCTCCCTAGCCCCCATATATTTTGGTTTTGTTATTGTTGGGGTTTTGTTTTTGTTTTTGTTTTTTTGAGACAAGATTTTTCTGTGTAGCCCTGGCTGTTCTGGAACATACTCTGTAGGCCAGGCTGGCCTCAAATTCAGAGATCTGCCTGCCTTCCTGCCTCCTGCCTCCTGCCTCCTGCCTCCTGCCTCCTGCCTCCTGCCTCCTGCCTCCTGCCTCCTGCCTCCTGCCTCCTGCCTCCTGCCTCCTGCCTCCTGCCTCCTGCCTCCTGCCTCCTGCCTCCTGCCTCCTGCCTCCTGCCTCCTGCCTCCTGCCTCCTGCCTCCTGCCTCCTGCCTCCTGCCTCCTGCCTCCTGCCTCTGTGAGTGCTGGGTGAGCACCACCATGCTCAGCTGCTCCATATGTTTTTATCTGATTATTATTATTTTATTACTTCCCTGATGTCTGCAATAGAATTTCTCAAGCCAGACGACTGTGGTGGGTGGTTCTTGAGGCAGCCCATAGAATGATCAGCTACACAAAATGGCTGACTGGTGATGAGAGTCCTTGCTGTAGTAGTTCTGTCTGTGGCAGTGTGAGTGGTGATAGAGGAGCTCCCCCACCCACACCCCACACACATGATTTTTAGCTATTGTTTTCCCCTGTTTATTTATTTGTTGTTTGAGACAGGGTCTCAGATAGCCTAGGCTAGCCTCAAACTCACTATTTAGCTAAGGATGACCTTAACTCCTGGTCTTTCTGCATCCACCTTCTCAGTGTTGGAGTTATAGTTATGGCCAATTTATGGGCCCACATTTATGGAGTTCTGAGGGTCCAACTTAGGGCTTTGTGCTGCTAGGCAAGCACCCTACATCCTTAACACCTCCCCTTTTAAAGAAGATATTTAATTTTTTAAAAAGATTTATTTATTATAAATAAGTACACTGTAGCTGTCCTCAGATGCACCAGAATAGGGCGTCAGATCTTATTACAGGTGGTTGTGAGCCACCATGTGGTTGCTGGGATTTGAACTCAGGACCTTCGGAAGAGCAGTCAGTGCTCTTACCTGCTGAGTCATCTCACCAGCCCGAGATTTAATTTTTAAAAAGAGTATTGATTTTATAAAAACAACAAAGCTATTGGTGGGTTGGGATTTTTTGTTTCTTTGTTTGTTTGTTTTTTTGTTTAGATTTTATTTATTTATATGACTACACTGTAGCTGTCTTCAGACACACCAGAAGAGGGCATTGGATCCCATTACAGATGGTCATGAGCCACCATATGGTTGCTGGGAATTGAACTCAGGACCTCTGGAAAAGCAGTCAGTGTTCTTAACCTCTGAGCCATCTCTCCAGCTCAACAAAGTTATTTTTACTTATCTACACACACACACACACACACACACACACACACACACACACACACAAACCTTATTGCTCCGTTAGTGGTGCAATTTATAATTGTCCACCAATTACACAGGGCCGGGCGTGGTGGCGCACGCCTTTAATCCCAGCACTTGGGAGGCAGAGACAGGTGGATTTCTGAGTTCGAGGCCAGGCTGGTCTACAAAGTGAATTCCAGGACAGCCAGGGCTATACAGAGAAACCCTGTCTCAAAAAACAAAAAAACAAAAAAACAAAAAAACAAAAAAAAACACCAATTACACCTCAATAAACTATGTTGAGTTTATTTGGGTCCCTTAAAACTAGACTTACATATAATAAATAAATAAAAAAAAAAAAAAAAAAAAAAAAAAAACTAGAATGCCTTGGTCAAAAGGGGGCGCTGTTGTGCACCACAAGCAAGTGACTTTTCCTAGCTGGATTTTCATTGTCGGCCTGGACTGTTGCTAAGCTGCTCTCAGATGACAGACTTCTTGTTTACAGGAATTAAAGAAGGCAATTAAATAATTATAGGCATGAAAATGGAGGCAAACAGACATGCCAAGTTCTAGATTAAAACTAGGGGTTGTGGAAATAATTCCAGGCAAACAAGCAACGATTAAGCCACCGAAAGGAGGAGGCAGCGGCAGGACAGAGCAGTGCTCGCTGCCAAGAGGATGGGGCTCTCTGGTAGCAAGGCAGAGTTATGTGGCTGATTTTGTGAACCGCTTGGCGTCAGTGCAGGGACAAACACTCTTTAGACTGACTACAAAGCCAAAGGCAGCAGAATTGAAGTCGGAAGACAGACCTCTAAGCTGGGATAGAGTGACCCTTGGCTTTGACCCACAGAGGGCGAATTGTCCCCTGGTAGCTCATCAGGACAATTTGGGGCAATTGGGTTTTTGTTTGTTTGATTTCCCCTGCTTTGGGTCTGTTTTCTTGCTTGCAAAATTAAATCCATAAGTCTGCCTTGCCTCCTTTTCCGAATAAAAGCAAAATATTGAAGTAAAAACCGAAAAGGTAATGGGATTCTTTCATTTGTGGTTCCTAGATTTAATATAGATTATATATAGAAGATTTTATATAGCTTTAATATGCCTAAAATCATGCATGGATATTTGATATCACAGTAGAAACCAAACTTCCTAGGGGAACAAAGGGGATTGACAGGGAGAAGGGGAGCAGGGCTTATGGGAATATACTCAACATGCAACCATTACCTAAATAAAGATGTCACTGCGGCTGGAGAGATGGCGCAGCAGTCAAGGCCCTTGCTACTCGTGTGGAGGACCTGAGTTCAGCTCCCAGCACCCATGTTTGGTGATTCACAGTTATTCGTAACTCCAGTTTGTGGGGATCTGATGTCGACTTCTGGCCTCCAAGAGCAGCCATATGCATATGTGCAAGCATACACACGTAAATAAAAATAAAGAAATCTATTTTTAAAAAATGTTCTTATGTAACAATACCATGTATAAGGGATATACACAATGGACATTTTTAATAATAATACATAAATAATCTAAAGTACAGGGGTTTGCGAATGTCAGAACTTTAAGGCAAATCCAACAATTTAACAATGCAGGTGGTCATCTAGAGTTCTTGGGTGTTTGGCAAGGTGCATGGCCTCAGGCCCGTGCCTCTCCCAGACCTCTGTGGCTACTTCTGATGGATGAGTACACTGGTAAATGGTTCCCCCACCTGAGCTTCCAGTCTCCTTATCAGCACATGACTCCTATGAGGTCAATCTTATCAGCCTCATCTTGGAGCTGTGTACAGAAATAGCACAGAGACTTGAGATTTGAACCCAGAGAGCCAGTATCGATGTCAGACAGCCTCTCTGATTAGCTGGAACTCACTCATTAGGCCAGGCTAGCTGCCCAAGGAGCCCCAGGGACCCACCCATCTCTGCCTCCCCAGTGCTGAGATTATGCGCACGCACGGCTATACCTAGCTTTTTTTTGCACATGGGTTCTGGAGACTGAATTCAGATTCTCATGCTCTTTGAACTGCACCACCTCACCCCACAGCACACTCTACTATTTTTTTTCATATGTCTAATAAAGCACTAGATATATGTATCTATTTAAGTTGGAATTAATCAAAATTCAAGAGAATAAAAATGTAATCGCTAGCTACCTACATTTCAAATGCTCAGTAGCCAGGTGTGGCTGCTGTATCAGCATGATTGTTTTAAGACATTTCTGTCTTCGCAGAAGAGTCTAGTAGGCAGTGCCGATGGCACCGCAGTAACTACTGGTGTCAGCAACATAGAATCAGAGTCTTTCCTTTCTCTTAGCTCTGCCCTTCCTTTATCTCTACCATCTCATTCTGAATATTCTTTTCAGAGCCTCTATATTCTTCCTAAATGCATGTCCGAGGCTGGCTTGCTGACTCTGTAAAGCACTCAGAATCCTGGGGCAGCCCTGGGATTTGATGACAAAGACAACGGCTGGCTCTGTGCCCAAGCCCAGAGACAGCAACTCTGAAGCAATGTGCACTGACGGCACCAGAGTGGGCAGCAGACACCCCTGCAAAGCTGCTGCTTGTCTGCCAGATCTGCCGAGGCACAGAGGGGAGAGGAAGTCAGAGGGGAAGTGAGGGGTCCGGAGTGGCAGGGCTAATGACACCCAAACTCTGCTGACTCCACTGTCTTTCTCTAGCTATTCCAGGCACAGATGTACCCTCCACAACCAGGAAGGACAGACAGTTCATTTGCCCTTGAACTTAGTAATCACTCAAAGCACTCAATGAGTAGGAATTGATTCGATCCTGGACTGAGTTACACATAGAAACTGACTCTCCCTGATAGTGTCAATTCTAGTTATAGTGGGAGCTAGGTGAAGTTGAAAAGTTGGTCAGATGGTGTTTTGCTGGGGAAAACACTTGAAGGAGCGTTTCGTTAATGTGGACACAGATGTGAAAGGTTAAGGCAGACACGTGAAGAAACATTTTGATGGAGCAGACACAGGAGAGGATGTTCTGCTAAAGCAAGCACATGTAAGAACATGTGATGAAAGATTCTTTGCTACGTGAATGTATTAGTCTGCCTTACATTGCATAGTTGAGCTGCATTTGTCGGGACTCCATAGAGAGAGAGAAACGCACCAACAATTTTCTGGTGGTGTGCTGCAGTTTGTTGCCATTTCCAAGGACTCGGGCTGACTGGATACAGGTGCTGAGGCAAGACACAGGGAGGATACGTGATATTTGGAGGCAACACATGTGGAGGACACATGATATTTGGAGGGGATAAACAGGACTCCACAGAATGACAAAGGCTGAGCTAGGCTTGCTTTTAGAGCTAGCTGTGCAACGCTTGTGGATCTCTCATCTTCGCTGATCTTCACTTCCCTGAGAGAGGCACAGCTGAGTATTTCTGGAGTTCCTGCCGACTTGAGCCAAGGTTGAAGCCTGGCTGTCTCTCCTAGGTTGTGCCACCGCAGTTGCTATCCCGACTCTACCAAACTGGACTGCTGGTGTATCCGTGAAGTGTTTGAGAGTGGATGGAGCTGCTGCTGCTGCCTGCTAACCTGTGAACTGAACTGCTGATTTCCAGACAACTGCTGATTTTCCAGATGTGAGTTGCTCCGAAGAACCTTTCTAAACAGGTCCACCTCCCCGTATTCTTTCTTTTCCACTACCTTTAGTGGGCGGTGGGCTACAAAGGAGGTTAAAGCATTTAAGAACCATTATTGAAAATAGGATTTGAAAAAAATTAAAGTTATAGCTAGGTGTGTAGGCTCATGCCTGCAATTCCAGTACTCAGGAGGTAGAGAGAGAGGACCCAGAGTTCAAGGCTAGTCTGGGCTATGTAACAAGACACTCAGTGTGTGTGTGTGTGTGTGTGTGTGTGTGTGTGTGTACACTTATATGTGTATACATGCATGATGGAGAGCTGTGCCATGCGCTCATGTGAAGGTCAGAGGACAGCTTTGTGCAGTCCCTTCTTTCCTTCCACTTTTGCATGGGTCCCAAGAATTGAACTCAGGTCACCAGGCCTGTGTGGCAAGCTCCTTTACTGATGACCAATCTTGGCAGCTCAGGAAAAATGTCCTGAAGAGACACACCTTGCGTGCCCCTCCCTTTGGTCACCAAACAGTGGCTCCTAGGAATTTGGAATTTCCATAGGTGTCTCATGTTGGGAGAAGAAAAAGGCTGAAGCCTGGTGCTAGCCAGAGGGTTGGGAGTGACAGGTGGGGTGGGGTGGAGTGGGGTGAACACAGCAATGAATGAAGACTTGTCTCCAGGAAGAGATTTCACATGGTTCTGACACCTTACGGAAGAGATGGGAGCTGAGACAATGGTGGGTCAATGACAGGGGGAGCACATCGTGATCAGGATTACTCAGGGATGCACACCTCTGCTCTTCTATTTAAACTCATGTCAGGATCCCAAAGATGGACTTGGAGGTCAATAGATGGCTTTAATAGTTCCTCTTCCCCAGAAGGCCACTTTTGAATAAGTGTCTCCGACTTTCACCACTGCCTTATGATTTGGACGACTGTGGGTGAGTGGCCCAGTGTAGCTCCTTAGCGCTGCTGAAGCCTGGGCTCTGATTCTAACACCTCTAGTGACATGCCGAGGCCTAGTCACCAACGTTGCAGTGTTGACAGGTGAAGGGCCATTTAGAGGTGACAGAGGAAAGCCGTGAATTCTAACGCTAGTAGGACTGGGTTAGTGATAGCAAGAACAAGCTAGTGTCAGGCTGCCTCTATCCCTGCCCTCTACTTCCTAGGTGCGCACTAGACACTCTTACACATGTTTGCTTCCTGATGTCCCTGCTGCCTGCTGCATCAATTTATGACACAAAAAGAGACCCTCACCAAAGGCAGCAACCCAATCTTGAACTTCCTTGTCTCTAAAACTATGAGCTAAATCAATCCATTTGCTTAATAAATGGCACAGTCGCTGGTATTCTGTTATAGTGATGGAAAACAAAGTAACACAGCCATTCTTCCCCATAAGTGCTTTTTTTACACGGGAAGTGTTACTTGGGGACCTATCGGGCTTTGGCTATTATTTCCAACATCTAGACAGCAAACTACCTACCCCACTAACAGTTGTACCTGCTCTACTTTCCTTTTTCCTTTCTCTCTCTCTCTCTCTCTCTCTCTCTCTCTCTCTCTCTCTCTCTCTTTCTTTCTTTCTTGATGGATGTTCAATTTCTTCACAAGCTTTGTTTTATTTTATTTTTTAGATATTTATTTACTTTTTATTCATAAGAATACACTGCAGCTGTCTTCGGACACGCACTAGAAGAAGAGTGTATCGCCACCATGTGGTTGCTGGGAATTGAACTCAAGACTTCAGGAAGAGCAGTCAGTGCTCTTAACCACCGAGACATCCCTCCAGCCCTGCACCACTTTTCTGACCACATTTCCCCAGCTCTGTGTATAATTTAGGTAGATTGTCTTCAGAAACTCACAAGAGACTCTGAAGTAGTTTGGGTGCTCTCCCCCTTCTTTTTGCAATGCCCCACTTTGCTAATGTCAGTTTGATTTTAAAATATTGCCTTTGGATGCCCCATCTTCGGTTTAAATCGTTTAGCGTTTCTTCAACTTGTCCTTCCCAGGGAGAGACTGTGGCCTTGCTCCAAACTACACTCTGCCTCATCCTCTATGTTTCCCCATTTGCTTTGGTTCCTATAGCTGGAGCCAACACTCTCCAGACTGCTGTGTGTGCAGCCTGCTGGAAAGAAAACAGAAGCGGGTTCCTGCTGCTCCAGTCACGGGGCTGAGGACTCAGAAACCCCTCAGAGGAGCAGCTGGTGAAAAATGACAGGCCACCCTGGGGCTCCCAGTTCCACCCTAGAGGGACACAAAGGGCACTGGAAAACTGTGCGTCTGGTTTCTCAGGGGCCTGACACTTTGCTCTGTTGTCCCAGTGACTCACGTGATTTTCCAGGCCTTCAAACTGGGTCAACAGCTTTGTTTGTCCCTATGGCTCCGCTGGGAGGCCACTCTGGGAAAAGTGGCTGAATGGGGATGTTTGGCCAGGTGATTCTACTGGCTTTTAGCCCCAGGGATGATTATTGATATTCAGGCCAGGAGTAAGGAGAATTAAACACTTCGTCCAGTTAAATCGACAAATGTTGTGTCCCTATTTGACAAATGTTATGTCCCTATTTAAGTGTTAACAATGCTGCTACACAGTGGCCCTCCACATAACCAAACAGAGAACTTGAGAGAGCCCTACATGAAGAGATCCACTCTATGCAAATAAGAAAAATGGCAAAATGGATGGGGGCTGGGTGGTATGGGATGGCTCAGTCAGTCAATTGCTTGCTGCTCAAGCCTAAGGGCTTAATTAAGTTCAGACCCCCCAAAAGCCACATAAAAATGCTGGGCCAGGCAGCACACAGCTGCTATCCCAGTGCTGGGGAGGTAGGGGCACAGTGACACTGGGGGGTTGACAGTCAGCTAGTTTAACTGAATCAGGGAGCTACAGGTTCAATAAGAGACTCCATCTCAAAAGTTAAGTTGGAGAGAAACAGAGGAAGGGACTTACTGTTAACCCCTGTCCTTGAGTGTCACCCAACCTAGCATGCACGACTTCTTGCATGACTCTTGGAACTTCAGAAACAAAACCAGCAAGCTTGTGTTCACCGTCTAAGTCAGAGACACTCCCATGAGTCTGTGAGTGGGATCTGACAATTTCTTCATTGATTGAGTAGAAGGGTGAGCCTGGGTCAGTATTCCTCAAATTTGAGAAGTCAGGGACCCAAGAACACATTTGAAGAACTTGATTTTCACATGTTAGACCCACAACCTTCCTGTAGCAGTGTTCTTCCTAGTGGACAGGAAGGAAAACCCAATCGGATGTGCATCAACAGATGTGCGGATTGGCAGTGAAAGGCAATGGGGAAATCACTCAGCCATTTAAAAAAATGAACTAAGGGTGGGGAGTTAAGACGACTCAGCAGTCAAGAGTGTATACTGCTTCTGCAGAGGACCCAAGTTGGTTCCCACCACACATAACGGGTAGCTCACAACTGCCTGTAACTCCAATTTTGGAGATCTGACACCCTCTTCTGATATCCACAGGCACCTGCATACATGCGAGAAACAAACACACACACATGCACACACACGTCAAAATAAATTAAAGGAATGCTGATGTTACAATTTGGATGTATCTTGGAACTGTTTTAAATGAAGGAAACCAGACATAGCTTATCTTGAGAATCCATTTGAATGGAATGTTCAGAGTGGTCTAACCCAAAGGGATAGAAAGTAGACTAGCGATTTCCAGGGGCTAGAGAGGAAACGGAATAAAGATTGTTAATGGATATGAGGAGGTTTTCAGTGGTGGGGGTGGGGTTGGGGGTGGGGTTGGGGGTGGGGTGAAAATGTTCTGTAATTATATAGTGGTGAGGACTGCACAAGCTCATGCCAATACTCAAAATAGGATAAATACTCAGAGGATAAATTTTTATAACATGTGAGTTATATCTCAGTAAAAAAAAATCACTTATAATTTTAGTTGATCTCTATTTTGAGAATTACTTCCCAGGGAGGGGGTACACAACATCTACCCCCCTTCTCATAAAATGCCAATGGCAAAGCAAAGTTCAATTCTACCAAAGTTCATCTTGGGGGACCAATGAGTTTCGGGAGCCCGTTTATAGAGCCTGTGTGAGGGGCAACTGACAGGAGTGTGGCGACTCCTGAGCAGCTGCTTTGAAAAGTCTTTACCGAGCATGGATGATGGTTTCTTCCTAGCCAGCCAGGCAGAGGCCCTTCCATTAAAATTCCCCAGCCCTCCAAGGCTTCAGCCATGTGCAATTGAACAGAGTGGCAGACAAATGGCTGGGAGGTGTGGTTGAAATCTCAGGTAAGAATACAGTACCCTGCATATGTATCAAAAGATGGCCTAGTCGGCCATCACTGGAAAGAGAGGCCCTTTGGACTTGCAAACTTTATATGCCCCAGTACAGGGGAATGCCAGGGCCAAAAAGTGGGAGTGGGTGGGTAGGGGATTGGGGGGGAGGGTATGGGGGACTTTCGGGATAGCGTTGGAAATGTAAATGAGGAAAAAACCTAATAAAAATATTTTTAAAAAAAGAATACAGTATCTTCCCCTCCTCCTCCTCATAGAAGGGAATGAGAATAAGCCTGGAGCTCCTTGCAAGCAGGCAGAGTTGCTCTGATGAAGCTGGCAGCTGCGTTTGCTCAGGGGTCTGAGCCCTACAACAATCTCCAAGTACGTGGGCCTGTTTTCTGGTTTGGTTTTGTTTTGTTGATAGATTCTCACGAATCCCGGGCTGGTTTCAAACTCAGTCTGTAGCCAGAGATAACCCTGAACAATAATCCTGCTTCCCTCTCCCTAGTACAAGCGTCACAGGCCTGCACTGCCGTGCTCAGTATGCAGGATTGGGAATGGAAGCAGGGCTCTGTGCATGCTAGCTAGGCAAGCACTCCACCAACTGAGCTCTGTCCCCAGCCCCCAGGATGTCTTAGTTGGAAGCAGTGCAATCTTATTTCAAGATCCACGCATGAATGGGCTGGTGGTGTGGCTCAGTGGTAGCACACATGCTTAACGTCATACACAAGGTCCCAGTTTAGTCTTCAGTGTTACACATATACACATGCATGAGGTGGCTAGCCAAGTCATCCAGAAGATGTTAGCTGCACATGACCACAGAGGAAACCTGAAATCACAAATGCCTGTAGATAACCCCTAGACCCGAGAACCCATCCATGGGATGCTTAGGAGTCTATGACTCCCGGTCTGAGAAACACTGGCTCATGGTGTGTTGGCTTTGCTCCATGTGAGTGATGAGGGAGGGCCTTTTCCTAAAGTGCTTTCCAAAAACAAAGCCTGGCCAAAGACAACTTGGGATTATGAGTCCTTTGGCAAAGCCTGGGGAATGTAAGCATAATGTTCTATCTATGCTCTGGGTTCCAGGCTGAGCATGTGATCTGTAAGGCTAGGACTACAGGAGTCCATCACGAGATGAACGTGGAGGGTGGGCCTAGTTCACTTAACATGGAAGCTCCTCTGAGGAAGGCCTCCTTCCAGAGCCTCACTTAGGTCAAGTAGTAACCACTCTGACATAGACATGATCCCATGAAGGGTCCCTGATCATGGAGTTAAGACTGTGGCTGCTAAGTTGAAACAAAAGAAGAGGATCTAGAGTAGTGGTTCTAAACCTGTGGATCGAGAGCCCCTGGAGGGTCAAACAGCGTTTTCACAGGGGTCACCAAAGACTATTGGAAAACACAGGTATTTACATTACAATCCATAACTGCAGCAAAATTATAAGTAGCAATGAAAACAAATTTTTGATTGGGGCTTACTACAACATGAAGAACTATATTATAGGATTATATTACACATCACTAGGGAAGTTGAGAGCCATTGATTTACAGAGAAGGCTCAGCAGTTAAGAGTGCATGCTGCTCTTTTAGAGGAATAGAGTTCAGTTCCCAATACCCACATTGGGCAGCTCAAAACCTCCAGTAACTCCAGCTGCAAGGGTTTTGATGCCCCCTCCTCCGGCCCCTGAGGGTACTGCACTCAAAACACACCACCCACACCCACACCCACACCCACTATATATATATGAAATAAATTTTTAGAAGCAAAACAAAATAGATGAAGGCCAATGGCTTTCCTACATGGTCTGTTTGTCTGTTTGGACATGGCAAAAGCCAAGCCATGTAGGGGATGGGTCATAGTGAATCATTATTTACCTAAAAGGCAATTCTCTATCCTGTGCTCTTTTGCTTCCTCATATAGAAGAAAGGTGAGAAACCATCCTGCTTCTTGGGATAGCTAGCTTCTCAGTCAGTTCAACTCATCAAACTTAAAAAATATATATTTATTTTCTTTTATGTACATAGTTGTTTGACCTACATGTCTATCTGTGCACCGCCCGCACTGAGTGCCGACACCGACAGAAGCCAGCAGAGGATGTCCGTTACCCTGGACTGGAGTTACAGTTGTGAGCTGCCATGTAGGTGCTAGAAATGGAACCCTAAGTCCTCTGCAAGAGCAGTCACTGCTTTCTACTGAGCCAATTCTCCAGCTCCCTATTCATCAAACGTTTACCAAGCACCTAGTCCTTATGTATTGGACACAGAGTCAGTTTTGGGGGAGAGTGCTGTGACCTCTTCCCTTGGGGAGCTCCAACCTATAAGGAAATACTATTATTGTATTTCCCTATTATTTTATTGTTTTTTAAAATGTGCATGTATCTGTATATTCCACATATGTGCGGGTGCAGGTGTGTATGTTTCTGTGTGTACATGTCACATGTGTGCAGGTGCCCGTGAAGTTCAGAACAGGGCATTAGATCTCTAGAGCTGAATACGGCAGCTGTGAGCCACCCGATGTGGGTGCGAGGAACAGAGCTCTGATGTAATGCAAGAACCATAAGCGCTTCCCGCTGATCACTATCTCCAGCTTTGTTGTGTTTATTGTACAGAAAAGAGGTGCAGTGTTGAAAGGTCTTTGAAAGCTATGGAGTGCTGTGAAATATAATAAACAATGTGTCTTACGCTTATCTAATGTGGCTCAGCGGTTGGTCTGATCCTGTCTTTGAGTAAATTCTCTAACAACAGCCCATTTGGAATCTTGGGATGTATCACAGTTGGCAGAGTGCTTGTCTAGTGAGCAGGAAGCCCTGTGTTCCATACCTAGCACCATACAAACTGACCATGGTCACACATCCTTGTCATCTCAGCACTCAGGGGACAGAGGCAAGAGAATTACAAGTTCAAAGTCACATTTAGCTAGTTTGAGAGCAACCTGGGATACAAAATACCCTGGCACACCAGGAAGTACATAATTACTTTTGTCAAATTAAACATTGGGGTGGTCAGTATTTACCTGGATAGTAACTGAATATTTTTCAGAAATGCATTTCATGTTGTGACCACTAGGTGTCTCGTTATTTTACAAGAAAATGGGAAAGCCTGGTGTTTGCACTTGGGTTGCTAGCCACCTGCTGTGAACACATTTGCCTCAGATAAAAATCTTAACCCTGTTCTAGCAAACATGGGTGCTAGCGGATGCTACTCATTTGAGACGTAGAAGATATCGCTGTGGATCATCTCTCCTGTTCATATCCCGCGCACCTACAAACTGTTCTCCTGAGAACCGGAAGGAAGAAGACAGCATCAGTTTGCCAATATTCAAATGCTAAGACCTTGATGGGAGCAGTGGTGCATCACTCCTGGTGTCCTGAGACAGGGTTTATCTGTGGTCTGAATATGAGCTGACACCCTAAGCCATGCTATGCTGTCTCTCTGCACCTAGTCACAACAGGACCATCTCCTGCGCACAGACGTCACTCAGAGGAGTCTCTTTCACAAATCTTTTCTTTCACTGTGAACTTCGGGTTTGTAAACGATACATACGTACATACGTGTGAACATTTTCACCAATGTCATAGATGGCTTTAGACGATCTGTGGAAGAACTCTTTGCCTATAAGGGACATCAGACAGGCAGACACTAGAACAGAGAGGAAACTAGATATTTTCTAAAACAGATTGCATCATGAAGAGCCCATCCTCAGCTAGGAAGGTAGCTTAGTTGGTAGGGTGATTGCCTAGCATACTTGAAGCCCTGGGTTCCATACCCAACAACAAATAATCTGTAATCCCAGTATTAGTGCAACCCATTTTTGGCTACAGTCCAAGGCAAGCCTGGGCTTCGTGACATCCTGTATCAGCAAAACAAAATGAAGTAATAAAAAGTTGCAATAAGAGGACTCAGTGGGTAATGGTACTTGTCACCAAGTCTAATGACCTGAGTTCGATCCCCAAGAAAGAAGAGAACCAGTTACAGTAAGTTGTCCCCGACCTTGCAACACAGCATTTAGCACACACTAATGAATACACTTTTTTTCAAGCCTGTTTCATCAGGTTTTCATGCTCTGCTAATCAGAGTGTAACTGATGAGACCTTGTCTCAAAAAATGTCGTGGAAAAGAGACTCAAGAGGAAGCCAGTCACTAACCTCTGAGGTCTACATTGTGTTTGTGTGGACAAGTGGACCCCACACATATGCACACATGCAGACAACACTTACACACATATACACACATATCACAAAAGGGTCTTTGATGATAAACAGAAATGCTTGTAATAAAACATAAATTGGGAAAAAAAAAGCAAGGGCACAAAGTGTACAATATTAACCCCAACTCCATGAACATCCATATGTAAAATGGGGGATTCCTGCAAATTCAAACTGACGATAGGATTGCAATCTTCCTTTATAACTTGCTATGTTTTCCTTCTTTCCACTTTAAACATATGGTATTTTGTAATAAGAGGGTAAAATCCATGCAAAGAAGGACAGTCCATCTCATTGAAGTCATGCTGGTCAAGATAAAATTGTGTGTGTGTGTGTGTGTGTGTGTGTGTGTGTGTGTGTGTGTGTTTGCTTGATTGCAGGATACACGTGTGTGGGAATTGTGCCACTGAGTTTGGAGGTCAGAGGACAACTTTCAGGAGTCAGCTCTCTCTGTCTTCCTTCTTATGTGGATTCTGGTGACCGGAGTTGGATCTCCAAACTTGCATGACAAGCACTTTTACAATGATCCATCTTGCCAATCCTGGTCAATGTAAAATATTAATAAAGGACACATCAATTATTTAAGTAACTAGAAACCAATGACATAAAAGACAAGCCTCAACCTCTGTGTATTTTCTATCCTGACAAAAATAGGAAGATAAAAATCAGTCAATTTCTATCTAACGTCAAATATCCATATATTTTTGGTTGACTTTGATTCTTAACTACATTTTCACAATTAAATAACAGGTTATAATCTCAATTCAGCATTAGCTAGATGCCTTTTTTTGTTTGTTTTTTGTTTTGTTTGCTTTGTTTTTTCTTTTGACAGAGTCTTATTGCATAGACCTCATTAGCTTGGAACTCATTATGTAGACCATTTTGTAAACTCACATCCTCTGCCTCAGCCTCCCCAGCGCTGGAATCAAAGTCGTGTGCCAGCAGGCTTGGCAGCTGGACTCACTCTTGCTTTGTAATTTTAGAAAATCCAAATCATTTCTATAACTTATAAGTTGTTCCTCAGAAATAATATCCTCTGATTTAGATCTTTAGTGGAAAGTTTTAAATTTTTGTATGTACATAGATGCTTGGCCTGCATAATATTTGTGCAGTACATGTGTTCCCCGTGCCCACAGAGATCAGAGGAGGGCATCAGACCCTCTGGAACGGGAGCTACAGGCAGTTGTGAGCTGCCAGGTAGGTGCTGGAAATTGTGCTCTACACGAGCATCCAGAACTCTAACCACTCAGCATCTCTGCAGCCCCATCTGTTTTAGACTTTAGAGCTTAAGGTATCATTTGCTTGCTTGCTCGTTTTCATGAGAGTTTCACTATGTAAACCAGGCTGGTCTAGAACTTGAGATTGCCTTGCTTTGGCCTCTTGACTACAGGAATATGCCACCGTGCCTACAAAGCTCCCCTGTAAGCCCCACTCTCA
This sequence comes from Mus musculus, assembly GCF_000001635.26. Taxonomy (NCBI): domain Eukaryota; kingdom Metazoa; phylum Chordata; class Mammalia; order Rodentia; family Muridae; genus Mus; species Mus musculus. Next base: position 64,782,313 of record NC_000075.6, read on the forward strand.
GTTTTTGTGTTGCTATGTGTCAAACATATGCTCACACATGCTTTACAAGGACTCTACCATTGACTTCCATCCTCAGCCCTTATTCATATCTTATTACATTTTAAATTTAATAGGCCAAGTAATACACAAACATATCCTCATTTTAAAGATTTAGACAGGGGCTGGAGAGATGGCTCAGCAGTTCAGAGCTCTTTCTGTTCTTCCGGGGGGCCACAGTTCACTTCCCAGAACACATGTTGGGTAGCTCACAACCTCCTGTAACTCCAGCTCCAGAAAATCTAATGCCCTCTTCTGTGGGATACATTTACATATACACATGTATGTAAATTAAAATAATGTTTAAATAGTCACACAATATAGACATAAAAAAGCCTCCATTTGCCACGTGTTCAGCTAATAGAAGTTGTCATTGGTTTATATAACTTGCAATTAATTTATTTGCATATTACTTGCATGTATAGATATGCATATAAAATGTAGTTTTACTTTTTCACTTTTACATTGTGTTATATCATCCACATGGTTTGGTAACTTTTTTTTCCTCTCTTGTTGAAACTCTACTATACTTTGGTGCTTAAGGTTTGGCATGATTTGCATACTGCAATTTCTCTGATCTCCCCCGTCCTTGGTGGTTACAGTGAAAAGGTTGCTCCTGCCTCTATGTATCTATATGCACGAGCATCTTTTTTGAAGGAGGTATTGGGATTTCTGCTTTTAAAACTATATGCACTGGGGCTGCAGAGGTGGCTCAGCAGGTAAGAGCATCATGTTCTTCAGTTGCACAGAACCCGAGTTCCGTTCCCAGAACCCACATGGGCAGCTCACAACCAGCTCGAACTGCAGCTTTGGAGGGTCCAAGTCACTCTTCTAACCTCAGTGGCCACTGCATGTACACGGTGCACACACTCATAACCACACACATAAATATATATAAATAAGGTTTTTTTTTTTTTAGAGTATCTGCTCTTAAAATTCTACCAACTAGATTTTAAGTTTGTCAAGTTTGTTGGCAAGTGTTCATGGCTAGTACTTTTAACCATAGGACCATCTTGCTGGCCCTCCGTTTTCCTTTATTTTTATTTATTTTTGTAAGTGTAAGTGGATCTGTGTGTGGTGTGGTGTGCATGTTTGCATGCTGGTGGACATGTTTGTCAGTCTTCCCTAAAGCACTAGCACTTATATTTCCATGACAGAGAGAAAAAGTGGCTAAGCTTCACTTATAAACAGGAAAGCACAAACTGAAAAACAATAAGAAATAGACTTTACTATATTTTCAAAGACTGATCATTCAAAATGTGGAGGGAGATACGGAGATTTGGCGGAGAAGTTCTTTTTACAACCACTCTCCACTCATTAGGGACTTCCCTATTCATAGTAATTATGTTAGATCGCTGTAACAAAGGACATTGTTGTTACAGGGTCATCGGGCTATGTGGACAGCATCCGTGCACAGCCATTATCATGCACAAATGCACAGAGTGCTTTCATTTTGTACTCACTAAGCATATCCACCTTTCTCCGATCTTAAAAAATGTTTTAAAATTGTTATTTTTCATGTGTATAATGTGTACATGCAGACACACGCATGCTGCAGTGTGTGGAGAGGTCAGAGGACAATTTTCAGGGAGTCATTTCTCCACTCCTACCCTTTTTAAAAAAATTTTTTTTATTAGGTATTTTCCTCGTTTACATTTTCAATGCTATCCCAAAGGTCCCCCATATCCACCCCCCAATCCCCTACTCACCCACTCCCCCTTTTTGGCCCTGGCGTTCCCCTGTACTGGGGCATATAAAGTTGGCAAGTCCAATGGGCCTCTCTTTGCAGTGATGGCCGACTAGGCCATCTTTTGATGCATATGCAGCTAGAGACAAGAGCTCTGGGGTACTGGTTAGTTCATATTGTTGTTCCACCTATAGGGTTGCAGTTCCCTTTAGCTCCTTGGGTAATATCTCTAGCTCCTGCATTGGGGGCCGTGTGATCCATCCAATAGCTGACTGTGATCATCCACTTCTGTGTTTGCTAGGCCCCGGCATAGTCTCACAAGAGAGAGCTATATCTGGGTCCTTTCAGCAAAATCTTGCTAGTGTGTGCAATGGTGTCAGCGTTTGGAAGCTGATTATGGGATGGATCCCTGCATATGGCAATCACTAGATGGTCCATCTTTTTGTCACAGCTCCCACTCCTACCCTTTTGAGGCAGGGTCTCTCTTGCTTCTCCTGCTGTATGGCATAACCCAGACTAGCTCAGGGTAAGTTTTGGGTGATTCTCCTATCCCTACCTTTCTCACCATAGGAATTCTGGATCAAGGGCTCACACTGCTGTAGCCAGCTCTTACTCACTAAGCCATCTTGGTGCTTGATGACCTTCCAGTTCCTTTTTGTTTATTTATTTTTGTGTGTGGTGTGCGTGTGTGTGTGTGTGTGTGTGTGTGTGTGTGTGTGTGTGCAGATGCAGTTCTTTCCATTGCTCTCCACTTCAGTGACAGTGAAAGGTGCTATTTCAGTCGAGGAAATTGCAGCTCAGAGAAGTCAAGTGATTTCTCAAGATCACACAGCCACTTTAGAGATGTGATTCCAGTTTCCAGCACCTTTCTACATCCATAAATGCTTTTAAAAAACAGGCCAATGAATGTCCTTCCTGCCTCTTCCGCAGACTGCAGATCATTCCCCGAGGAACCACCAGGGGCAGCATGCTACAGCGAGAATAAGGCAGCTGGGAGGCTGAAGACTGGCTTTTGACTCAGTCTTCTTCCAGTCCTGTGACTTTGTAAAACTGGAAATGATTGATTCTCCCTGGTTGGTGCTGAAAGCAGGAATGGCCCTGGTATTTGACCTTCTACATTGATTTGAACCAGAGAGAGCTCCCTCACTGCTCCATATGGTACAAAATATCTCTTTTCTTCTTGCGGTAGGCTTACTCTCCATAGATGTGAGCCGTAAAGGAAAAGCTGGAGACTAAAACTATTCCTCCACTCATTTTGCTTTTTAAATGTTAGTTATGTGTATGTATGTGAATGTGTGTAAATGTGTGTTTTGTGTGTGTTTGAATGTGTGCGTGTGTGTGCATGAGTGTGCATGCTGCATATTTTTAATTATGCTCATGTGAGTGGCCAAAGAAGCCAGATCCCCTAGAGCTGGAGTTACAGGCAGCTGTGAGCTTCCTGATATGGATGCTGGGAATTTAATTTATGTCCTCTGGAAGAGCAGCACATACTCGGAACTGCCAAACTAACTCTTTGGCTCCTTCCCTTTCCCTACTTTTTGAAATAGGATTTCCTAATAATCCAGGCCGGCCTCAAACTCACTATGTAGCCAATGGTGATTTTGAACTCCAGGTTCTCCTAAGTTTACCTCCTGAGTGCTGGGATTATAGGCATTCACTAAATATGGTAGGTTTATGTGGTGCTATGATAGAACCCAGGGCTTTCTGCATGCTGGGCAAACATTCTACCAACTGAACTATATCCTGGCCCTCTTTTCTCTTCTTTTTCTTTGTTCGTTCCTTCCTCCCTCCCTTCCTCCTTCCTGTGCATAGCTAGGTAAAGTCTTTGCTAGGAGTTAGTGAATTCTCCAAGGAACAACAGCAAATGGTTTCCAGTAACTCAGAATATCTGGAAAGATGTTTTCTGAGTCTTTAATAGTTGGTATTCCCACCTACACTGCTGTTGGGTTTTATTACAGATCTCAGGAGTGCCTATTTCCCCCGCCCTACTCCAATAATATGAACATCTTAACCACAATAGTTCCTCATAGTTTCAGTTCCCATAAGCCAGAACATTTAAGAGCTGGAAAGAGTCTTAGATCATGCTCCATATCTTCAACCAGATAAAATATTTTTCCATCTAACCAAGCAAGCATCAGATTTCCGGAATGACGGAGTTATTCAAGGTTCTGTAGCCCGAGTCTCCTCGTGTGCACTGACCCCACTCTTATTGTGTGGCCGTTTCCAGTGGGTGATCTGGGCTCTTCCAAAAAAATAGCAACAAAAGTCAAGAAGAGTCAACCATGTGATCATTGGCTGTTTTCTCTTTGTCACATATCGTGAATCTTCCTAGTCCTCACCATATTTTGATGCATTATTTATGAGAACCATCTGGTCACAGGTTCCCAGAGAACGCTGGGATTTTAAAACGTGTGTCTGATTTTCACAGGAAGCATGCTGCCCGGCTTCGATCTGCCAGGTACCTGCTTGTCAACCAGTGAGAGCACAACAAGATTTCTTTGGGCTTGTTTATTTTATTTTTGGAGACAGGGTCTCTCTATACATAGTTGTGGCTGTCCTGAAACTTGCTCTGTAGAGAAGGCTGACCTCAAACTCACAGAGATCCGCCCGCCTCTGCCTCCTGAGTTCTGGGATTAAAGGCACTGGCCAGCCTTTCACTCTACCCCAGGTTGACCTGAAACTCCTATATATAGCAAAGGCAAGTCATAACCCTACAACTCTCTGTCTCCACCATGCCCACTGCTGCTACCTGCTCCTCCTCCTCTTCCTTCATCTTTCCCTCCTCTTCTTCTTCCTCCCTCTTTTCCTCTTCCTCCTCCTCTATTCTTCTTTATACTTAATCTTAGCCAAAAGGCTGAGAAAATTTTGTGTGTGTGTGCACTCATGATTCTGTGTAAGTGATTGTGTGTTTGCATGTATATGGGCACAGGTATGGTTTTTTTGTATTGTATTGTTTTGTTTTGTTGCTGTTGTTTTTTGGTTGGGGTTTTTTTTTCCTGTCTTTTTTTTAGATAGGGCTTTTTACCTATCCTGAAACTCACCAACTAGGCTAAGTTAGTTGGCAAACTAGCCCTAGAAACCCAACTTTCTCTGACTCTCCAGTGCTGTAATTATAAGCACGTACCACCACATCAGGCTAAGGTGCTCAAACTCAAGTCCTCTGGCTTATAAGGTAAACACTTTATCAATTGAGCAATCTTCCCACTGTTGTTGTTGTTGTTGTTGTTGTTGTTGTTGTTGTTGTTGTTCTTCTTCTTCTTCTTCTTCTTCTTCTTCTTCTTCTTCTTCTCCTCCTCCTCCTCCTCCTCCTCCTCCTCCTCCTCCTCCTCCTCCTCCTCCTCGTCCTCCTCCTCCTTCTTTTGAGACAGGGTTTCTCTATGTATTCTCGGCTGTCCTAGAACTCACTCTGTAGACCAGGCTGCCCTCAAATTCAGAGATCTGCCTACCTCTGCCTATCAAGTGCTAGGATTAAGGGCATGCATCACTGCTGCCTGGCCATTTTTGCTTTTTAAAATAATTGCAATATAACTTTTGTATGGTAAAGTGCACCAATCTTCAGTCTCCACCATTCAGATCTAAATATCGAATATTCCCTAAGGCGCTCTATCCTGGTTGTGGATCAGCACCTTCCAAGGCTAACTCCATTTGACATCTAAAACCACAAATTAGTTTTGCTTGGTTTTGAACTCCATTCTAGCAGCATCAGGCAGCATGTAATATTCTTCATCTGTCTTCTTCTACTCAATGTTGTGCTTGGGGGGTGGTTAACTGTACTTTTAAAAAGCCAGCTCACCTTCTGATTCATGTCCTCAGGGAGTCTCTCAAAATCAGGTTCAAAATACACCAGCTGTACATGGGATGTGTGGTCTTTTATAAAAGCAGTTTAAGAAAAGAACTTTTTCCTCATCACTAGACTCAAATAACATGTGTGCTCCTGGCCAGCTCCTTCTGCTCTCGCACCACCAGTTTTTCTCCTCATCTCTGCTTCTAAATGGGCTCTGATCTCTCCAGGTATTCTTTTTTCCCTCTCTCTCTGTTAGTGGCTAAATAGCCTGAGTAGTTTCCCCCCACTTATTATATCCAGCATTCCTCACCAGAGCTCTACAATCATCCATATAAAAGCTGGAAATGGCCCCAAGCTATCATCCAAGAAGCCTTCTGTCATGAGCAAGAAAAGCATTCCTATGCCCTATTTTCAGATTCAGCAGACGTTTGCCGAGCGCAAATAAGCGTTCACGTGTTTTGCCAGGTATTATGGAAGATGACAGAAATAAAACAGACCCTTGCGGCTTCTATGTTCCTGTACTTCCAGTCCAGCAAAGAAGCCAGGTTGCACAGATAGCTACATGAGAGAGCATGCCATAGCATGCAAACTGGAGGGGCCTGAGGAAAGCAGGTTGATGGAGTGGGAAGGGGCGCACACATGAGAGGATAGAGGGCGAGCAGAATCAGTATGCATTATATACATGATGAAATTATCAAGGAATACATTTAATTTAAAAAAAGAATTAAGGGGGCTGGAGAGATGACTCAACAATTAAGAGTTTGCTGCTTTTCCAGAGGGCTTGAGTTTAGAGCCCTGCATCTGTGTCGGGAAGCTTACACCTGCTTATAGCTTCAGCTACAGGGGACTCAATGTCTTCTTCTGGCTTCCGCAGACATCCAAAGATGTATAAGCGCTCGCCCGCCCACCCACCCACACAAACAAATACATAAATAAAATAAATGTGTGAATTTTTCTTTAATGTGGCAGGAGAGATGGCTCAGAGGTTAAGAGCAATGGCTGCTCTTGTGGAGAACTTGGATTCTGAATTCCCAGCAACCATGAGCCTGCTCATCAATTCCTGAATGTTCAGTTCCAGGGGACCCAATGCCTTCTCCTGCCCTCTTCAAGCTGCTCCATGCACTCATTACACAAGAATTCACACAAGTGGATGTGCACACACACACACACACACACACACACACACACACACGAAAATAAGCAATTTCTAATTGGCTAACCACTGAACATTCTCTCCGAGTCCCTAGGATTTTTTTTTTAAATTTAATCTTCTTGATTGTTGCTAGTGGGAGGTACAGTATGAATTTCCAGCCTGCCATATGCCAGGAACAGAACTCTCAAAACTCAACTTGACATATATGACAATATATAGAAATGTAAGTTTATAAATAAATACATGTAAATTATAAATCTGATGTCCTATCCTGTTTGAATGATAATTACATTTTTCTTTCTGCTACCAAAGCTTTAAATGGGACAAAAGTGATTGAATTAGAGAGAGCCCATGGTACCAAAACTGAACTAGCTCCTGATGAAAGACATTAACGTGCTAAAATGCCAATAGGTTCACGTGGTTATACCAAAGCAACCCAAAGACCGACTAGTGACCACAGTGTTTAAAATATTTCTCAGAAGATGACTACATGGAAACAGAATAACACGTCAGTCGGATGGAAAGAGCTACGTTTCCATAGTTACGTTAAAACATAACAAGCACGAAGGGGAAACGTCTTTTGGTGGTTGATAAGCAAAAGGGAAGTGAGTCTTGTGCTAAAGTGTTACCAAGTTGTTTTTTTTTTTTTAAGAAAATTTCATTGCATTTATGTATTTTTGTGCGTTTATGATGGGTTTCACAGCGTGTATGTGTGTGGGATGTGGGGTGGGGAGACAGGGACGGCACTCAGAGGATAGCTTTTCAGGAGTCCGTTATTTCCTTCCTTTATGTGGGTTTCAGGATGCAGCTCAGGTTCTCAGGCTAGGCAGTGAGTATCTTTACTCACTGAGCTATCTCACTGGCCAAAGGTGTGTTTGTTTGTTTGTTTGTTTGATTTCTTTATTTTTTATTGGTTATTTTATTTATCTACTTTTCAAACGTTAGCCCCTTTCCGGGTTTCCACTCTGAAAGTCCCCCATCCCACCCCAGCCCCCGCCTCCTCGAGGGTGCTCTCCCCCGCCCCCAACATTCCCCCCACCCACTCCCTCCTGCCCCACTACCCTAGCATTTCCCTACACTAGGGCATCAAGCCTTCAGGACCAAGGCCCTCCCCTCCCATCGATGCCCGACAAGGCCAAACATCAGATCAAGAGGGAACGTTTAAGATCTCCCGTCATCCTGCCATCCTTGCTCAAATCTAAGAGCATTTGTGGACAAACCACACATATAGTGACCGCTAAGACTTGATGTTTCTGTCATGTAAAAAAACAGTGCAGACACCTGTTATTTGTGGTTTAATTCTGTTATTTGTAGCTTTTATATGGAAACAAATTCAGTGAAATTCAAGCAAGGGAAGGAGAGTTACTCTTAGCCCCATATTATATTATACCTGTTCCTAACTTGAAAAAAAATTATAATCATATCAAATTAGGCCTGCAGACCTGTCCAATCATGTTTTCAGGCATTAGGTATCCAGGAAGTGTTTGTTAAAGCAATTGCTTAATGGACAATATACAGTCTATTATTTTAAAGAAAGTATAGTGGTGATAAGAATATTGCCTTGAGGAGAGATGGCTCAGCGGGTAAGGGCACTGACTGCTCTTCCAAAGGTCCTGAGTTCAAATCCCAGCAACCACATGGTGGCTCACAAACATCCGTAATGAGATCTGACTCCCTCTTCTGGGGTGTCTGAAGACAACTACAGTGTACTTACATATAATAAGTAAATAAATCTTTGAAAAAAAAAAAGAATATTGCCTTGAGTAGTGTGGGGAAAACATGAACTAAGGAGGCCGGCTGGAGCTCGGTGCCTATTCTCGGACTCTCTCCTGCTGTGGACTTGGGTAATCTGTAACTACTCTGGAACCCAGTTTCCTCATCACTTGCTCTATTTTTGGGTCAAACTGCACGGACGCTGCCTGTGCATGCTGCATGATTTCCCAACTCACTCTCCTTGTCTTTATAGTTACTTCTCTAACATGATCTTCCAGCCTGGCTGGTAGCTCATCTAGTAAGTGCTTGTCTAGCTAGCATAAAGCCCTGGCCATGTCTCAAACGAAAAGGACGTTTTCAATTTTCTAATATATAGCAGCAGATTTTTTTTAAAAGCCATCATTTATATGCATACATCACATTTAGCTCCATTTTAATGTGCCATACTTCTGTGTGCCTTATATCTGCCAAACAGATGAAGATCAACAGAGGTGACTGAACTTGCATGAGTCCCTGAATCTTTCTTTCCCTTTCCATCAAGCCATTTTGCCATCCCAGAGCTAACTTTAGCAAGAGCTATTGTATGAAGTGCAGTGTAATTAAGAGAAGCTGGTTTGGAGCTTTTTGTTGTTGCTCTCTTCTAAGACTTCTAATTCAGAGTTGCATGGGATGCCTGGGTTTTGGAACCAAGCCAGTGCCTGGAGAATAATCTGAATTGTAAATGTTAGGCTAAGCTGAGACATATTTACAAAAGCTGAATTCTAGGTCCTCTTCTCTGATGGTCTTCAACATGAAGATGAAGTTCTAAGTAACATTTTCCTTCTGTGTGAAACAAAATGAAAGCCCAAGTCCTGTCTCCTGGGACTTGAAGGGGTATGTTTGCTTCAACACAGAGGAAGGAGGAACCTTGCTTGCTTGCCCTTGTGAAAACCACAATAAATACTTGTATCTTTATTTATTTCTTTTCTTCCTTTTCTTTTTTCCTCCCTCCTTCCCTTCCTCCTCCTCCTCCTTTCTCTCTCTCTCTCTCTCTCTCTCTCTCTCTCTGCCACATCTTCAGTCCCTTCTCATTTTTTTTCCTTGATGGAAATCATCGGTAAGCTGGGATACATTGCCACACTTTTTTTTTTCTTTGCAGTGGTATTGAAAGAATGTAGGAGACTGGATGAAAGAATGTGAGGGACTGGATCCAAAGAGTCTGGCCCAAACCAAATAATTTGGACCACAAAGCTAGACTGGTTTTTCCTATTTCTCAAAATAACTGGGACAGACTGCATACTAAACCCCCACTTTTCTTTGTGCTATGAAACCATTGCCACAAATGCAAGAGATTCTTCACTCTTCAGGTCAAATCCACACCATCCTTTGGTCCTTTTATATAGGGAACAGTTATTTGCATCATGGAGCTATGGAACAATGGTATATGTGATTCCTCCACTCCCAGTGCTAGCTACATGGGGAAGATTTAAATGTGTTGATGACAGTGGATTTAGTGAGTGAATTTCCATTAAACTGCTAATAAACCAACTTCTCCCCCCACCTCTGTGTGTGTGTGTGTGTGTGTGTGTGCGCGAGTGCTTGTGTCTCTCTGCCTCCCCTACCTCCTCTCAGACACATTTTCATGTAGTCTAGTCTGGCCTCAGACTATGTAGCTGAGGATGGCCTTGAACTTCTGATCCTTTAGCCCCCACCCACCTCCTGAGTATTGAAATTACAGATGTGCACTATCAAACGTGATATTATGCAAGTGTTTGGGATCTAACCTAAGGCTTCTGCATGCTAGGCAAGCTCTCTACCAACTGAGCTACACCCTCAGATGTCCCTACGCCCAATTTTAATCCTAATTTGTAGTTCAACAAATGTCAAGTCATCTGAAGTTAAGTCATTCCAGATGGCCAAGTACCTAGGGGGTCCAGTCTCAGGCGTGTAATCTCAGTCTGCAGGAGGCTAAGGCAGGAAGACTGAAAGTTCAAGGCCAGCCTGAACTACTTAGCACTATGGTGTCTCCAACACAGAGAAAAGCAAAAAAGAATCCTACAGAGACTTGTATATGGGAAAGGGTTTTGTTCTTGTTGTTGTTGTTGTTTTGTTGTTTTTAAAATTCTAGAATCTTATGTTGCTCTAAAATTCAGATCATTCTGAGGCCTCAGTTTTACCTAATCATCCTAAAATAGAGTTCAACGATGAAACCTGCTCAATAGATCATGAGATTATGATTGTCTGAGCTCACTTTGGGGCGATCAGGAAAACCATAGTACTGAACTGTTAGCCACTGACTTGTGACATTTACAAGAAACCTCACAATTTACCCATAAGTACTGCAGACAGGGTTTTGCTATTAAAAAAAAAAAAGTCCTTCTTGAAGTTTTCATAGTGAAAAAAATATCCTATGTATGTAAGAAGGGAGAAGACTCGGAACAGTTCCTCTTGCGGGCTGGCTTAAGCGGATACACAGTGTTTACAAAACACCCCAGAAGGTCAGATAAGCCTTTCTAATGGCAGAGCATTGCAGTTATCGTGACCCACGTGTGGCCTCAGGGATAATTTTCAGTATATCAGCCTGGCACATATGGTGCCAGTTATCATTTCAATTTTATGTCAGAATCAAAACTGTGAGGGAAAAGAAAAAACACTTTGAAATTTTGTAAGTCATCAGTGCCCTAAGAAGTGAGGCCTCCTTAGGAAAAAAAAAAAAAAAAGAAGCCAACAGCAGTGGTTAACACATTTAGAAGAACCAAACTCTCTGAACACTACTGCAGCTACTTAACTCATGTGCTGATGTGGTTCAAAGATGTAGATACTTACAGTATATTTGTGTATAGACAATATTTTTGTTTGTTCTTTGGGAATTTCACATATTACACTAAATGTTTAAAAAGAGTTTCTGTGTCCCTGATGGTCTTATCACTGCTAATGAAAGTGAAAAAATACTATGGGAATTTCCAAGAGGTAACACACACCTGCCCGGAGGCGAGTTTGAGTGGCCAAAGGGTTAAGTCTTGGTGTTAAGGGTATGCATAAATGTTCAGACAAGAGAGGCTTCTATGTGGCAAAGGGGCCTGGCCATTTCTGGGGTAGAAATAATGTTTAAACTTTTAAAAGAATTTGTGTGTGTGTGTGTGTGTGTGTGTGTGTGTGTGTGTGTTTGTATGTGTTAGAGAGAGAGAGAGAGAGAGAAAGAGAATAGTTTTCAGGAGTTGGGTCTCTCCTTCCATCTTGTAGGTTTGTGGGGACTGAACCAAGGTCGTCTGGCTTGGTAGTAGTCACCTTTACCCACTGAATCCTCTTGTAAGCACTACAGTAGGATTCTGAGGGAAGCCAAAACTTTACTTCTCTTCCCTTTTTAGTCGGAGTGATAGGATCTTGCTGTGTAGTTCAGTCTGGCCTCAAACTCAACTCAACATGATCCTCCTGCTTCTACTTCTTAAATGGTGGGATCACAAGCATAGGCTACTGCTTCCACCTTGCCTCCCTCCCTCCCTCCTTCCCTCCCTCCTTCCGTCCCTCATATCCTTTTTTAATTCTTTGCCAGTTTCATATGCATATATAATGATCTTGATCATATCTACCCCACGTCTCCCTTCTCACAGCCTGTGGATTAGAAGCAACACAGCTTGTGTATAGCAGCACATGTTTAATCCCAGCACTCGGTAGGTGGAGACGGGAGGACCTGCAATTTTAAGGCCAGCCTTAGTTTCATCTGGAGTTCAAGGTTAGCTTGGGAAACATGAGACCCTGTCTCAAAAAATCAGAACGAAAGGCAGGGTGGTTGGGTGGGAGAGAAAGTTTATGGAAGGATTGTGTAACACCTAGCCTAGTCCTCAAGCAGAACTTTACAGCCTTTGAGTAACTGGCCCGGAAGCTGACGTGGGTAAAGAAGGATGCGGTGGAGACTGGAGGGATCTGTATGTGCTATGGTTTTGGGGAGAAGATTCCTTGCAGAAGGCTTGGCTTTTTGTCTGCTGACACTTTGACTTGTGAAATAAAGATGCCTGACTTAAGTGAGTGTGATGTCTGGGCGTTGAGGATTTGTTCCAGATGTTACACGGCTGAGATCTGTGAAGAGCAAGAGAGAGACTGGTGAGATTGGATCACTGGACCATCACTTCTAGCTTATAGTTCCCAGAGATTTTTGTGTGGAAGCATAGAAGACCCTTCCTTTTTTTTTCCTGGGGCCCAGTTTCACTGTTTGACATGAGAAGCTGCAGTATCTTCCCCTGTGCAGAGCCTTTAAAAAAAAAAAAAAAAAGGTTATGTTGTGGGGAAAGGGAGGAAGGGGATGGCTTTGTTTTCTTGAAAACCTGGAGTTCACTTCTCAGCACCCACTTGGTGGCTCACAACTACCATGCTAATCCAGTTCCAGGGACTCCGACACCCTCTTCTGGCCCTCTCTGTCATCACAAATGCACATGATGCACACAGACAAGCAAGACATTCATAAACATGATGTAATTCTTTAAAAAAAAAAACCTATTACTTTAGAGGGCACATATAATGAACTTTATTTATTTGTCTTGGATAAGGACTTGAGCAGAAGCCCTGGCAAGAAGGTAGCTGATGAAAATGACTGTGCCTTTTACTGTTTGTTTGCTTGTTTGTCTTACTCACAACTGAGGTACTATTAACACACTACCAAGTCCTGCCCCAGAGCCCAGGATACTGGATGTGGTTATGGGGGAAGAAACCCTGACTTTTGATTTTCTGTTAACTTCCTCCCTTGCATTCCAAACACTACTCCAACTGCATCTTAGCCTGTGTGTCCTCCTTTAAGACTATCATCAAAACTACAAAGGTCTGGAGGATTTCACAGATCCTGCATTGCATTTCTTCTATTCACCTGGTGCATAGATGTCCCAGTTCTTAAGTACACAGCTTATAACAACCTGTGGATTGACACAGAATGACTGTTAATAGTGATCATCACTACCAGAGCATTCAGATGTCTAAATATATCCACACAAATAGGCATGTGCAAAGGAAATTCCACAGACGTTCCTTTTCCTCAATCAACCAGCAACAACCTTGACAGAAGACAATTAGCTTATTGGATAGATTTCCTGCCTCCCATTCTTACTCCTCATCCCCTCTCCAAGCCAGAAACCCCAGGAGACCCCGAGCTGCACACCTTGTCAATACTATGTACACGACCAAGTGTCACTTGCTTAGTCTTCACGAGTCTCAGTACAGATGAAAATTGTTTGTTACCTGCCCTTCTCCCAGTTTTATCTGAAACTGTAGAGTCTGATGGAGTGACCTTTGGTAAAAGCAAGCCTCATTTCTGAAGTGAAAGCTAAGAAGCTTCAAGTTTTGTTATTAAAACAAACAAGGACAGGCAGTGGTGGCCCACGCCTTTAATCCTAGCACTTGGGAGGCAGAGGCAGAGGCAGGTAGGTTTCTGAGTTCAAGGCCAGTCTGGTCTACAGAGTGAGTTCCAGAACAGCTAAGGGCTACACAGAGAAACTCGAAAAACAAAACAAAACAAAAAACAAACAAACAAAAAAACCAAAAAAAAAAAAAAAAAAACCCCAAAAGACAAAAAAAAAAAAAAAAAAAAAAAAAAAAACCCACAAAACAACAAACCTCACTCCCAAACAGGTTATTTGCTGAAGACCTTCACCTTTAAGCAGAGTGTCCTTTTCCAATCCCTTCTCTTCTTTTTCTTCACTGGCCTTTCTGCCCACAACAGAAGCAACTGTTACACACACAGAAAGGTTTTGCAACAAAATGGCCTTGAAACAGGGTTCTACTCAGCTGCAGAGTTGGGCAATCAAAATAGAACAAATGAAAACCTTGCTTTCTATACTTCATGTGCTGTTTTGTTTTGTTTTGTTTTGTTTTTTTTTGGACAGGGTTTCATGAAGCCCAGGCTGGCCTGGAACTTGCTATGTAGCAAAGGCTGGCCCTGACCTCCTGATTTTCCTGCCCCTGCTGCCCCACCCAATGCTGGCTTTAGAGGTGTGTGCTCCTGCCCAGCTTCATCTGTACTTCTAATATAATGATTCCCAAGTAGCTTAAACTCCCCCAGGCTTTGGAATACCCGATTTATCATCAGTACATGTCTAGTTTGCACTGCTGTGGTTCAATAAGAATAAACTATGTTCTCTGGGGTGATGTTTTCATATTTATTGTTTTCATAGGTAGAACTCATGAGCATTCTAAAATTCTGCTTTTACTTGGTTGTGGGCATTAATTGAAAGTATCCAAAGAGCAGGGCCAGTAAGGTGCTTCCGCAGGTAAAGGTGCTTCCTGCTAAGTCTGACGACGCCCACGGTTTGTCCCCTGACTTTCACATGTGTGTGGCTTTTGTGAGCACTCACTCCATCACTCAAATAAAACTTTTAAATGGAATAAAAAGGTTGTGTGTGCTGCTGTTCACATTTAATTCCAGCACACAAGAGGCAGAAGCAGGCAGAGCTCTGTGAGTTTTAGGCTAGCCTGGTCTACATAGTGAGGGCTGGGCTTCCCAGGGCTAGTTATATAGTAAGACCCCGTCTCAAAAAACAAACAAACAAACAAACAAACAAACAGGGTGGGCGGGGCATGGGCTGGAGAGATGACCCATTTAGAGAATGGGTCACCACCAAGCCTGACAACCTGACGTGATCCTCACAAGGTGTTCTCTGACTTCCACGTGGGTTTTAGCACACTCACACCCACAGACAAACATTTACCCACACACATGATTAATGTAATAGAACAATTTATTTTTTTCTTTTTAAGATTTATATGAAATCCCATTACAGATGGTTGTGAGCCACCATGTGGTTGCTGGGAATTGAACTCAGGACCTCTGGAAGAACAGTCAGTGCTCTTAACCGCTGAGCCATCTCTCCAGCCCAAAACAATTTATTTTTAAGGACAAAAGTAGAAAGACCAAGAGTTGGAAGCCAGGCTGGGTGACACAATGACACCTGTGTTAACCACAAACAAAGTGGCATGAAATGACATGAGAGCACTCTAGCCAGGGGCTTCCCACAGCTGTGGTAGCGCCTAGCCCATTTGTAGTTTCGATATTGGCCATACTCATTCCTGCCCACCCAAGCTGGCAAGTCAAGCAGAGTCAACGGATACATTTGTTACATATGCCTTTGCATGAGAACACTAGCGTGGATTCTCTCCTATACTAGTTTGCTGTCCATTGCTCTAGTAAATACCATGACCAAAAGCAACTTGAGGAAAAGTTTTTATAGATTATAGTCACTAATAAAGAGAAGTCAAGGCAGGAACCGTGGAAGGGAACTGAAGCAGAAACCATGGACGCCTCCTGCCTTTGCTTTCAAGTGCTGGAATTAAAGGCGCACCCCGTGACCACCAGCTTCCTTTCTTGTTTAAAAATTGTTTTACTTCACTCAGTTTCTCCTTGCCTTTTTGTTTGTTTGTTTGTTTGTTTATTTGTTTGTTTTATGTATGTGAGTACACTGTAACTGTCTTCAAACAAACCAGAAGAGGGCATCAGATCCCATAACAGATGGTTGTGAGCCACCATGTGGTTGCTGGGACTTGAACTCAGAACCTCTAGAAAAGCAGTCAGTGCTCTTAACCACTGAGAATTGCTCCAGCCCCTCAGCTTCCTTTCTTATAACAGCTCAGGGCCACCTGCCTGAGGGTAGCACCACCCATGGACCAGGTCCTCCCATATCCATCATCCATTGAGAAAATGCAGTACAGTCTTGCTAGGCCACTGTGGAAGTGTTTTCTCAATTGAGGCTCCCTCTTCTCAGATGGCCTGAGCTTGAATCAAGTTGATAAAAACTAACAGCAAACTTTCTAATGCAAGTTGGCAAGTGTCATTTGTACTTTGAATGCCCCTTGTCCTATAAGAGGCCTGAACGGTTCTGCATGGAAAGGTAAAGATCTTTGTGTGCCTTTTCTCATCTCCTGGATTTTTAATCTATTATCACAAATTTAGAGCAGCTATTAAACCTCAATGGTCAGAGCTACAGAGTCAACTAAGGACCTCTAGTAGGTGGTTATTATTTCCAAAATACTCCCTTTGGGCTTCAAGGACTATAGCAGTTTTACTGCTGGGAAGTTAAGGAGTCCGTTGGTGCTCCATGTGCATTCATGTGTGTGTGTGCGCGAGCGTGTGGCCTGAGGACAAACTTGGGTACTGTTGCTTAGGTTCCGTTGATATTTTGTTTGAGTCATACTCTTCACTGCCCGGAGCTTCACTAGCTATTTAGAGTAGCTGGCTGGCCAGTGAGCTCCGGGGATCTGCCTGTTTCTGCCTCCCCAGCAAAGGAATTACAAGCCAAAGCCATTGCTTTTCATGTGGGTTCTGGGGACCAAACTCAGGTCCTCAAGCTTTTGAGGAACATGCTTTACCATCTGAGTCAGTTCCCCAGTTCAAGCACTGGGTACCAAACTCTGGGCTTCTAGAAGAACAGGAAGTGCTCTGAACCAATGAGCCATCTCTCCAGCCATCTAGCTAAAACCTTTTAAACTCACACATACACACACACACACACACACACGGTGGGGGGGGGAGAGAGAGAGAGAGAGAGAGAGAGAGGGAGAGGAGAGAAGAGAAGAGAAGAGGAGAGGAGAGGAGAGGAGAGGAGAGGAGAGGAGAGGAGAGGAGAGGAGAGAAGAGAAGAGAAGAGAAGAGAAGAGAAGAGAAGAGAAGAGAAGAGAAGAGAAGAGAAGAGAAGAGAAGTGTCAAACAACAAATAAACCCAAGTCTGATGATACCAAGTGAATTAAGTAGTCGGGCCCATTCTACTTCATACTGTGGGTTTCTGATGTGGTATACCTGCATGGAAAACAATTTGGCTATTTATTTGATGTGTGTGTAGTGTATATGTGTTCAGATGCACATACACGTTTACATGTTCGTGCATATGGAGGTTGGAGGTTAACCTTGGAGTCTTCTACTGCTGCTCTCTATCCTATCTCTTCAAGACAAGACCTGTCACTGGACCTCGAACTCAGCAATTGGCTACAGCAGCTTGCCGGAGAGTTCCAGAGATCTGGTCATCACTCCCCCAGTGATGACATTACAGACATGTGACCATGTCCCACTTGTCCATGGGAGTCAAAGATCCGAGCTGGGGCCCTCAGGCTCTCAGGCAGTATGTTCCTCACAAAGCCATCTCCACAGCCCTGACAATTTCTTTTTTTCTTTTCCTTTTTGTTTGTTTGTTTGTTTGTTTGTTTGAGACAGGGTTTCTCTGTATAGCCCTGGCTGTCCTGGAACTCACTTTGTAGACCAGGCTGGCCTTGAACTCAAAAATCCTCCTGCCTCTGCCTCCCAAGTGCTGGGATTAAAGGCGAGCACCACCACGCCCGGCAGACAATTTCTTATTAACTAAATGAAGTCTTATCATAGGATTCAGTGAGCTTCTTTGCAAGATAATCTGCATGGAAAATGAAGGTGACTTTTGTTTTTTTTTTTTTTATTTATTTGTTTATTATATATAAGTACACTGTAGCTGTCTTCAGACACACCAGAAGAGGGCATCAGATCTCATTACAGATGGTTGTGAGCCACCATGAGGTTGCTGGGATTAGAACTCATAACCTCTGGAAGAGCAGTTGGTGCTCTTAACCACTGAGCCATCTCTTCAGCCCGAAGGTGCACTTTTGGACAAAGGCCTGTACACAGGCGTTCATAGAGGACTTATTTACAATCAGCCTGAACTGGGAAACAAAGTCGTAGTGCACTCATGCAATGGGATAACACTTGGCAGTAAAAAAGACCGTGTATTGGAATAGTCAGTCAGAGCTACATAGTAAGACATCATCTCAGGAGAAAGAGAGAAGCCAGGAGGTGGGGGTGCACGCCTTTAATCAACACTCAGGAGGCAGAGGCAGATGGATGCCCGAATTTGAGGCCAGCATGGTCTACAAAGTGAGTTCAAGGCTACAGAGAGAATTCCTGTCTCAAACCCAGCATTTCCTAAGGCAAGATGGGGGAATTGTTGTGTGACAGTGTTCTGGAGAAGATGTGAGTAAATGCCTACTCGTCTGAAATAAGGAGCAACCGACCTGAGCAAGGGATACCGGCAAAATCCTACCTGATGAACCAATGGGTTTTACCGGACACCTCCAAGAACATGGCTGAGGATGGCACAGAATCTCTCATGAACAGACAAGATAAACAGAATGTAATTAAAATGAAAACCATGAAGACGATCTTCATTCCTCACACACAGGGATCTAGACCATCTTAATTACGGTAGACGGCTTCAAAAGGAAGTCCAGGAGCTTTGTGGGCTTCAGGATTCCAATAGTGCTCTCACTGCGTGGAACTTGGTGGTAATGAAAATAGAGGATGAAGATGTGGTATACCATAAATCAGCTGAATGGTTATATTTGGTTATCATTCTACAAATGATTACATTCTGACCGAGGCTTTAGTATCAGAGGAAACGGTTATGGCAACTGCCATCTTGCTTCCTGATAAAAAGATAAAAGTTAAAAACGCTTTGCTCTTGGCTTTCGGATGGGATGGCGTGAGGACAAGATGTAGCTACGAGTGTCTCCCGGTTTCAATGGTGAATTGTCAGGATTCGCCACCCCGGGGGATTTAGATTTAATAAGGCTTACAAGCTTAGTATTTTAGTTACTGCGCCCAACGATTGAGTTACTGTCGTTTCTGAACTAAGTTTGTGTTGTGTTTTCCTTCACAAGACGACTTTCTCAAGAGAGAAAGTATTACGCAGATTTGCCAGCAGAAGAAATAGAAAAGAAGCTGGCTTCCTGCTCAAGACACCGATTTCATGACATTCCACCCAACACACCAGAGAATTTCTGGGAAGTTGGTTGTCTTTCTACTCAGATATGTCTGGAAAGAGATTATATCAAGGAAGATCTCGCTCTTAGTCCTCGTCCCAAAAGATGGCAGCCTTACAACGCAGTATTTTCTCCAAAAGGCAAAGAACAGACAACCTAGCTGCTGGAGTGAAAGCGAGAGAACAGACCTTTTTGTGTTTCATTTAGTTATCCATAGTTAAAGTTGGAATAAACATTGAACTTTGATTTTTTTTTGATCTTCTATTTAAAAAAATGCTTTGTTCTTTATCCCTCTTCCCCCCACCCCACACACACTTTGGTTTTTGAGACTCTGTAGCTCTGTCTGGCCTGGAACTCTCTATCTAGCCCAGGCTAGCCCTGAACCACTGGCAATCTGCCTACTTCAATTACTGGGATTACAGGCACCAAACAATACACCTAGCAAAAATGTTTTGCTTTTTTTATGTAGACAATGAGCCATCAAATTCATCAAAAAATATAACCATGGGTATGGTGGCATGCAGCTCAGTTGGTAGGACACTCTGTAGCGAGTATGGAGCCTTAGGTCTGCATTGCAGCACTATGCAAAACTGAGTGTAGTGTCGAATGCCTATCATCCTCGCAGGAGGAGCAAAAAGGCAAGGCTATATTCAGCTACAACAAAACTTAGAGGCACAGTCTGGCATACATAAAACCCTGACTCGAAAAAGGAAGGAAAGAAGGAAGGAAGGGAGGGAGGGAGGAAGCCTTTTAAATACACAGAAAAGTTAAAAACAAAAAAAAAAAACCCCTCATGTATTCACATATATTTGGTGATGGTGTTTGTTTATTTGTTTTTTGTTTAGAGAGGTCCCACTGTCTAGGACAGCTCTGGCTCACTACTGAACACACACACACAAACACACACACACACAGAGTGAACATTCTATGCTGTCTCGGCTGCACAGATGCAAGAGTTTCTCCAAGGAGAGGGGCTTTCAAACTGGACCCCTCACTCCTCTCTCCCCCTTCCCTTCCCCTCTCCCTCATTCCCTTCCCCTCTCCCTCTCTCCCTCCCCTTTCTCCCTCTCCCTGTCCTTCTCTCCCCTCCTCTTCCTCCCTCCCCTCTCTCCCCTCCCCTTCTTCCTTTCTTCCTCCCCCTTCCCCTCTCTCTCCCCCTCCACCCCCCCACCCTGTCCTCATATACTCACACTGCATGCACATGTGGAAGCAAGAAGTTGACAGTCAATGTCTTCCTCAATTGCTTTCTACCTTGTGTTTTTTGAGGCACAGTCTCTCACTAAATCATTTTGGTGAGGCCGATTGGTCAGGAAGCCCTCCAAGACTTGTCCACCGTTCTTTGCTTCAGTGCTGGGCTTACAGGCATGTGGCATCACACCCGACATTTATCTGGGCGCTGGGGTCGAAACTGAGGTCCTCATGTAGCAGACATTTTACTTACTGAGCCACCTCCTCAGCCTCTGGTTTTCAAACTTTCAATACCCAAGAGTGAGACATGACTTTACATTTAGATCCCAGATATGCAGATCACACTGCCTGGCATGTGTGCCATCTGTGCCATGGTGCAGATTTTTGTACAGTATTTTTTTTTTGAGATGTTAGACTTGATCTCAGCATCATACTAAGAAACACATATAAGCAAAGTGAACGCATCTCTGCATGTCAATTCTTTTTGCAAAATGGGTGTGCTGGAACAGAAACCAGGCTAGCAACACTCCAGGGCCACAAGGCTTCTGCCTTCTATCCCTGGTGTCTGTCACTTCTTTGGTGGGAGCTTGACTTCACAGTCTGATGTTACAGGTTAAGTGATGCACAGGTTAAATTAAAGAAAATATGAGTCCCTGTGGGGCTAACTACCTTTGATAAAATGAAAGAAAGCAAAACAAAATCTGTTTCCTACAAAGACAGGGTTTCATTAGGTAGTCTTGGCTTTTCTGGAACTTGCTATGTAGACCAAGCTGGGCTTAAACTCACAGAGATCCATCTGCCTCTGCCACTCATATGATAAGGTTAAAAGTGTGTGCCACCAGGCCCGCTCATGGATGTCTTTTGTATGGGAACAGGGTTTTTACTATGTAGCTAGTAAAATGGGGTAGCTTGGATCTTACCATATAACCCAGCATTGTGTAGCAATTTCCTGGAGCATCCACCTTAGAAGGAAGTATAAGACACAGGGTGTTCTATGGCGAGGTAAAGCTTTCCATCCTGAAGGGAAGGTAGTTACGTTCAGGAAATAAGCAACTCAAATGCTTCAGAAAGGTCTTGAAACTTCCCCCCAAGCATATCCAGGCAGTCAGGACTGCTGAGAGATGTTCTAAAGCAGTGCTTCTCAACTTGTGGGTCACAACCCCCTTTGAGATCCGATTACCCTTTCACAGAAGCAGTTTAAGACTATGGGAAAACACAGGTATTTAATTATGATTCATAACAGTGGCAGGCTCTAGAAGAGTCTCAGACCAACTGAGCTACCTAGAAAGGACACTTTCCAACCTGTTGGACTGCCAGTAGGCTGAACAGTGTGCTCCAGGTTTTCAGTAGCTGCACCCATGCTGGGGTGGACTTTGGTAATCCAGCTTTGAGTCATTTCTGCTCTTATAAATAACCCTTCACCTACACTCTTCTATGTAATCCCAATAAATTGTATTGGTTCTTCAAGTTGGACTTTGGTGGTATCCTCACTATGGTTGGCTGTTGGTTTCTGTCTAGGGTTAGTAGATGTTTGTTGGCAACTCCCCAGGCTGACCTCAAACCTCGCAATCCTCTGCCTCAGCTTCCCAAGTCCTGGGATTTTAGGCATGTGCCATCATTGCTGGTTTTGTATGTACAATGTTTATGGAGAAGTGCCTCAGAACAGACACACATGGAGGTGGAGTAGCAGGAATAGGAAGGGGGAAGAGCCAGACTACTGAACTGAAAAGAGTAGATGGTCTCAACTAACCCTGCACAGGCTGGCATAGTCCTTCAGATTACTGAGAACTGGAGAAGGGGATCAGCGTGGTATATATACCTGCCAGTTACTGGAGACAGCTGCATCCAGGAAGAGGACAAGGCCTAGGGCAATCAATCAGCTTTCTTCCTGGAGAGCCCTTAGAAGGACCTAGATACAATCTGGTGGCTGCCAGCATTCTTGGCAGCTGAAAGAATGAATGCTCCAGTCCTGGAGAGGGAGAATGTCGATGATGCTTTGTGTGTGTGTGTGTGTGTGTGTGTGTGTAGATTATGGGTGTGTGTGTTTACATATACACACATATAAACAATTCCTTGATCTGATATGTTCTGTTTCATTAAAAAAAAATCATGGTGGCACATTCCTGTTATCATATTGGTTGGAAGGTAGAGGCAGGAGGGTCAGAAGTTCAAGGCCATGCTCAGCTACATAGTGGGTTTGAGGCCAGACATGAGATCCTGCATATAAGTAAACAAAAGAAAAAATAAAAATAAATTCTAATACTGTAGTGCCTCAAGACTTAAACTTCTTGCTGGCTTCTCAACCAATAAAAAGGTGTCATTCAACTTCCTGTCTTTCAGCATAGGAATCAAATATCTATAGGAGATAGGGGTGCCAGTGAGATGGCTCCCTGTGCAGAAGTGCTTGCCATACAAGGCTGGTGATGGTTGTTTGAGGCCTGGAGCCCTAGAAAAGGACATACTGCACAAGGTTGTGCACAATGTCCAAGTGTGCACTACCTTAGCACCTGTACATCTCCCTACAGATACCACACACAGATAACATGTTTTAGATTATTTTCCCTGCATACACACACACACACACACACACACACACACACACACACATATATATATATATATATATGCCATACACATTCCTGGTACCCACAGAGGTCTGGAGGTCAGATGAGGGTGTTAGACCCCCTGGGGCTGGAGTAAAGGATGGTGTGTTCCACTATGTGGACGCTGGGAACTGAACCCAGATTCTCTACAAGAACAACAGGTACTCTTAACTGCTCTATATCTCCATCCCATAATAATCTCTTTCTGAGACAGAGTCTCTCTATATATATCCCTGGCCATCTTGGATTTCACAATATAGACCATGTTGACTTCAAACTCACAAAAAAAATCTTCCTGGCTCAGCCTCTCTAGTGCTGGGTGGTATTAAATGTGTGTGTGCCACCATGCCTGGCCAATAATTACAGAATATAGGAATAACAGGGTTGGAACAACGACAATGAGTTCCTTTCTCTCTGAGTTGACTTTCTCTCTGAGTTTGAGGCAAGCCTGGATTTCCAGGACAGCCATGGCTACACCCAGAAGCCAAACATGGGGGGAGAGGATATGCTAACCTTCAGGTGCACTTTTGACTGCTCTAGAAAGAGACGGTTCATTAACCTGTAGGGAGAAATATGGATTTCAGATGTGTCTCCCAGTCTAAGGAAGGACATAGGAACCAGGCTGCTCCCTTTCCCAGGCTCACGTTTTCACCCACAGGTGTTTCCCTTTTCTGGCCGTTTTCCTTAAGCCCAGACAATAAAAGGGTGTCCCTCTTATCCTCTTTGCAGGATGTGTGTCTGGGTCAGTCAATGAAAAGAAAGCATGTCGGTTTCTGATTTGTTCAACCTGGTGTTTTCCAAATCTCCAGGCTGTACCTCCATGGTGAGCACATGAGAGGCTGACTCACGCTTCCTGCAAGTCAGCGCAGATATCACCCATCCTTCACATGAGTTAAACCTCTGGCCACTCCCAAAGACAGCCCGAGTGCTGGAGTCATTTATGAGCATCTCTTCCAGGTCTCCTGTTTGCTATAAAAATTCAAAGAAGAAAAATGCCCTTTCTGCTTTGACCTACCTCCTGCTCCAGGCCCCAAGAGAGATGTCCTCAGCTTTACAGAAAATCTAAGTAAGTTATGTCAGGATTGGTTCAAATGCCATCTTTACCCCCTTTCCTTTAGACTTTACAATGAGTATTCAATCCCCTGAGCGTCTGAGGCAGTGAGTCTGCTTAGTGTGAAACTTGCTTTGGTCTGACTTTTATTAAAGTTCCTTGTCTGGGAGCATGCCTCTTGCCTCTTGGGTGTTCCTGTTTATGGACCACTATGTTCCTTCTGAGTTTTGCATGATACTTGGAACGTAATTGCTGGCTGAGGTGAAGATGTTAAAAGTTGGAATCTGTCCTACCGTCAGAGTCTGGAGGCACAGATAAGACGTTAAACAGACCCAATACTTAAAGATAACCTTATTTGGAAGATAATTCCAAAAGAGAAAGTTGCATTTATGAAGCATTGTTGAAAGAGGTGGATTATTCATTTAAGGAGAATGTTGAGAAGTGATAATTTTCAAATCTATGAGAAAATGCTGAGTCAAAGGTGGTGCTGCAGACGGCCACCCAAGAGCAGGGACACCAGTGACCCAGACTGCTACAGGATCCTCCTGTTCCCAGCTATCTCTCTCAATCATCAGGTTTAGAATTGATTATTCCCTTTTAATTGTGTTACATTTTAGTGTGTGTGTGTGTGTGTACTTTTAGGGGTGCTGGTTCTTTCCTTCTACCATGTGGGTCCTGGGGATCTAACTCAGATTACGAAGCTTGTTGGCAGGTGCCATGATTTGGCTGAGCCATCTCACCAGTCCTAGAACTGGTCATTGCTATTATAACATTATTTTTTTTTTACTGTTCTTCTTTTAAATTGTAAGATATATTATATTTCAAAGAGAATTACACTAGATTAATCTATTTAAAGACATAAATTGATGACAGAATCACGTGACTAATGCATTTCAGCGTGTAGGTTGAGTACATGACAATGTCACTCTAACACTGTTTCACAATGAACACAATTTGGCAAACGTGGGTTCTTCTTTGGAAGTCACCCAAAGCCTTTGGGAGAGCTCCTAAGTGGCTGCTGGAAGGGTTTCACACCCATGAGGAAGCCCTGTGGCACAGATATCAAGGACTACTTTAAGGCTACAGGTTTAAATCATTTAAAAAGCCATTGAAATGTCTGGTCGGGAAATTAAAGTACCAACTTTAACAGGTGGACAGGCCTGGGCTGTAAAACAGTGTGTGCTCCCAGCGCTATTCACGGCTCTCTATAAACATCCTTCATCATTTTCCTTCATGCATCATTTGAACTACAGTGTTTTAAAATAGCTTCTTAGAAACAGCCAGATAGAGTTCCAGGTGTAAAGAGGTGACGTCACTTCAGAAATGGGATGGGAGTGAAAGTTCTAAGCCACATTCGTCTATCTGGTTCCTGTCTATACTGTTACAACCCCGTGTCTAAGACACATTTGGGCCTTGGGTTTCTTTAGCTGTGACTGCGGTGACATATGCCTGGGATGTGGCCAGGACTCGAGACATCACTGCTAAGGGCTCGTGGTGCTTGATGATCCTTTCTAGACGCACAGTCGAGTGTTTCTTATTGGGTTTCTGCCATTTATGTTTGTCTACAGCAGCAGACAAAAAAAAACTATTTTGTAATATCAAAGTACTTGAGAAGAGTGCTCAGTGGTTAAGAGCACTTGTTCTTCCAGAGTATATGGGTTCGATTCCCAGCACGCACAGTGCGGCTCACAACCATCTGTAAATCCAAGTCTGGGGGGATCCAACACTCTTTTCTGGCCTCTGTGGGCACCAGACATGCACGTGGTACACAGACTCACATGCAGGCAAAGCACCTATACATATAAAATATAATAAAGATTTTATATTTTAAAAAGCATTTGAGATCAAACACAGGACTTCCTGTGTAATAGGCAGACACTCTTCAGCCACACCCGAGCCTCTGCTACCTTTTCATATTATTCTTTTCTCAAGAGACAGAAGTTAGGAGCCTGGGGAGATTGCTTACTTGGTAAAGTATTTACTGCTCAAGCATTAGAACCTGAGGTTGATCTGCAGTACCTCTATAAGAAAAATCGAGATTTATGTCACAAACTATAGCTATCTCAAAGGAGGGAACCTCAGTTGAGAAAATGCCTCCACAAGATTGGGTTGTGGGCCAGTCTGTAAACCATTTTCTTAATTAGTGATTGGTGGGGGTGGATCCCCAGGACAGGAACTCACGAAGGAACCTGGAGGCATGGCCACAGAGGAATGCTGCTTATTAGCTTCCTCTCCATAAGCAGCTTATTAGCTTCCATTCCATAAGGAATGATCTTATTAGCTTCTTCACTCAGCTGGTGTCCTTATTAGATCTAGGACCACCTGCCTACAAGTGGCGATACAGAGAGTGGGTTAGGCCCTCACGTATCATCGCTGATCAAGAATATGCCTTATAGTTTTGCCTACAAGCTGATCTGATGTAGGTATTTTCCCAACGGAGATTCTCTCGTCTCGGATGATTCTAGCTTGTGTCAAGTTGGCCATAACTATCTGGCACAGTCACCAGGCCCAGGGTTTTTGACATGGGTTCTGAGGGATGATGAACTTTCTCTCAATTGTTTTAGAAACGTTTAAAGACTCTCATGCTAAAAAGCAATTCCTGAAACTACATTTTTATATTTTAACTACAACCCTATATTGTAGACGGATATATCTATATCTCAACTCAGAGTGCTTTATACTGGTGATAATATAATATGCTAAGGTAACCTTTAAAAGGGGATTGACTGGGTATGCTTCACAACAATCAAACCAATTAGTGGTTAAGTCTAGGGCCAGTGGAAAAAGCCAGGAGTTCCCAATTGAACCCTTAAAACATTTGTTTGTATGTTTGTTTAAAGCAGAGAATTGCTTAAGCGCTTGCCTAGCATGCACCAATTCCTGCTTCCATCGCTGTAGAAAGTGGGTGTGGCGGCACAAGCTGCCATCATAGCGCTCAGAAGGTGGAAGGCATGAGAACTGTAATGGATCTGACACCAGCCTGAGCTATAGAGTGGGCTTATCTTAGAGGAGGAAAAGGTAGAAGCGTCTAAGTAGTGTTATTGAGGTCTAAAGGAGGCATGTATTTAGAGCCCTCAACTTAATAACTTTGACATATGTGTATATATTTGTGACCATTGTGCAATCAAGATAGTGAACACATCCATTGCCCCCCAATGTTTGCTTCATGATATAGACTCTCTCTAGCAATCACTGATTGGCAGATAGCTATGCCCTCACATTGGAGAGGAAAACATCATGGCTGACGTCAGTAGGGAGGATGGTTAAAAGACTTCAGTTTTTGCCAGGCAGAGGTGGTGCACGCCTTTAGTCCCAGCACTTGGGAGGCAGAGGCAGGCGGGTTTCTGAGTTTGAGGCCAGTCTGGTCTACAGAGTGAGTTCCAGGACAGCCAGGACTGAACAGAGAAACCCTGTCCCGGAAAAGCAAAACAAAAAAAAAAAAAGGGGGGGGGGAGGGTGTGGGGATCAACAATGGTATTATTTAATAATTTTCAGTGAAATTAGTGTATTTTTATCTACACAATATAATGTGATGCCCACACATTTTTTAAACAATTTGAACTATATTTGGTGAACTCAGTGTTGAAGAGACTCAAACTTAGATTTAAAAAAAAAAAAACAAACCCTCTCAATCAGGTTCTCTGGTCCATATGTTGTCTAGAATATAAATATAGATGCCATTCTTCAAGTACCACTCACTGTTCCCAGCTGCTTTGTTCCCTACTTGCCATTCAGTGGCTTCGGCCTGCAGTTAGAATTAAGGATAGTCTTGTATTTCTAGGCCCTATACAACGGAGCTCTCAACTCCCTCTCTAATCTAATGGAAGGCTTCTCCAGGCAAAATACATTTCTCATCAACACAGATTCCTCGCAGTTCTAAAAGCCAAGCTCCTCCCTATTGCAGGTTCTCTGCATGATCTTTTTGCTTTACTCAATTCTCTGGGGCCTTTCTTCCATTACTGGCTTCTTCCTGCACTTCAGAGAGGCACAGCCTTGATCACTCTGGTTTCAAAAACCACCCTGTTATCTGCTACCTAGAATTCTTCCTAGAACTTTTATGTTTCTTCTCCAAGCATTAAATATATTTGGTTGTTGTTGTTGTTGTTGTTGTTGTTGAGCTTCTCCCACTAGACCTCAACTCCCTCAAAGCAGACCTTTTCTGGTTCCCTGACTGTTGTGTGTCAGCCCTGCTGGGTTTTCCAACAATATTGTCTGGATGAATGAGTCCAAGAGAAGGAGTGGAGGTATAAAATAAAACTGTAATCTCGGTTGGCAATAAAGATGAAGCCTGTTTTGCATAGATTAACTTCAACCTAGAGGAATTTTTTTTTAAAAGGTCCTATTTCTTCCTTCATTTGTTCATAGAATTCCAGCTAACATTATTCAATACTTTTTAGGCATACACTTTACATTTCTGAGTAACTCTGTAGAGGTAATCAACCTTTATTATCCACATTTTTCAAAGGCATCTTGCCAATAGCCATTAACAGTAGACCTGCAGTCTAGTTTAAGTAGGCCATATCCAATTAATCAATGTAATGGACACCCTTTCAATCAACAATAGCTGTTTTATCAACGCGCTTTTCAGAGAACCCCTCTGAATTCCCCCTTTTCCCTGACCTCTGTCTCGGGACTGAAAGCTACTGGTGGTTGCTAACCGCTTAGGGGGTTTTCTGCAGAATACCAGTGACTTTGGTGGGCGGATCTCAGCTCAGACCACTGCACCAAGCAGCAGTGCCGGGAAGGAAGAAGCAGGTCTGTTGGCCATAGCTGGATGCTTGTGAAAGAGGAAGGTACAGTGCGCCTTGTTCTTACTCGCCAGGGGCTCGGAATCTCCCAACCTGAAGGGGAACCACGACGCGTTTCCCCAGCTACACTCGCCGTCACCAGCCAGCCCGGCCCCACCCCGCCCACAGCCCCACCCAGCGGCCCGCCCACTTGCGGGACCCTTGTTAGTCCCCTCCCCCCACGACCCACCCCCTAGCTCGGCCCATTCCTGCCCCTCGGGTCAGATTCGGCCTGTGATTGGTTTTTGTTGCCATAGTCCCCGCCCCCATGTCTTTACCGTCACTCCCAAGATGGCGCCGGCCGCGGCGGGTTCGGCGGCTGGTGCTGAGGAAGGAGGCGGAGGCTTTGGCGACCGCGCGGGGAGGGGGAGTCCCGTCTGACTGAGACGGCTGGGCGGAGCGCCGGGCCGGGAGATGAGCTAAGCTGGCTGCAAGCGCCGCGACATTCAGCCCCCTCGTGTCCCGCCCGCCGCGCATGAGGGGATCAGACTCTGCATCTCAGGCTCTTCCCGGTGCTCGCGCGGGGGCCGGCGGGGAGGTGAGTGGCGGGGGCGGCGGCGTGGGCATCGGTGGCATAGGGAGCTGTCACGGCCCTGAGGAGGTGACTGGCAGGGGGACGCCGAGCCGGGTGATAGGACTTGGAGGGCCGCTAGGCGCGGGCAGCTGCTAGGAGGGGCTCTGGCCGTCCCGGAGGATGGCGAGATGCTGTCGATGGCGTTCGCGCGCCTCCGTGTGGGAACGAGCGCGGGACACCGGGGGGGTCCCTCCGGACTGGCCATTTGGTGCTGGCCTGGGGCTGTTGTTGTTGGGGTGATGGGGCGGGGGCGGACGGTGGGGAGGTCCTGAAGCTGGGATTTTGACAAGCTCGTTACGTAAGGTTGCTTCCCGGAATCCCACCTGCTCTGGGTTTCAAACCCGCGGCGGGGGCTGCTTTCCCGCGGCTGTTCAGTCCAGATGCCGGGGCCCGGCTGGGGCTCAGGTTCCACGTGAGCCCGGCCAGCGTCCAAGTTGACCAGTGTGTGTGTGTGTGTGTGTGTGTGTGTGTGTGTGTGTGTGTGTGTGTGTGTCTGTGCACACGCGCGCGCAATTCTTGGTCATCACCACTCCTTTTGAAGTTTATCTCTTTCTAGAGGGGAAAGACGAAGGAGGGGGCAGGGGGAGAAGGGGCAAAAAAGCTTGTGACCTAGAATTGGGTCGCAGCGACATCTCTTTTATGGTGCTTTTAAATGACAGGACGTAAAGGGAAACTTGGATGTTGCTGCTCCAGTGTGCTTTTCCTTCAGACGAATGGTTGGCCTCAGAGCGGTAGAGACGGTTTTTATTTGTCTTATAGGACAGTTATTTCTTGTTTGCAAAACAGGACAGGCATCAGTCAACAGGCTTGTATTTATCTGAGGGGAAAGTGGGTGTCAGCCAGCCAGAGAGACATGGGAGGGCAGGAATTGTGTCACTCTGTGAGTATATTGTTCTTTTAAGTGTGTTAGATATGAATGAAAAGGGTAGCCCAAAAGTAAAATAAACAATATTACATTATCACAAGATTATCTTTAGTGTATATACAGCCTTAATCTGTTTTCTGCCCACCCATTGTACCTCCTCTTTCCTTGGAGGAAGGGGGTGGAGACACCTGTAAACATCGTAGCCCAGGTTACACTAAGTTATTGTGGTGCATTTGAGATTACTATAAAGAGGAGTCTCAGGGGGAACCCAAGATTAGTTTATAAGTAAGGATTCTTGGGCAAATTGATCAGTTTATATTTACAGTAGTTCTGAGATACAGCTTCTGAAAAAAAAAAAGGAATAGAATTTCTGATCTGAGCCCTAATTGAACTTAAAATTGTACTTGATTTCTTTTATGGGGCTTTGTTTTGTTTGGGCGAGACGTAATAATCGTTTGAGGCAGCTTTTTATTTTTACAAACTCCCTTTGAACTGCAGCTCCCAGCAAGAGTCTAGAATAACATATAGTTACCACCATCATTCTATATGTGTTACATAATTCTTCCCCCCCCCCACCATCCAATGATTAAACATTCTACTTTGCTGTGGAATTTTGAAAGAATGTGCTTGTGAGGGAAGTTAATTGATCTTGACACCAGCTTAATATTAGGGATAAAAATGAGCAAATTTTGGCTTGCATTTCAAGCTTAAGTGCACAAGTTTCCATTTTTGAAGTTTGGTGAAGGAGTACAACTTTTCTATCCCTGCAGGAGAGCCAGAAAGCTGGTGCTGATTGAGCTCTTCCATTGGAATTACCAGCAGCTCATTGATTCTAAAGTTCCTGGAACTTTTGTCCTATTTCGGCAACTTGAATAATATTTAGTGTAATTGGAAGATTATTGGAAGGGACAAAGCACTTCATATTAATTTATTCAGAAAACAGTAAACATTTTAACAAAGAAGAAAGCTATTTTCTTCCTGCATGATACAAACTGCATTGCCTTTAGTTGTTTGCAGAATCTTAAGCCCTCTGCTTATGGGAAGCGTAGTTTTTCATACCCATCACTAAACATAGAGCTGATTGTTATGTTACAGACCCTTCATTCTGGTGTATATTGGTGCCTCATGACTGTCAGCCATAAACATGAGTGTCTCCAGCAAGAAAATGGACTTGCTATTTCTGCTTTCTCCCACATCAGGGACTTAACTTTTCAGAATTTCACCCTTTCCTGCCAGAGGTAATAGAAGGAGATTCTAAGGAATCGTTTTCTTTCTTTCTTTCTTTCTTTCTTTCTTTCTTTCTTTCTTTCTTTCTTTCTTATCTGCTCTCTTCATCCCCAGTTGGTTTTTATTCAGTAGAATTAGTAGGGTGGGGTGAAGAGAGTACAGCTATACTTAATTACTGTATATCATCGATATCACTTTGGATTCTGAAAGAAGTGTAAAGCCTTATATTTGAGACACTATTCATTTACATATGGGGTTATTGTAATAGTAAAAAGGCTCGCTTTTTTGTTTTTGTTTTTTGTTTTTTGAGACAGGACCATGCTATGTAGCTCATGATGGCCTAGAACTCAAGAGCTTCCTGCCTCAACCATCTAAGTGCTGGGATTATAGGTATATGTGTATAGGTATAGGTATAGGTATAATTTAACACGTTCGGTTAAATTACTATTCTTATAACCGCAAAGTGGCATTAAAGGGTTAAGAGAAAATATTGAAAAATCTCAACAAGAAAACCGCCTTTGCTAGCAGAGTCTGGTGTGTAGGTGCACTCCCAGTAACAGAAGCAAGTGGCTGTCTGGATGGATTGTCAGCGCTAACCTTGCGTTCGTTTGTATGTCTGTGGATGCTTTGCATTAACTTCTGGGTTCTTTTTGCTTCCAGTACTAAACTGCTCCATGTTGACAGTGCCACCTACTGATAATGCGCTCAGTCTTTTCCTCATTACCTCATGAGTCGTTAGGCAACAGCACTGGGATGGTTCAGAGATACCAATATTTTGCTAGTTACTGAGGATACAAAGGTGAATAAAACATGACTTCTGCCCTCCAGCCCTGCCTGAGAAGTGTTGTTTGCTTTTGGAGCCAACAGTGCATGTGTCCCCTGTTTTCCTGTCTCATTGCTAGTGCTGGGTAGGGTTCCCCAACCTCCACCCCCCGCCTCTGTACTCATATCCTTTTGTAACTTTCCTAGTGGGAAACTGTGCTTTGGGTTCTAGACACCCATTTTTAAAATACATTTTTGGCACACTAGATTTCATATTGGAGTGTGTTTATAAGTAAAACCTGTTATATGGAGATCAGAAATTTATTTTTATTTCTGTGGTAACTTCCCTTTGATTAATTTGTGTTGCATGTGCTTGTGTGGGCTAGAAGTTGGCATCAGATGCCTTCCTCAGTCACTATGTTTTGGGACAAGGTCTCTCAGTGAATCCAGAGCCTACCAATTGGCTAGACTGAGTTCCTGAGACAGCTTTTCTCTGCCACCACCCAATCCTGGAGAAACGTCACCCATTCTTTTATGTGGATGCTGGGAATTCAAACTCTGGGCCTGGTACTAAACCCAGTGAGCTATGGCTCCAGCCCTCTTACAGGTCTTAGAAACAGTGTGTCCCTTTGAGCTTTCCAGATTCTCAGCTCCTCTTCCAGAAAGTTGCGATTATAGACGTGACTGTTATGCCCAACCAACTGTAACTGTTGTTTTGTAGATGAGACATTTTTCTTCTTGGAAAGCTTTAAAAATAAACCCAATTACCAAAATATGTAGTACACACCCACATGCCTACATAAGATGTTGACATTTTTCATTTTTGCTTCAGATATATATTTAATATAAAAGAACTATATCACAGTTGCCACATGGGATTCTAAGAGCAGTATAGAACTTTATACTTCATATGATATTAACGCCTTTTTGTTCCATCCAGTTTCACGTCTCTCTCTTTCCTGTTACTGACCCACACTGTGTGTGTAGTGTGGCTCTGGTGCTAGGTCTTTGTTTTCAGACAGGGTGAGAGTGTGTCAGGCTAGACTCTAACTTGCTAGGAAGCCTGTGTTGGTCTTGAACTCCTGATCTTACTTCCCTACCTCCCAAAGCTGGATTGTAGGATTGTACCACCACACCTGGCTCTACTCTGAGTGCCCAGCACAAAGTATAGTGATATGTATGAAAAACACCACAATGAAACCCAGGATTTTGAATGTTGATGTGATATTTTAGTAAGAAAAGTCAAAGTATGGATTAGAACTAAACTTCGTGGATTTGAATCTTTGAAAACATTTTTAAATTGTATCTTATGAGAATGAGTGCTTTGCCCACATGCATGTCTATGTACCACATGCATGCCTAGTGCCTGCAGAGGCCACAAGAGGTACTGGCTCCCCTGGAACTAGAGTTACAAACAGTTCTGAGCCACAAAATGAGTGCTAGGGGCCAAACTCAGGTCCTCTACAAAGGCAAAAAGCACTTTTCATTGCTGAGCCATCTTTCCAGCCTCCTTGGTCTGAATCTTGACTTTACTTTTTAGTGATTTTATAGTTCTTTAAACTATATCCTTCATGCCCCTATCCTATCAAATCGGAACAATGGAAATGTTCATTTTTATAAGGTTTCATAAAAATTTGATGAGTTTATTTACATAACCCTGAAAAAAAAATGTGATGGTTTGAGTGAGAATGGCCTCCATAGGCTCTGCTATTTGAAGACTTGATCCACAGTTGGTAGATAGGTTTAGGAAGGATTAGGAGGTGTGGCCTTGTTGGAGGAGATGTGTCTTTGGGTCTCAAAAGTCCATGCCGTTCCCTGTTAGCGTTTTCTTTTTCTGTCTCATATTTGTAGATCAGATGTAAGCTCTCAGTTATGATTCCAGCACCACACCTGCCTGCTGCCATGCTCCCTGCCGTGATAATCATGGCCTTAAACACTCTGAAACTGCGAGACCCCAATTAAATGCTTTCTTTTATAATTTGCCTTTGTCGTGGCAGGAGAACAGTAGTTAAGACAATCTGTGTCAGCCAGGTGTAGTGGGACCTGCCTTTAATCCCAGCATTCAGAAAGAAGAGGCAAGCCTGGTCTAAACAGTGAGTTTCAGGACAGTCAGAGCTACATTTTTTTTAAAAGGCATACTATGGCTACATGTCTGTTACTCTTTCTTTTCTTTTCTTTAAATACTGGTAAGTTTAAGTAGGTATTGATACTGCTGTGTCCTGGTATACAATCACTGAATTTTCTTGATTTTTATCCCATCTTTATTGATTTATTGCTTTGTGGGCCCCACTGACTGAAAGTGCTGTACTGCCAGTTATCATTTCTTCTATTAATGCTCATCTACATGGTCTTCATTTTCTGTCTGGCATAAACAGTGCCTCATTAATATTCCTCTATCTTTTAAAGCAGTGACTTTCAACTTGTGGGTTGTGACCCCTTTGGGGGTCAAACGACCCTTTCACAGGGGTTGCATATCAGATATTCACATTACAATTCATAACAGTAGCAAAATTACAGTTATGAAATAGCAGAGAAAAATAACTTTATGGTTGGGGTCTCCACAGCATGAGGAGCCCTGTTAAAGGGTCACAGCAATAGGAAGGTTGGGGACCACTGTCTTAAAGCAACATGCCAGAGTTTTCCCAGGTCATGGGCCTGGTTGTGAACTTGCTAAGTTCTGGAAAAGAAGTATTTTTCCCTTAATAAATTATTTATAGAATTTTGACAACCAATGTGTATTTCTGTTTCTTTATACTCTTTCCAGGTGTTGTTAGATTTTTGGATTTTGCTAGTGTGCTTGATGTAAAATAAATAGCATTTCATTTTTGTCTTGTGTTTATTTCCCTTCATTTTTTTAAAAGTATTTTTATTTTTGGTCATCTCTTCACTAAATTTGTGTGTACCTATTCTTTTCTTTTCCTTTTTTTTTTTTTTTTTTTTCCTTTTTTTGACAGGGTTTCTCTGAATAGCTCTGGCTGTCTTGGAACTCACTTTGTAAACCAGGCTGGCCTCGAACTCAGAAATCCGCCTGCCTCTGTCTCCCAAGTGCTGGGATTAAAGGCATGGGCCACCACCGCCTGGCCCGTACCTATTCTTTATATATATATTTTTTTCCTTAAAAAAAAAAAGATTTATTTGTGTGTGTTTAGGCATCTGTGTGAGTGTGTTCAGGTGTGTGAGGGCGTGCAGCTGTTTGCAAACTGAGGTCAGAAGAGATTGTGAGGAATCCTTTCCTGACACTCTTTGCCTGGGAAATGTGTCTTCTTCGCTAGGCAAGCTCTGCTGATTCTCCTGTTTCAACCCCCTTGGATCTGAGGTTGCAGGCATGCATGGGATGCCTGGCTTGTTGTGCAGTTCTAGGATCTGAACTCTGGCCTTCGTGGTTACTCAGCCGACCGACCTCTTACCTGCTGAGCTATCTCCCCAGGCCTTCTTTACATATTTTCTACTTGGCTTTTTTTTTTGTTTGTTAACTTATTTGAAAAAGATCATTTTAGTTATTTTAAAATATTTTCAGGATATTTACCAATATTAGAGAGGCCCATTTTTTCTTTTTCCTTTTTTAATATTTTCTTTCTTTCCCTCTTTTTTTCTTCCTTTCATTCTTTTTTTCTGTCTCTTTCTTCTTCTTCTTTTTTTTTTTTTTGGACATTTCTAACTTCTTGGAACAGTTATCATGGATTAAAATCACAATGCCTTATCTGATTTATCACTTTCTCCTCAAACTCTTACCCAAACCAAACTTATTTACTTAGATAAAGTTTTGCTTTTATTTATTTTTTATTTATTTTCAGAGATAACATGGATTGCTATTGACTTCATAATTCAAGGAAGAGACTTTTAGTAATTGTATACAAGTTCTTCTTATCTTTCCCTCTCTTTCTTTAATGTCTACTCATTCACTGAAATCTATTTATCTGGGTATATGTACCCCAGTCTGGCCTCCAGCTCACTTTATAGCTTAGTTAACTCTTGATCCTCTTGCCACTATATCCAGCTTATTTGGTAAATCTTTTAAAAAAACAATTTTTATTATACTTCTTTATTTACTGATCTCTCTCTCTCTCTCTCTGTGTGTGTGTGTGTGTGTGTGTGTGTGTGTGTGTGTGTACACTTGTGGGCACATGCATGTGCCTGAATATGAAGGTCAGTAGACAGTTTGCTAGAGTTAGTTCTGACATTCTATCTATGGTTCCTTGGGGTTAAACTCTGGTCTTCAGACTTGGTGGCAAGGACCTTTTGTCCACAGAACATCTCTTTGTCCATTAACTTATTTTGAACTAGAAACTCCCCTAGCATCCTTATCCCAGTACTTTCCTTTTTAGAAGCTGTTTCCACTGGTTTTCTTATTTTCACTTTTGTTCCTGAAATTCACATTTTCAGAGTTGGCAAAATGTATATCTAAAACACCAATTGAAAATTCCCTGCTGACTCCATTGTTAACTAAATGAAGCCAACACTCCTTACCATGTCATTAAAATTCTCTACAATTTGGCCTTTGTCTGGCTCTCTAATCTTAACTTTTATAATTTCTACTTTCCCTTTCCACTCCAGCCTTTATAGCATTCTTCTTGAAGTTTCCTTGAATATATCTGTTATTTCTGGAGTGTTGTGTTGCTGCTGTGGTCCCAGGATAGAAGTATCTTTCTGGAATCCTGTCATTCCTCCCTTCCTTCTTATTTTGTCTAGCTAAGTTCTTTATATTCTTTAAGAATGAGGGACAGGTGGTGTGATGCTGGCCTTTTATACCAACACTTGGGAGGCAGAGGCAGGCAAATCTCTGAGTTCAAGGCCAGCCTGGTCCAGAATAGTTACTCAGAGAAATGCTGTTTCAATAATTAATTAATTAATTTAAAAAATTAAGAGCACAAGCTGCTCTTACAGAAGCCCCAGGTTCGACTCCCAGCACCCATATAGCAGTTTACAACATCTATAACTCCAGTTTCAGCAGAAACGACACTTTTTTCTGCATATGTATGCATGCATGCAAAACACAATACACATAAGATAATTAAAAGAAAAAGAATCAGGGCTTTATTCCTCCAGAAAGCCTTCTCAGCTCTGGATTATTGGGTCTCTTCTGGAGTAATCTATAAGTATTTTGTCATGTCTCAAGTTCTAGTGAGAATTTGTAGAGGGGGCAGGAAGAGGCTCAGTGGGTAAAAGATGCTTGCTAGCCAGACAGTGGTGGTGCACGGCTTTAATCCCAGCACTTGGGAGGCAGAGGCAGGAGGATTTCTGAGTTCAAGGCCAGCCTGGTCTACAGAGTGAGTTCCAGGACAGCCAAGGCTACACAGAGAAGCCCTGTCTCGAAAAAAGAAAAAAAAAAAATGCTTGCTGCAAAGCCCTGACAACCCAAGTTTGACCTCAGGACCTGCATTATGGAGCGAACTGATTCTAGAAGGTTGACCCTTGACCACCACATGTGTACTGTGACACACATGCACACATAAAAGATAAATAAATGTAATTTTAAAAAAGAATTTGTTAAGCTGGGTGTGGTGGCGCACACCTTTAGTCCCAGCACTTGGGAGGCAGAGGCAGGCAGATTTCTGAGTTCGAGGCCAGCCTGGTCTACAGAGTGAGTTCCAGGACAGCCAGGGCTACACAGAGAAACCCAGTCTCAAAAACAAAAACAACAAAACTCAGTCAACAAAAACAAAAAAAAAAAACAAACAAAAAAAGAATTTGTTGAGTCAGTTATTGTAGTATGAGAGGAAGTACCAGGTAGTTGGCTAAGGATCAGTGGCTATGGGTTTGAAACCTGGTCTTGTTCCTGTTTCTTTATATCTCAGTTTCCTCCCATGTAAAATGGAGAAAAGTGTGCATTTATTGAGTTGAGACACTTAAATTTGATAATACAAATAAAACATTTGAAACAATGTCTTGTATCTAGTGAGTAATCTAGTCTATCTATTGTTGACTTTCGAGCATTTTAATTTATGTGTCTCATTCTCTCATTAGGCTTTGAATCAGTGAGTGAAGGAACATACCAAGAAATCTGGATCTTAAAGTGAAAGATAACATTTCTAATCTTTCAGAGTGTCCTGAAAACTTGAGTCTAAGTCCGTTTTTTTCCTAGCAACTACATTTGGCATCTTGCCACACATGTGAAATTGGCATTGATGGTAATTAGCACTTCTTAATTATACTTCATAATTGGTTGCTTATTTAAGACGCTGCATGCTTTACTTAGTAGTTCTACTGGAACTCTAGGAATACCATTTACTTTTAAGTCTCCCTTAGTCTGTTTGGCATTTAGTCAACTTTTCCAAATATGGATTAAGGTGTGAGGGGCTGAACAAAGGGGTAGAGTAAGGGTAAAACGTGATACCTCTGAGCCAGACATGTTGAGTGTACCATCACCATTTGCTTTAAGATAGGTCATCAGATGTAATTTCAGTAAACACTTTCCAGAGGTAATATAAGACATTAAAAAAATATCAATAACCTGTCTTCTTCCATTACTGCGAATGATTAAGACATTTTACTTACAATCATTCTTTTTATTATTTCAGAATCTGTTTCTTTTACCTTAGATTTAGCAGGCCTCATTTTGTTCTAAATACCAAAACCATCTGTATAATCTTGGCAAATTGATAGAAGTACTGTTTGTTTTATTTTTATCTCTGAGCTTGCTGTTAAATTTGTAGGGTTTTCTGTCTCACTGTTTCTGATTATATGAAAGTAAGTTTGTCTTCTTTGGATTATAGGAACAGTACAAAATTACTCTTCAGTATCCACTTGAAAATTGTTGCTAGAGAAACTAGATTTTTTCCCCCCTAAAAGGTTTTAAACTGCTAAAGAAAAATTCTAACAAACTATTATCAAATTAATGTGGAAATCTTAATGTATCAGTCTTATGTTAGAGGCTAATACTATATAATGGCTGTAGTGTTGGGAACTGCTTTTTAAAAGTGCCACTGTCTTAGTATTGAATATTTTAGTCGAAGACTCTGAAGTAGCATGTTTTTAAGAGAATGGATCTAGATGAATGGGGAAAAGTGAAACTGTATTTTGGTCTGTGAGATAGAACTGGCTCTTATCAACAGAAAAGTTGAGTTAACCCTCATTCCAGTTTTAGTCAAGAT